>NW_026884077.1:0-538298 GCF_032173495.1 Musca vetustissima
CATATTGTTATTTTACGTGTAAAATAACGCATTCGGGAGAAGCTTAATAGTGAAACCCCGCCTATTGACGGATCACAGTAACAAATTGAGAAACACTCCACATCTATGGGTGGAATTTAAATGAAAAACCAGGGAGCTTAGGAAATATTTGGGTGGGTTTGGGAAACTATAGGCGGGGCTTAAGTTTGAAGCAACGCCTATGGGCGGAGCTTAGTAAAAAAAATGAGAAACACACTACGTCAATGGGTGGAGTTTAAGAGAAAAACAACGCCTTAGGAAATATATAGGAAACAAATAAGCGGGACTTAAGGTTGAAGCAATGCCTGTGGGCGGAGCCTAGTAAAATTTTGAGACTCAAACCAAGCCTATGGGCGGTGCTTATGTTGCTTATGAAGCCACATCAATGGTGGAGCCTAGTACATTTTTGAGACAAAAACCTCGCCTATGGGCGGAGCTTGGGACTGAAACCACACCTATAAACGGGGCTTAGGAATTACTTGAGAGACAAACCACGCCTTTCGATGGGGCTTAAGGCTCAAAATAAAGGTACTACCATATTTTCTGTATCTTTTACAATTTTAGTCGCATTTTGCAAACGAGGTGATTCGTGATTCTTGGAGTTTATGAAAGCTAGGCGGAAAATTTTCAATATAGGACCATGTTCTTACATATCTCCAATATAAAGCCCCAGTTCTATCTTGTTCTTTTTATCTTGGTTCTTTTTATGAACTTAACTGTATTTTCCAATCGATGTGGCTGTAATTTGGTATTTCAGATTCTTGATGGATACAAAAAACTTTTTTTTCGCAGAATTTTTTAAGTATAGGTCCATGTTATGCTGAAAGTCAAAATTAGTCAATCTAAGTGCTTGCAATTTGGTATTTCGTTCTCATGGACCATAAAGAAAAACATCCTGACAGAAAAGTTTCCATCACCTAAGGGTCCTTAACGATTTTAGATATTTTTAATATCTAACTTCTGGTTGAGGACAAAAAAAATGTCGACGTTAATAATTTTTAGCAAAATTTGACATTATGGAATTTTTTCTATAGAAAAAATTTGCCCTGTTAAGAAAATTACAATTAAAATATTTGTTAAGATTAGAACATTTGCGCTGATGACGTAGGTAGATTTTTTTCTAAAAACTGGACAATTTTCCCTACAGAAAAAAAATATCCTGAATATAATTTTATTTCTATAAAAACTAGTCCTGATGGCTACATATTTTATATTTTTTTATAAAAAATAGTCCTGATGATATTTTTTATAAAAAAATTAGTCCTGATGATATTTTTTTAATAAAAAAAATAGTCCTGATGATGACTTTCTTCCGGTAATATTTTTCTATAGAAAATAATACCCCTGGTGATGATTTTTTAATTGTATTATATTGTGAGAATAAATTAAAAAAATACCATCATCAGGACTATTTTTTTTCTATTTATTCCCTATTATTCATATTAATGTCCTAATAAAGAAATTTATTTCCTCAAGTCCATATAGAAAATAAAAATCAATCACCATTGGTCATAAAGCATAAAATTTCGAGGGGGGTTATAAAAATAATTATCTCTCCAAGAAAAAAGCTGGAAAAAAAGAAAACAAATAAAATCATGTCATTACTTAAGGAAATTTGTAGCAACGACCACCCCTTCATCTCCCCGACAATAGAAATTCGTTCAAACATTTAGCCAAACAATACACCCGCTTAATTTTTTTTTTCGCCATCGTCCATCAACTTAACTGACCATCAACTGACCAAATTATGTTGACCGTGCGTCACTCAGTCAGTCAATTCATGAGAGATTAATAAAATTCCCATTAAAATCTAATGGGCCTGGAGGGGGAGAGAGAAAAATTAGTATAGGATGACCATCATGATGACGATGGTGGTTGATGCTACGCAGATAATTCTTCTTTTTTGTTTTAGTTTCCAAAATCGGTCATCAAAAAAGAAGAAAATGTGGAGTATGCAAACGTCCATCAAAATAATAGCCCATCCGAAGGGGATGGCCAGCTCTCTGGAGCAGATGACCAAATGTCTTTACAAGGACATAAATGTCAATCATTTTTATATGAATGTCGTAGAAAATGTTGCTGATGATGAGATGGCGTGTCGGGGTGTTTTCTTTTATTTTATGGAGGATAGTAAAATTTTGGAATTTATTTGAAAACATCTTTAAGTCAAAACATCGTTAGTATTAGATCTAAGATATGAAATCTCTCCAAGAAAATCTTTACTTCCCCAAATACACTCTTTAATCTGTCTCCTGTATTTGTTTGTATATTTTTTCGATTAGGACGTTGTTGTGGTCTTGCCAAAATTTGTTGTCCACTTCGAACTATTTGTTGTCATAGTTTGTGGTTTTGGTTTTCCTTCCCTCCTCAATATTCCTCTACAAGGATATATTGCTATTACTCCTGTAGATGTGCTTAGCTCTCACGCAATCCATCCAAAGTCATTTCAGATGATTAACTTTTATTGCCTTTAATGTTGTTGTGGTTGTTGTTGCTGTTGTCTCCTGACAACTCTATTTTGTTTGAAGTTCAAGTTTAGTTGTTGTATTGGATTATATTACATCATCATCATTGCTCCTGCTTGCCTGCCTTCCTCAAAGTTTGGTCTCTTGTGGCCAACTACTACTACCGGGTAGCTTTGACAACTTTTCCATTGGCGTTCCTGTGGCCGGTGTGGTGTTCTGCTGGTCAACGAATAATGAAGTGACACTTGATTTGTAACTATCTGGGGAAATTCCATTTAATGTTGAATGAAGTGGTTTGCGGAGGAGGTGGCACGTGTTTCCAGTGAATATAGAAATTGTTAATAGTTGCAGGTTTTTATTTTGCCCTGGGTTGTTTTTTGCATTAAAGTGTAATTAGTTGATTAAAAATTGCTAGCCATTGATACTGGAGAGATACAGGTGCAATTATCCTGTTTTTGTGGTGGTGGTGATGTTGGTGGATAATAAAGTAATGAACCAATTTTGAGAAAAAACATGAAATCGTAATATACGGAGCTACTTTAAAAGGTTTATGACCTGCCATTGCTAAAATGGTTTTCGGAATTTATCGATGGCAAAATAATTGAAACCATTAATGGTTGCAATAGTCTTCTACACCTTGGGAAATAAGTCAACGATTCACATTGTTGCAAAAGACTCTACTTGAGGAGAATTAATGCTGCAGGTATTATAGGGGACCATACATATTCTAACCGGTATATATATATATATATATATATATGCATATACATCTCTTAAAAGTATACATATTTTACTCTCCACCTATATAAGGTTTGTTTTTTTTTAATATTTTTTTCTAAGGTTTGTATAAGTCGTGGATTTAAAAAAAATTCAATATATAAGGTTCGTACATCTGACGGATTCATATGAAAACTCAAAAATTTGGTCCAATTTTTTTTCACGGTAATATTGTTACAAAACACATGAAGTTCGTAAGAAAATGTTAATTTAGGTCCACTTCTTTCAAACCTCTTGGAGGTCTTCAGTATATATAAAACCTACAGTACATATTGAATGAATATAAGAGCTGAAAAGACTCCTCATGGATACCCAAGACCCCTAACATAAAATTATAAAAAATATTCGAGATAATAAGTTAAAACAAAGTTCGGCTGACAAGTATACATATTCGGAGGTGAGTGGCTATGTACACTACGACCAAAATCTAGAGGTCATATTCAGGTTTTACATGGTCTTACGTTGAAGATATTCAAGGAAGTTACACATTATAGCCGCTTCGTTTGATAAATGCGGCTAGGACCTTGAAGTCACTTTAAAATGGTGGGTGCTTTTATATGGAGCATATATGAGAACGTGGTCCCATATGGAATATTTTCTTCGTCAATTTTTTCTTCTTTATTCTTTGAGAACTCTAAATCCTACTTTATAATGATTTCAGTTTCAAAATTCTGCTATAACTCTCACTTCGATGAGAAAATGCGGCAAAAAATGTTTAAAAATATTTAAAATGGTACGAAACCTTTAAAGGCGAGCTACGTCAAAAACATGGACTTCCACCCTTCAAAATACCAGAATGTTAAATAAAAATCTGCTGAAAATGCGACTACAAAAAATACCGAAAATGGGCGAATATCTGAGAATTATTTTCTGCAACTTTTTAATCTCCCAGAACCTAAAATGACAAATTACAGCCACTTTGGCGGGAGATTAAAATCTTCAAACTACCGAAAATTGGACTGCACCTTTATATGCAAATTTTTCGAATATTTGCTACAAAAAAGTTGTCCACTCTGCAAGTGTACAGAATGTAAATTACAGCCACATTGATAAAAAATGCATTGAAATAAATGAAAATAGGCAGAACCTGTATATGAGGATTATTGTTAAAAATTACTTCTAAATCGAAAATTTCCGCAAAAAAAAAAATGTTGTCCATCCTTTAAGAACCCAGAATGCTAAATTACTGCTACTTCTGATGGAAAATTAAACCATCGAAATACCTAAATTTGGTCAGGACCTATATGAGGACTATATTCGAACATGGACTTATATTGAAAATTTTCTGCAATGCGACTAAAACCTTAAAAATGCCCAAAATCGGTGGCCTATGTCAAAACATGTTGATAATTTTCTACGAAGATGGAAGTTGTGCTCTAAGAGATTGAAATGCGAATTAAACCCTTCAGAATACCGAAAATCGGGTTGGACCTTAATATACGGGCTATGTAAAGACATGGACTCATATTGATAATTTTCTGCATATAAATATATATGTCAACCTCCAAGAACCCGAAATACTAATTTGCAGCCTCTTCGGTTAGAAAAGTGTTGGAACTCTCCAAATGACCAAAAATCGGACTGGGCCTTTATAGGAGGGTCTGGAAAAAACTTGGATCTATATTGAAAATGATCTGCTAATATGTTTTACAGCCTCCAGGAACCCATAATTTCAAATTGCAGCTACTTCGTTTGCAAAGAGCGGCTGAAATCTTCAGATTTCCGAAAACGGGGTGGTTTAGGTTATTGAAGTCCATACTAAAATGTAGAGTGATATAGTTCATTTGTAATATCAATCGTATTAGGAGTATTAGCAACGTGTGTTCTGAATTTCAAAGCCCTTTATTCAATTTTTCGATCTTTTAATTCGAAAAGACAGACGGACATCGCTAAATCGAAGCATCAGGGATATGTACATTTCAACGGCCATGAGGTGGGATATTGCTAGGTTTTGCTAACGTTTTGAAGAAATAAACTATATACAGAATCCGTCCGTATGTCCGAAAGTGGGACACTTCCTCTCCTTATGGCCCCTCCCCCACAAAGAGTCAATATTTCATAAACATGTAAATTTGAATAGAAGCGAATTAAAGAATCGATTTGAAATTTGAAACCTCTTTTTTACTTATATATTTTTCTCTTCTCTTATATATTTTTCATAATATAATTTTGTCCTTCAATTCTCCCCTTAAACCCTAGACTTCCATTCACATCGAAAAAAATAATTTAGATGGCAAACAAACAAAACAAAAAATGTGTTAAATGTTATTTTAAGTGGCAGCTTCCTCGCGTTCGCCAAGGACTAAAGTGATGAACCGGGACATGAAACGTTTCATTTCACGATGGCTGTAACACTTTGCATGTCATGCCATGTAAACGATGCATGTTAACCTGGATGAAAGATGATTGCCAGCTAACGTTCGCATCAGCATCAGCAACGCCATCATCATCAGCAGCAACAATAAGAAGAGGAGTTTCACTAATGTTAGTAACAACAAAAAAGTGAACGCCTCAGCTGCATCCTCCGGTTTGCTCGGAGGAAAAAAGAGATGGAAACTTTATTTGTAAAATTGTTTGGGGTTTTTGTTGTTGCTGTTTCTATTTTTTTTTATGAAAAGCAGCTCAACTAAAACGAGACAATAGACCGGAAGGATGCTGCCGCTGCTACTGCTGTTGTGGATGCCAGTGAATGCAACCTGCGAACCAGTAACCATTATTTTGTGGAAATATGTAATACAATATTTTACATTTTTTGTTGGCGCTGTTGTTGTTGTTATTGCTGCTGCTGTTGAATTTGCAACACTCTTCTTTGCAAATGTAGGTCAATATGCGGTGTTGGTGTTGAAGAATAATTTTTATTATTTTTTTCGAGAAAGGAATTTCATTCTCTATTTTCTATTCAATGAAGTGGCGATAAAATTTAAAGTTTGTGCTCTAGAAAATGTTGCATTAAAGGCAGTGCCTTTAAAATTCCGGATATTATGGTACAAAATGTTGCAGGTTTGTTTCAAGTTTTTATGATCAAACAAAGAGAAGGGTTTTATTATCCTCCACTATAATAAAATTGAAGGTATGTTAAATTTGGTCATTCCGTTTGCAGTAGTTCGAAATATTCCTCTTATGTCGGATTCTTGTTGGTGGATTTGTAAACATTTTTTCTAAGGTCTATATAAGGCGTGGATTTTTTAATTTTTTTTAAGGCCTATCCAAAGGCGTGGTTTTTTTAAATAATTTTTTCTAAGGCCTATCCAAAGGCGTAGATTTTTTAAATATTTTTTTCTATGGTCTATATAAGGCGTGGGTTTTTTAAATAATTTTTTCTGTGGTCTATATAAGGCGTGGGGTTTTTAAATAATTTTTTCTGTGGTCTATATAAGGCGTGGAGTTTTTAAATAATTTTTTCTAAGTTAATCTCGGCCGAACCTGGTGACTTTTTGTACATTAAAAGCATTTCCTTCGAACATCATACACCCACTCTCACATTCACAACCAACCTACCATTGAGTATTCGGAGTTCAACTTTCATGTCAAGTCAAATTAACAACCAAACATGCATTTGGAGAAAAAAGAAGAAATCCTGTCCACAATGGGTCATAAATTTTTGTATTTCCTTCCATTCTTGGGTTGGTTTAAGAGTCTGATGACCTACTTTCGGGTTTCACACATTTTTTGCCATTAGCTGTCCAACTGCTATCCGACAATGCTCACTAGCGAATAGGTCATAAAAGGATTAGCATTTATTAGCGGTTATATTGGCTATTTTTTGCTGTTGTCGTTATTGTTGTTCTACTCAGCATAATCTTTTTGCACTAAAAGCCGCCTAGCTGGCAAATATGGAGGCCAAACATTTTGGAATCACATGCAAACATTTCCCTTAAGTGACATCTGACATTAGGAGCAACAGTCATACCGAACTACAAAACATAACTCACAACTTCGTTGTTCTGCCATTCCAAGTACTGCTGCTTGTTTCGCCAGATTACAACAATGTAGAGACCCACAGCCATGTCCTTTCATTTGTTTCGTTATTTGGAGTCATTAACCCAAACACCTAAAGTTTTTGCCGCCGTTTTCTTCTTCTATGACTACATGTTTGGTATCAGGTCAGCATGCATATCCTTACTAATGGCTAGTAGAGGAAAGTTCATTTTTGGGTGGTGAATATGGCAGCTGCTGCTGTTGCAGCTCATAAAACAGGATAATGACTGTAATTGAGATTACCATTACCATTTTTGCAAACAAATTTTTGGACATCCACATGGAGTTCGTGTTTTGTTTGAATATTTTTTTGGTTGGTTTGTTGGGGTCATGAGGAAGTGTTGTGGGTTTTATTAGCTTCTAGGGTAACATTTGTAAATGTTTGCATATCTTCTTGTTGTTAATATGCTGGATTTTCTTTGTGACATATGCGCAACATATTTATTTTAATCCTTATCGGCATTACTTAAGCGAAGTGCTTTAATTATTTTAAGAGGCTTTCGGATTTAAAGCCAAACGAACTTTTTTGAGAAATTAGTCTAAGGGAAGAACATAGAATTACTTAATAAATCCATGCCTCATGGAGGTCTTGAAAAAAAATTAAAACTCCACGGTCTTGAAAAAACTATTTAATAAATCCACACCTTTAAATAGACCTTTGGATAGGCCTTGACAACAATTATTTAATTAATCCACGCCTCATATAGACCTCCAAAAGAAGTATTAAAAAAAATCAAACCTTTTATGGACCTCCAAAAAAAATTATTTAAAAAAAATTAGGTCTACCTTTTTGTGGAGTGTATCAAAATATTAAAAAATATATTCACCTTCGAATATATCTCCCCTTTTTATTATTTTAAAATTTCTATGCCTATCCTGCAGCACCTTATGCAGTACTTAATGCCACCCACTTAGCACGCGAATTGTCGCTTAAAATGCGTTACGCCTACTTTTTTCACCTAACCAATTATTAGAAATGCACTTTATCCTGTTCCTGACGGACAGCCCTTTCGAATAGTAGGTTTTATACTGTTAAAGTGTATAATAAATATCACAATTGCCTGTTCACATTGCATTCCTGGGTAATTATGGTTTTAACTTCCAAACTAGGTTATCATACGATGACATCGCGGAATGAAAAATTTAAAACACTTTAGTGCAACACCTTTTGCACTGACGACCATAAACATGATATATGAAGTTTTGCCACAACTTCGAAATAATAATCTACTAATGGCAATTCCTTGTAAATCTGAGGTGTTTTAAAGTGGGTGGTATTTAAGGATAGGGAATCTATTTTATTTTCTGTTAGAAGTACGGCTTATTGGGTGTCCACTTTCATGGGAATTCGGCCCTCTATTAATTTCTTAATTTTCAATTTTCTTTGTCAAAAAATAAAAAAAAAAAACATTAACAAAGACATTTCTTTAACTAGGCGCCTAGCTGGCGACCGATGCCTGCTGTTTTCAAATGGTTTGATTGCTAAATTACAACCATCAAATTTGGCAATTTCTAAAAAAAGTAGAAGAAATAAAATAACAATTCAATCAAGCATAGCCCACAGAATGTCACTCTAATCACTTTCGTATTTTCTTTCTATTTTGCAATTTATTGTGAAGTCCTTATTGTCAAAACCTCCGCCACACCACCAGGTCCATACAAAAAAATATAACAAATGATTTGTAACAACAATAGATTCTTGTTTTTTACCTCCACAACATTGCAACAGCAACACAATAACAAAAGCAACAACAACAACCGATTCTATTGTTATCCTTACAAAAAGGACTTCGCTGCTTGGGACAACAGAAACGCGTTTCTCTTTTCTTCTCGTTTCATTTTTTGCCAAAACAAAACAATCAATCGATTTGTGCAGAGGAAAATTCTCACGCAATGGTTGAGGTTGGTTTACGGGGACACCACCTTTCGTTTCCAACTGTCAGCCGATCCAAGCTACACCTGTAGTTATGTAACCAAAACAAGTTAAGCTGTGTGTTTTTTGGAATTGTTCTTGGGATTGCGCTCTTATTGTTCTACAAAGACAATTAAATTCGATAAAAACAAATGGGGACCCTCTTGAAACAAACAAAGGAGGCAGACTTGAAGGCATTGTTTTTTTCTTTCGCGGAGAGATGTCATGCAGCGTTGCAATCCCTGGCCTAAAGACCTGATTTGATTTAAAATAAACTGGAAAAAAGATGGGATGGAGTTAAGCAAATGGTTTTATTGCCAGGCGTTTAACCTGTCCTCTTCTATTATATAATGACTATTTGTTGTGGCATGGGGGGGAAAGACATAAATTCTAAAAAACGTGAGACTTGTCAAAGCCTTTGTTTTTGTTGTTTCAGATATTTTCGTGGTGCAACAAAGCGCCTCATAAAATGGGTTTGACATCACAACAAATAATAATCGATTATTTTATGTTTTATTTCAAGGACCCCCCTCTAATAAAAACGACAGTTTTTTGTTTTCAACAATCAGGTGTTGGACCACCAATTTCAAGTTCAAAAGAAATGGTAATGGGGATGAGTATGACACCCATGAGAAATTCTAAGCTGCGAACGATGTTTTTATGGAAATTTGTTGAAACCAGGGGTCCTTTTCACAGTTCTAAGATTCTTGAAAAAAAGTCGTTAAATTCAGCCGGGCCGAACATTTTATACCCCTCATCATGAGGTGGACATACCTAACATCGATCGGGTCTTTTATATGTAGGATACAGCAAACATGTTGCGTATATGTGGATACATATCCACATGGTCAGTATATCTGGACCTATACTGACCATTTTCACCGAAAACATCCACTTAGGAGGGGAAAATGCTGTCTAACCTTTAAAATAGTGGATGTGCGGGATGTCTGTGTGAAAATAGCGAAAATATTGTGCAAAGATACTTTTTCGCCCCCTCCAAGAACTCGAAATACTATATTACAGCCACCTCGGTTACAAAATGCGTCTTCAATTCTAAAAATACCGAAAATGAAGCGGGACCTATATCAAACTTTTCCTGCAAAGATTTTTGTTCTCCCTCCAGGAGAAACAACAGCAACGTTGGTGTAAAGATGCGTCTAAAACCTCTAACTTACCGCAAATTGAGGAGAACCTCTATATGGACCTAATATCGAAAACATCAAAATATCGAAAATTTTCTAAAGATAAGTTATTAAAAAAATTCAGCTAATGCCTTAAAAATACCAAAATGGGGTGGAACCGTTATATTGAATCCCCAACAAAATATGGACCTATATCGATTTTTTTCACCTTCAGAATACACAAAACCTTCATAATTCCAGAAATTAAATCCGTTTTTTAAATAAAAATATGTGAGTTATGTTAGAACATGGATCTATATTTAAAATTTTCTCTATAAGGGTTTCGCAAACCTTTAATGTCCCAGAAATTACATCCGTTTCCGTTAAAATATTGATACTATGTACGTTACTTCCTCAAATACAGCACCTCTTCCAAAACTCGAACCACTTATACCTCGATAAAAAAAATCTTCGGCTTATGGGGAGCGAGTTGTTATGTTCTTCGATTCAAAGAAAACTTGAATTGGATGGAAGTTCGACTGTGTAGCTAAATCGGCGTATACTATTATTCTAATCGGAAATATATATACTTTTTGGAGTATACTACGATTTTTTTAGGTGTTGCAAACGAAAGTAAAAATTTAATATGGATACTATATTCATGGAGGAGGGTATCAAAATCATAGCAAGAAGACCTCTTAACAATCTATTTGATACGAATCATGACCTCGTTAAGGGAATAAATATTTCCAATGAATTTCGTTATGTTTTTGGGTGAGGTCCTTCCTAACTTTAATACATTTCCATATTATCCCCCCGTAGAAAAAACGACCACTTACATGGAATTTCATGTAATAGAATATCTAAATATGTGATTTTTGGTTGCCTCCTTATGATTACGACATACATGTAAGGAGGAAGGAGGGAGGTTACGGCACAGCGCCATTTTATGGTTTACAGAAATAACCGAACACAGAAATGTTTTTCTATTAGCTTACAACATGCAATGAAAGGTTCTTTTTTGGGAGATTTTTAATATTTTCACAATTGAAGCCTAACCAAACTCCTACACCCCCTTCGCATTCCCCCCCTTCCAACCGAAAAAAAGCCATAAATTTCAAATTTGATAATCAAAGTCAAACCAGGGTACGGTAGGAGGTGTTGCTTTTGCTGGGTTTCTTGGGTTTAGAATTTCGGCTCATATCTAAGGGCCTAAGAGATTCGGCCTCCAGCACAAAACACACAGAGACTACGAAGATTATTATCACCCAAGATAATGTTGACAACGCCTCTGAGATTTAAGGTCGTTCGGTCAGGCGAACGGCCCAAAATGTTGTTGTCTGTTGTTGTGTCTAACATATGTTGTTGCAAGGAGTAATCACTGGGGCTTTGTGTGTTCCATGGTGACGATACTGTTCTTGGACAATGTTTTAGTCACGGTGGGAGTTAACCACAAAAAATGTGATTGCCAGATTCATGTGATTGTGTGTGTGTCGTGTTGTGTTGGAGAATTTTTGTCGTCTATTATAATTTAAAGAAATCATTGGTGTCGGTTTTCCTTTTGAAGGAATTCGTTTTCTTCTGATTTTGCCTTGCTGTAAAATCTTGATTAGGAGGGCAGGTCATAGTTAAAGTTATACCCTGTCACTAATTTGAATTATGGGTTTTGAATTTTATTTTTGTTTTTCGTGGTTGGGTTAGGGTAGGACATGATGATAACTATGAATATCTTTAAACATATGGTAATATATGGAAATTATCTTGAAATGTTTAGAAAAATTCTATGACTAAATTATCAGCTATTGTGGTGAATATTTTGAATTTTTCCAAAAACCAAAAAAAAAAGGATTCAGATTTTTTGGGATTATTAATAAATAACGCCTTTTTGTGGATTTAACAACGAATGGGCGTTCCATGAATATTTGATAAATTGCTGGTTAGAATAATCAATAAATTAATGAGGTTATTGAAATGTGGTTACAATTAGACGTACATAGTGGACCTAAAATTCTTCTAAGTAGCAATTTTCTATTTTAAATGATACGAATATGAAATTATCCAAAGAAATTTTTTTCTATAATTCACACATGTGAATTTTTTTCGAAATAACAATTTTTATTGAGGTAAATTTTTTCTATACGAAAATTTGTACTGAGGTTGCTTCCCGGAGGAGGTGTAGAAGTTTGATTATGCTTCAATTGTGAAAATATTAAAATCTCCAGAAAATATTAAATCTCATTGCATATTGTAAGCTAATAGAAAAACATTTAATTTTTTTTTAGTTATTTCTGGATGATATAAAATGGCGCTGGGCCGTATCCTCTTTCCTCCTTACTACATGAATTTCGTAATCATAAGGAGGCAGCCAAAAATCACATATTTAGATATTCTATTACATGAAATTCCATGTAAGTGGTCTTTTTCTTGGGGCTAATCACAAAATGTTTGAGGTAAGGCCGACCACACCTAAAACAACGGAATTTATAGGAAATATTTATTCCCTTAACGAGGTCATAATTCGTTTCAAATAGATTGTTAATAGGTGTAGTAGGTATGGGGTTTTTATACTCACCGCCATGAGGTGATATGTATATTGTTCTCCGACGATTTTTTTCGAGTTGCTTCATACGGGAAACACCTTGAAAAATTCGTTGGAGAACCGATTAAAAAATCATTTTTGCATTTCGAAGTTTTTAGTCTGATTTGTCATATCGAAATGGCTGTAATTTTGGAATTTCATGTCTTAGATGTTGAAAAAGATCTTTGAAAAAAATTTTGAATATGTTTTGTCACAAGCACCATGTTCGGGTTTCGCTCCATTTTAAGTATTTTGGCAGCTCTAGGAGAACTTTCTACCCGAAGTTGGTGAGTAAAATCTATTTCTTTTTTTTTTTTGCTTACAGAACATTTTTGATTTAAGTCTACACTTCCCGTTTTTGGTATGATTAGGGTCCTAGCAGAATTTTACAACCAGAGAGAATCATTTGCAGATTATTGAAAATTGTTATTTACCGAAGATTTTAGTCTCAATTTACCATCGAAGCGGCTATAATTTTAGATCCCGTGATTTTGGAGAGTGGAAAAACGTTTTTTCGAGGAATTTTCAAGTTTTGTTTCATTTTTTAAGGTCTCGGATGAAGTTTCTGCGTGCAGGATTTCTGGAGAAAGAAACATTTCGGTAGAGGCCCATTTTTGACATCGTATAATTTTCAATATTTTGAGGGTTTTGCCCAATATCGATTGCACTGGCCGTAGTATGACATTCCAGATTTTTTGAGGGCGGTACACTCAAGGGTTTATCCTCATTTTCCCAGGCATTTCAGGTTTTTGGAGGGAGGCCATTTTCAATATAGGCCCATAGGTTGATATAACCCACAAATAAAGGACTCACCCCATTTTCGAAATTTTATAGGTTTTAGACATATTTTCACACCGAAGTGGCTTTCTCTGCAGAAAGATAACCTATTTTTTGTCATAGTCAAATTTTCAGTATTGTGAGGATTTTGGCCGCATTTTTCCACCGCAGTGGCTGTAATTTTTCATTGCGGAATTTTTGAGGCGATATTTCCTATAATTTTACATATGGTCCATATAAATGGTTCTGGTACTTTAAAGATATTAGCTGCATTTCATCACCGAAGTGGCTGTAGTTTGGCATTCAAGGGTACCGCAGAGAGAGAAACATTTTCATAGAAATTTCCAATATAGGTTCAAATTAAAACGTAGATCCAATATAAAGATGCTGATCCATTTTTGGTATTTTAGAAGTTTTATTCACATATTTTCCCACCGAAGTAGCTGCAGTTTGCCTTTCAGGTTTTTTGTAGGGAGAAAATCGCGTTGCATACAATTTGCAATATGGGTACACATTCTCCCATAAGCCCCATATAAAGGTTCAGTCCCATTTTTTTCGGTATGTTGAAGTTTTTACCTGTATATCCCACCGAAGTAGCCATAATATGGCTACTTATGGGTACCCTGTACCAAAAAGGGAAAAAAACTTCTGTGAAGAAAATGTTCGTGGATGTTGTAAAATTTTGTGATCTTAATAGATTGTGGATTTCTGGAGAAAAATAATATATTTTCAGAAACATTTTTATAGGTCAATTCAAAAGTATCGCTTCATTTTCGGCACTTCGAGCCGATTTAAGCCGAATTTTCCCACCAAAGTGTCTGTAGTTTGGTATTCCAGGCCTCTAGAGGGAGGAAACATATCTGCAGACAATTTCTGATATAGACCCATATATTGACTTAGGTTCCATATAAAGGTCCTGTCTCGTTTCCAGTATTTAGAAGGTCTTAATCGCATTTTTTCCAGAAAGTGGTTGTAGTTTTATTTATTTCTGTATTGGATTTTTTTTTACTGAAGTGAAATTTGTTTCAATATGGAAAAAATTTCACTGATGTGATTTTTTCTATTTTGGATTCTTATTTTCTTGTTTGATTTGAAATCCATTTTTTTTTTGTAAATTACCCCTCCAGTCCCAAGTACCTCTTCAAAATTTATGACTTAGTTACAATAATTGAATAATTTATGGTGGTGGCCAATGAAATCAACCATGAAAATCCTTAAAAGTGTTAAAACACCAGATTAATATTTTTATGTTTTTTTCTTGTTTTCAAAATCCATCGATGGTTTTAAATTTCGTCCTACGATTGGACACCCCTCGAAGTATTCAAATTGACCTTTTTACGTTTGTTTTGCATTGACACAAGAACCCACCACAGAAGTACTGGGGGACAAGTGCCTTGTTTTCGATTTTTTGGTCGCGTTGTTTTGTCCTGAAAATATCAAATGTCAGTGTGACAGTTTCACAACGCTCTCGCTCTGTGACTTGTGCTAATGAGTTAACAGGACACGTTACGCCATGTCCCGTCAATGTTCGGTGGTAACGCAACACTGGTGAACCAGAAGTACTTAGCTGCAGTTTTTTCGACTTCATCCCACAGGGTAGAATTAGGGAGGCAGGCAGCTATTAAGAGTCTATTTAGAATAATTGAAGTGCAAAAAAGGAACGGTGCTTGAGAAAATTATGTTAAGTTGCTGAGGAGGTGGGGGGAAGTACTTAAAAAAAGTAAAGACAATTTAAGTGAGTCAACAACGTCGAGTACTCACTCAATGTTTAACATGTGTGACACACTTGTCACTTCTTCTACTCGTAAAAAGAGAAAAGAGTCCCTGAGTTTTTTTTTGCGGCTGCTGTGAGGGGGGTTTTTAAGTTGACGTATGTCAAATAAAAAATAGTTTTGTTTTTTGATAAAATTTATGTTGCCCTTTGTGTGTAAGAAAGTGTTAAATTATTTGTCATTAATTTGTTGTTACTTTTCTTTTCTTTGGGGTTTCTTCGTGTTCATCTCCATCATCGAAGACGATGTAAATGTGTGGTTTCACTCTCTTTCTTATCATCTATGCTGCTGTCTAATGTGTGTGTGTGTTCGTGTGTCATTATGAAGGCATGTGACATTTCAATTTGACAGTTTTGTTACTGTCAACTGTACACGAAATCATCATCGTAGTCGTAAAGTTGCTGCCAAGCCTTTCTCCCATCAAAATGTTTTCCTTGTGAATAGTTTTGGAGCGCGAGGAGTAATTAATGACTTTTCTTTTGGGGGTTTTTTGTTTTTCTTTATTTTATTGCAGTTGACATTCCATTGCGGGTCTTAGAAATCTAAAACTTCACTTCGATGATAAATAGTAAAACCAGGAACCTTTTGTAATGTTTCAACAAATTTGTTGATAATGTTTTGAGTCGTAATTTGTCGGACAAGAGAAGTTTTGTGCATTTATCAAAAAATTTTCTCAAGCCTTGTGTGGGAGAAAAGTTTTACATAAAGGGTCGGGGGATATTTCGGCAATTAAAATTAATGAAAATTCTGAAAAAAAATTAAATTTCAGATCCTCAATTTTCATGTAGAAATTTCCGTACAAGAAAAATTTTCATATCAACATTTTTACTCAGTGACATTTTTTCGAATAGAAAAATTTCAGCTCAGTGAAATTTTTCCGTATAAAAAAAATTTACATCAGTGAAACTTTTTCGTATAGATGAACTTTTCACATAGACAATTTTTTTAATTTTGCAACTTTTGTACTTTCATATAGAAAAATTTCACATTGGTAAAGTTTTCATTCACATTGATGAAATTTTCATATCGAAAAATTAACTATTGCTGAAATTTTCATATACAAAAAATTTCACAATGGTGAAACTTTCTTGTAGAAAAATTTCACATTGATGAAACTTTCTTATAGAAAAATTTCACATTGTTGAAAATTGTTTATAAAAAATTCACACTAATTAAAATTTCATAAAAAAGTTACATTGGTGAAATTTTCTTTTAGAAAAATTTCTCATTAAAATTCATGTGTTGTTTTTTGTGTTGTCTCATATAAAAAAATCATAATCCCGTAAATTTACATAAACGAAGTCCATTTTGTTGTTGTTGTAAAGGAAATGATTTTGGAGCAAAAAACAGAGCTCCAAACATGAAATTGTTTTGCAGTTTCGTTTTTGTTAAATCGATCTAAAACGAACAATAAATAAAAAAGGTGGAAAACGGAAGTGTAGGTGAAATTTATGTGAAACAATTTTGCAGCTTTCAATGAAAAACACACGAAATTGTTGCAAAAAATAAATATTTCAAAACAAAAAATAAAAACACACTTTCATGCATTCAATTTTAGCGTTGAAAGGAAATTGAAAGCAATAAAACACGAGGCGATAAAACTCAGGCAATGACGGTGATGTGAAAACAACAACAAAAAAGGTAATCGTGCTGCTTAAATTAGGCCAAGCGTCAAAGGGCAGCGGAGGAAATTTGCAAGTTTCACACCCTCACCCCCTCGATGTCCTGTAAATTGTGGCAAAAAGGAATTTTCACAACAGACTGAAAGTGAATTAATTTAATGGATTTAAAAGTGAACAATTTTCGAACGACAAAATAAAAGCAAACAATTTAACAATTTAACACCCATCAAAGAGCGACAGGGCAGGACAAAGTAATACAAGGGATACCCACTTAGCCCTAGGAAAAAAATCTGCACATATGCAAACAATGTCAAATGGAATTTTCGTCAAATTGAGGAACACAGAGAAAAAAAATTAAATCCCTGTTGAAAGGTGACTGTCTAACAAAAGAGCAAAAATTAACAACAACGACACCAGCAACAGTCGCAAATACCGTTTAGGGGTTGGAGGGAGAGAAAAGCAAATAACACGATCTATGACATTTGATGAAAAGGGTACTGAACACGATTATCTCTAGCAAGGTTTTGCCAATGGTCTCCGGCATTCTCTAACACTTTTGGCCCTTCTGACAAACAAACACCAACGAAGTCCGAACAAGTGTCAAGTGAGTGTCAAACAAAAAAACGTGATGGACGACAGACAACAAAAGGTCCTTTGTCAAACCACACCCCATCCCATCCTGATGTGTGATGAGCGTGAGTTTACAAATTTGTTGAACCCCTTTTCAATACGGGATGTTTGTTATCGCCAATTTTGAACTAAAAAGGATTAAATCCATTCAACCTCTCAACAATGCCTGTGTTTGTTGTCCTTCAACGGAGATTATTTCAATCTTGTCAAAGGACCAGTTGTTAATTTTTGTTGTTATTGCTTCGGGAAAAAAGGATTACAATTAATAGCAATTTTCATGGTATTCTTCGATACGAATTCGGTAGAACACTTTTTGAAAATTATTCATGGAAATTTGTTGGTTTTTCTGGTTGGCTGATAACGAGGAAAACGTGATTAGCTGCACCAGAAAATGCAACAATGATTAGAGAAAAGATTTTTTTCTATGGAATTGGGAAAGGATTATCATTTGTAGCAAATTTTGAGGAATAATTCAAAATAAAATCCTTCTATATAATAATATGTATTATTTTATTATTTATTTATTTATTTATTATTCAAGTAGTAAAATATTACAATTTATTCACAAAATGCAAGTAAAGAAACGGAATTAACCTTAATTCTATAACATTATAAAAATTAAAAGTAGGAAAAAAATGGAAGAGGAAGTAAAGATTGCAAAGGATAATAATATGTATATGTATATTTCATTAATGTGAATTTTTTTTACACGAAAATAAAAATTTATTGAAATTTTTCTATGAGAAAATTTCACTATCGTTAATTTTTTAATGAAAATTTGAAAAAAAAAATCTAATTCACTAATGTGATTTTTTTTTTATAAAAATATCACTAGGAAAATTTCTCTAATTTGAAATTTTCTACAATATAAAATATAAAAATTTCACAAATGATAATTTTTTATGTGAAATTATATTATATGGAAATTTCACAAATGTAAAACTTTTCTATATGAAATTTCGCCAATGTGAAATTTTGTCTATATGAAACATTCATCTACGTGAAATTTTTCTGTAAGAAACTTTCACCAATGTAACATTTTTCATATGGAAATTTTATCAATTCCCTTATATAGAAATTTCACACCTCTGAAATGTTTCTATATGAATCTTTCACAAATTTTTTGTATTCAAATTTAACTAATGTGAAATTTTTCTGTATGAAAGTTTCACCAATGTGAAATTGTTCTGTGTGAAACTTTCACCAATCTGAAATTTGTGATATGAAAATGCTACCAATGTAAATTTGTTTCTATATGAAACTTTCATCAGTTTGAAATTTATCTATATGGACATTTTATCAATGTGTAAGTAATTTTTTTTTATATATATTTTACTGAAAATTTTCTCTATGGAAATAATCTGAAAGTCTTATATATGAAACTTTCACCAACGAGAAATTTTTCTGTATGGAAATTTAACTAATGTGAAATTTTTCTATATGAAAAATGGAATAATAATAACAAAGTTTCATGAAATTTTCATCAAGTTTCAAATAGAAACTTTCATCAATATGAAAATTTCATCATATGAATTAAATCTATTTGTTTATATTAAAATTTCACTAATATGAAATTTCCTTGTACAAAAATTTCAACAATGTGAAATTATTCCACCTGAAAGTTTCACTGATTTGAAATTTTATTCCATTCAAATTTTTCATTGGTGTGAAATTTTTTCTACAGGGGAAAAGTTTCACTGATGTGAATTTTGTTTTTTTTTCTTTTTTTTTTTTGAGCGGAAAAATTGTCTTTTTTGTGCAATTTTATGTTACGAAAATTTTAGAAATGTAAACAATTTTTATATCAAAATTTTATCAATGTGAAATTTTCATCTTTCACCAATATGATTTTTTTTATTAAACTTTCATCAGTGTAAAATTTTTCTATATGAAACATTCACCAATTTGAAATGTTTCTATATGAAACTTTCATCAAAGTGAAACGTTTCTATGTTAGAGATATACAAATGTAAATTTTTTCTATATGAAAATTTCACCAATGTTCAATTTTTTATCAATGTGAAATTTTTCTTTCACCAATTTGAAATTTTTCTATATGAAACTTTCATCGGTGTGAATTCAGATTCACCAATTTGATATTATATGAAACTTTCTTCTAAGTGAAATGTTTCTATGCAAGAGATATACAAATGTACATTTTTTCTATACGAAAATTTCACCAATGTGCAATTTTTTCCATTACCAATGAAACTTTCATCAATATATTTGAAAATTTCCCAAATGACATATTTTGTATTTGAAAATTTCACCTATTCTATTTTTTGTCATTTTTTATTTTTACCAAAATTTCTCTAGTGCGAAATTTTTCTATATGAAATAATTTCAATATCCAATTTTTATTAATTTATTTTTTTAATATTCATTTCCCTTGCAACTCCATTTATTGTTTTCAATTTTTCTACAAAAAAAGAATCTCAAAACAAATTCACTTTTATTCAATTAAAAACAAGTGGAGGAAGAAGACAAAGAGACAAAAAAGCCCCAAAGAAAAGCGAAACCAATTTAAAAACATTTCCAATTCTGGTTGATTCAAAAAAATAATTTATTCCAACGTCAAAGCAATTATCCGGTAAAGCTCAATTAAATTGTTATGGATCCCGGGAATGTTTGTTTACACAGCCGAGGAATACGAAAACATGTCTTAGGGGCAAAAGTCGTTTTATGAAAGTTACTCCTCTCTCTCTACTCCCTCCTTCTCACTCGAATGTGACTACAACACAAACAATGACAACATTCTTGAAAACAATTGACACAAATCCCTGGCAAACAAGGCAAACCCCAGGAACAGCACAGGACTCCACACCATCTGTTGGAGTTGGGACATAGCATGTTAAAGATGCTTCAGCCTCAAGTCCTTCACTCTCTGCACAACCAATTTAAAGTTGTGGGTAAATATGCAGAGCTTCAAGTACTCTAATGGTTGGAGTTCGTTTTTTCTCTTTTTTTTTTTGCTGAAGTTGTTTTTGGGGCAAAATATCCTCCTAACAGCACAACAAAACACATGTTGCCTCATTTTGTGGCAAAGCGTAAAAACAATGGAAATAAACTGCTTTGACCAAAAAAAAACTTTATTTTTTCATGCTGAAAAAATCCATTAAAAATCAGGTTAACAGCCCAAATGGAGTGAATAAAACCACCTCCCACTCTTACTTCCATGTAACTACGGCCATAAGGACGACAACAACAAGAACGATGGCAGCCTGAGTTGACGTTAGGAAAAAATGCTTTGGCAGACTTTCTAAAGGATGTTGCATGTCAAAGTTTTAAGTCTTGCCATGTTAAACATAAAACCACACACATACAAACGAACGAGCATCCTTGCAAAGGCACACCAACATACACACACATATGTGGGTATTTGTGTGTGTGCATTTGACATAAGGAAAAATCGAACATATTTGTTAAAGCATTAAAGTAAACAATTACGACAACAATGGTAACGACAACAAGAACAACAACGTAACCACCAGCACCAACATCGACAGCAAAAACAACAACAGCACCACCAACAACTAGAACAATTAAAGCAGTTTGAAAATAGTACAACAAAACAAACACCGAGAGACCATAGAAAGTAAAAGCGTTACTCCAATTTAAAGAGGGTTGTGGTAGGCAAAGGCTTTAATGAGGAAGCCATATGGCAGCCGAGTTGGCATGGATAGGATTCGTAGATTTACAGCCAAAGAAAAAAATCGTAGAAAATTGGAAATATTGTCCAATCGGGAGAAA
Organism: Musca vetustissima; assembly: GCF_032173495.1. Classification (NCBI taxonomy): domain Eukaryota; kingdom Metazoa; phylum Arthropoda; class Insecta; order Diptera; family Muscidae; genus Musca; species Musca vetustissima. The sequence goes on from NW_026884077.1 coordinate 21,401, forward strand.
AGGAGAAAGGAGGAACGTATTTTCAGAAAAAAGATGAAAATACAAGAAAAACGTGAGCAAATCGAGATATGCAGGAGTCAGAATGAAGTCCGAAAATTCTACCAACGGGTAAAACACCAAACCGAAGGCTTTGGTGCAGGCACATCCTCCTGTAGAGATGTAGACGGAAACCTGGTGACAGATACAGACAACGTGCTGACGATTTGAAAGGAGCATTTTGAAAAACTTCAGGTATCAAGAGGATACCCCAGAACCAATAAGAGATGATGGTATAGAGTCTATACCACCTAGCCAAGATGAGGTCATAAAGCAATTAATCGGCTGAAGAACAATAAAGCAGATGCCGATGGGTTACAACCCGAACTATTCAAGACTGGTGGTCAGATGCTGGTAAGGAGCATGCACCAGCTGATTAGTATAATTTGACTAGAGGAAAGCATGCCCAATGATTGAAACCTCAGCTTCCTGTATCCTGTGCAAAAAGGAGACAAGATGATATGTGCCAACTATAGAGGAATAGGTCTCCTTCCCATCGCATATAGTGCTATCCAGTGTGCTGTGTGAACGACTGAAGCCAATGACATTATTGGACCATACCAATGCGCGCTTCAGATCTGGCAAATCCACTATTGACCAGATTTTCACTCTGCGCCAAATCTTGGAAAAAACTACGAAAAACACATCGACTCATACCACCTATTCGTCGACTATAAAGCCGCATTCGACGGCCCTATCCGTTCAGAGGTGTATGAAGCCATGTCTGAGTTCGACATTCCTGCAAAATTAATACGGCTATGCAGGATAACTTTAATTAGCACAAGATCAGCAGTTAAAGTAGGAAAGAACCTATCGGAGCCCTTTAATACCGAACGAGGATTCAGACAAGGTGACAGTTTGTCGTGTGACCTTTTTAACATCCTGCTGGAAAAGGTCATACGGGAGGCAAAAGAGAACAGAAATGGTACTCTGTACACCAAACAGCATATGTTACTCGCCTACGCCGATGACATCGACATAATGGGTCGAACATTGAAAGCGGTAATATCCACGTTTGAACAAATTGAGAAGGAGTCTGCCAAATTGGGTCTGGCAGTAAACGGCGAGAAGACCAAGCTGATGGTATCAACGCGCAGGACGTCCAGTAGACTCAGACCAACTGTGGAACTTGAGAACTACAGCTTCGAGGTAATCAAAGATTTTATATACCTTGGTACCGCCATAAACAAAACGAATGACATCAGTTTTAATGGAGAAGGATAGTGATGGCCAACCGATGCTACTATGGTCTGTGCAAACAACTCAATAGCAAGGCCACCTCCCGCCAGACCAAACTCACACTCTACAAGACGCTGATACTACCCGTGCTGTTATATGGTTCTGAAGCATGGGTACTTGCGCAAGCAGATGAGGCAGCTCTTGGAGTGTTGGAGAGAGAAAAATTCTCCGAAAGATCTACGGGCCGATCTGCGTTGATGGTGGATATCGCCGCCGTCGAATGAACAATAAGTTGTACCAGCTATACTCGGACATTGACATTGTTAGACGTATTGAGCTGTAGCGACTACGCTGGCTAGGTCATGTTGTGAGAATGGATGAAGATGTCCCAGCCCAGAAGGCATATAAAAGCGAACCAGCTGAGCTGGTTCACGCGGAAGTGGAAGGCCACGAATACGATGTAAAGACCAAGTGGAAGATAACATTGCCAAATATGGTCTTTCAAATTGGAAAAATTGCACAAAAGACCGATGCGCCTGGAAATCTGTTTTAAGCTCGACTTATGGAACGAAAGTGCTGTCACAGGCCAGCTAAGTAAGTAAGTAGACCATAAGGCGTGGATTTTTTAAAAAATATTTTTAGAGTATAAAACAAGGCCTGGATTTAAAAAAAAATATTTTTTAATTTTTTTTAGAATAAAAAAATATATAAATTTAATTCAACTAATTTTTTCCTCGAGTGTCTGTATAACAATCAAGGCCTATTAGGCACTGTCCATTAAACTCTAGTCCAAATAAATTGTTATTAGTTCACTGTCTTTAAATTAAGGGTTATTTGCTATGAAACAAAAAAATCGAAACAAACAAAAACATTTGCCAACCCTATTATCGAACATCGAACCTCCCCCTAACCTAGCAGATCGTCCCTGCCGAAAAACTGTAATTAAGAGAATGCATTCGCATGCAATGCATTTACCATGCAGCACCAGCTTAAGGACATTTGTGGCAAGGCAATGAAACCAATTTCCAGTCCCGACCCTTTCGTTTATTCGAAAGGGGTCTGTAGACGAAAATTGAAGAGTCGAGTTGAATTGGTCGTTTTGCTCGTTTTTGACACTGTCATCAACTAACAATCGACAGTGTTTGTGTCGCAGTGGCTCGGCTCCCCACTCTCGGGGGAGTGGAGGCCGGTCATTTGTGCACATGGAGGAGTATGAAATTGCATTCTCAATATATATGAGGAGGCTCAGTTTGCGCAGTAACCCATTAATTGCACTTGTAGACCATGTCAATTGCACTACACGGTGCACCACCCACCCACTCGGTTATTGCAATGAGGTGCCATGGGGTGCAGAATATGACCAACAATGTAAGCTGTTTAAACATAATCACACACTGACCCATATTTTTCTTTTAATGCTTTTGGCTTGACACTCACACTCACCCACACAAAAACACACATACATACACTCTCTTACAACCACACTTCATACATCTACACCAAAGCCATGAAAAATGCTTGGCAAAGGACATTATTATGATGTCGTTTGCGTTGCCACTTGTCCCCCTCCCCCTTCCCCTGTGGGGATGCAGTGTCAGCAAAATATGCATTGTTTGTGATACCCTTAGGTCGGGTGAGGGGGCCTACAAACCTAAGGCGAGGGTGGTTGGTTTGCCAATCTCCTTTTTTTGCAGTCTCGATAATGCAACATGTTTTCTGCTTGTACGAACACCAGTCGATACATTGTCGGTGTGAATGTTTACAACAACAACAATGACACCAACGCCAAGAACAACAGCCAAAGTATGCCTGAGCCGATATGCAGCCTAACATAAATATGTGTTTGTGCATGTATGGGTATATGTGTATGTGTGTGTTTGTATATATGTGCCAATGAACATATGTCCTTTTATGCTCCTTTAATCCAATGCTGTTGTTTAATGCGTGTCCTTGCACAAATGTTGAGCTATGCTGATGCACCAACACCTCCACCACCAACACCCTTAGCAATGTTTATCCTTGCTGGTAATGCTGAGCCCTTGTGTTATTGGGTCAAGTGGCAATTTCTTTGACAAATTTTGCAAAAAATTTTGTGTGTGCTGATATGGAGTCAACTTTTTGGAAAACGGAAATAATTGAAAATATTTTTTTTTATAAAAAATATTAAACAATTTTTAATTATTGAACATTTTGAAATTGTTAAAAAATGAAAAAGAAAACAAGGGTCCTTGAAATTTTTTAAAACAAACCGAAAAAATTAAAAAAAAAATCGAGTCCTTGAAATATTGACTTACTTACTTAGCTGGCTTGTTACAGAACGCTTGTTCCATAAGCCGAGCTTAAAAAAGATTTCCAAGCGCGTCGGTCTTGTGCGCATCTCCTCCAGTTTGAAAGACCTCGTTCCAAGATGTTGTTTTCTACTTGGTCTTTCCATCTGATTCATGGCCTTCCCCTTCTATGTGAACCATCAGTAGGCTCGCTTATACCTTTTGAGCTGGGGCATTCTCATTTATTCTCACAACATGACCTAGCCAACGTAGTCGTTGCAGCCCAATACGATTGACTATGTCCATGTCCGCGTATAAATTGTAAAGATCGTGGTTCATTCGATGCCGATATTCACCGTCAACGCTAATCGGCCCGTAGATCTTTCGAAGAATTTTTCTTTTAAACACCCCAAGAGCTGGCTCATCTGCTTGCCCAAGTACCCATGCTTCAGATCCATATAACAGCACGGGTAGTAACAGCGTCTTGTAAAGTGTGAGATTGGTCTGGCAGGAGGTGACCTTGTTTCTAAACTGTTTACTTAGACCATAGTATCTGTTGGCCATCACAATTCTTCTCCGAATTTCAAAACTGATGTCATTCGTTTTATTTATGGCGGTATCAAGGTATTTAAAATCTTTAACTACCTCGAAGCTGTAGTTCTCAAGTTCCACAGTTGATCCAAATCTACTGGACGTCTTGCGCGTTGATACCATCAGCTTGGTCTCCTCGCCGTTTACTGCCAGACCCGCTTTAGCAGACTCCTTCTCAAGTTGTTCAAAGGTGGCTATTACCGCTCGCAATGTTCGACCCATTATATCGATGTCATCGTCGTAGGCGAGTAACATGTGTTGTTCGGTGTACAGAGTGCCATTTCTGTTCACCTTTGCGTCTCGTATGACCTTTTCCAGCAGGATGTTAAAAAGATCACACGACAACCTGTCACCTTGCCTGAATCCTCGTTCGGTATTCAAGGGCTCCGATATATAATTTCCGACTTTAACTGCTGATCTTGTGCCACTTAAAGTTATCCTGCATAGCCGTATTAATTTTGCAGAAATGCCGAACGTAGACATGGCTTTAAACACCTCTGATCGAATACGGCTTTATAGTCGACGAATAGGTGGAATGTGTCAATGTGTTTTTCGTGGGTCTTTTCCAGGATTTGGCGCAGAGTGAAAATCTGGTCAATGGTGGATTTGTCAGGTCTGAAGCCACATTGGTATGGTCCAATAATGTCATTGACCATTGGCTTCAGTCGTTCACACAGTACGCTGGATAGCATTTTATATGCGATGGGAAGGAGACTTATTCCTCTATAGTTGGCACATATCGTCTTGTGTTCTTATTTGTGCACGGGACACAGGATGCTGAGGTTCCAATCATTGGGCATGCATTCCTTTAGCCAAATTGTACTAATAAGCTGGTGCATGCTCCTAACCAGCATCTGACCACCAGTCTTGAATTGTTCGGCTTGTAACCCATCGGGGCCTGCTGCTTTATTATTCATCACCCGATTGATTGCTATTCTGACTTCATTATGGCTAGTTGGTATACACTCTATACCGTCATTTATTATTGGTTCTGGGGTATACACTTCACTACTACTATTTGATACCAGAAGTTTTTCAAAATGCTCCTTCCAGATCCTCAGCACGCTGTCAGTATCTGTCACCAGGTTTCCTCTTCATCTCTACAGGAGGATGTCAAAGCCTTCGGTTTGGTGTTTTACCCGTTGGAAGAATTTTTTTATTCTCCTGTTAACCATTAATCCGCAGCCAAATTCATGTATCGTTTCATGGCAGCTATAATACGGGGCGTAATTATCTGATTTACTTAGGCCAGTCCCTTTCCATCGCATTTCCTGTAAGGCAATAATATCGGCTTTGTACTTTTTGAGTACATCCGCCAAAGCGAACACTGCGCCTGTTCTGTACAACGTGCACACATTCCAAGTGCAGATTCGCAGATCGTGGTCGTTTTTGCTTTTGCGGGGGTCGCCAACATTAGGGGGGTTTGGTTTTCTTTTTCTTTGCTTTTTCATAGTAGTTTGGATTTTCCGAGGCAACTACCGTGGGCAACTAACCCGATGCTCATTTTTTATAAGTGAACGGGTGATGAAAATAGTTCCGTAGGTGGCACCTCGGGGAGGTCAGTGTCCACAATTCAGATGAAAGAGGGACCAAGATAAGCCTGGACTTCGCCATGTTAGAGCCGTTGCAGGGCTGGGAAAAACATTTCTTAATGTAGGCCTTGAAAAATAAGAAATTCCACGCCTCTGACGATCCTCGAAAAATAGTTTATAAAACATATGGCCATTGAAAAAGTTTTTTTTAATTAAATTAAAACCATCCTCCCACAACATTTTATTTCCTGTAAAATACGAAAGATGTTATGAATAAATTATCCTTTTTTCTGTGTTGAGTCCTCAGCACATCCTTTTTTGTTTCAATTTAAATTCATTAAGTGGTAAAATAATAATTTCATAAATAACCCAAAAAAGGGGTCATGTGACCTACCACAAGGCCTCAGAAAATGTCACTGGCAAGTTTGACAGAACCCAAACTCTTTCTCTCTTTCATTCTGACCTCTATTCAAATCTTTGCATTCATTCAAAAGAAAAGGCAAAAAAACGGGACAATAAAATGCCAAAATAATTAATTTCGGCACAAAGAAAGTTTTGTCGAACAGATCTATCCACGGCTCATTTAGCAGACGTCAACATAGCTGACAAATGACAAACGATGATGGTGGCGGTGATACGGAGGGAAAAAGGGTTCAACACACACAAAGAAATAATTAATCACATTTATTCAGGACCCTAGAAAAAAGAAGAAAAATAAAAACCATTTAAAGGTTAGCTACACAATGACACAAACACACACCCACAAAATTGGTCTGGTTTGAAAGGCCATAGAAATGGCAAAATGGTATTTTAGAGAGACTCGGATTCGCATAAAATTAGATTAAAACATACAGACAGACATCCACACACCCACCCATCCACAGCAGCAGCCGAACAAAGTGACAATGAGTGTGTGAGTGAGTGATAAACGTGCCAGCTGTTAATGTGTTTAAGCCATACTGCAAAAGGATCCTAGCCGAACACACACACTCGCACAATAAATGATCCCTCTAACCCCCTCCATTCATTGAAAGAGATGATACTCTCGGTTCTGGCCATATAAAGCAATTATGCAGACGATTAAACATGCCAAACAAAAATTGGCGAATGATAGAAAAAAAAACAGCAACAACCAACCATTCAATGCGAACAAAGGACCCATGGCTTGGATACACCCAATAGAGAACACGATAGACTTCCAGCAACAATCCAGCAGGCCCAGATTGAATTCAATGGAGCGAAATGTTGAAAAACGTTTGACACAAAAACCGCATAAAAATAAAATCGAAAGGAACAACAACAACAAGAAAAAATTGGAGTAAAAATAACAATGGCAAAAAAGGATAACGAGAAGTCTAGGCAGCAACAACTACAACAACACACCAAACCTTGACTAATGTTTTGCGAACAAAACGAGGAAAAAAACTTTATCAGCTGCTTAACAGAGCACAACAATCCCAGCGGCAGCAGCAGAAGAAGAAGGAAGTTGAATTTGCAGTTTAGTTAACCTGACCCACAGCTAGCTGACTGCTCATTGTCCGTACAAGGACTAAATTTATCAAGCATAGAAAAAAAGTAGAAGAAGAAGCATCCGAACATAAGTAAACAACCATAACAGACATGAATGTCAGTCCAAAAAGCTTTCAAGCGAAACTGCAAAAAAACAACTTTGCTATTTTTCTTGTTGTTGTTGTGGGAAAATAAAACCTTTTTGCTCACTTTCGTTCGCTGCGTTTCGTGTTTGCTTCAATAAATTACAAAATTGTCAAAGTGTCGAGTAGGAGAACAAAAAACCATCGACCAAGTGACTGTATCACATGGCACAGTTAAAACCACAACAATGCTAACTCTAACTCGAACAAAAACAACAACAGCATCAACAATAACAAGGATATGCGTGCGTGACTCACAACAATTGTAAGGGGAGTAAGTCACGTAGTTCGGACTCAGTACATGACTTCCTTGTACAAACTATAATGTTATATTGAAATAGAGAACGGGTCAAAATGTCACTAAAGTGATTTGTTTCAATAAGATTTTTAAACCTCTTTTAAAAACTATTCTTTTTAAGACCAAAACTTAAAAAAATATATTTTTGTCAAGAACGAATTAAAAAATTATTTTCAAGGCCCAACAGAGGCTTGGATTTAGAAATGATTCATTAACAAATGTTTTCCAGGACCGACCAGGGCCTAATGTGACCAGTATTTAAAAAAAAAATACTTTTATAAAAAAATACTTTTTCAAGGACCAACACAAGGCGTAGATTTTCATAATTTAAAAATTATATTTTTTTCAAGGACCAAGATGTGTGTATAATATCCAAAGTTTTTCTTTATATACCCTTCACCACACTGTGGTACAGGGTATTATGTCTTTGTGCGTATGTTTGTAACAGGCAAAAGAAAACGAGATTGGCAAAACGTAATGAATAAGGTATATAATGATGTATGCCAAGTTTCCTGAAAATCGGTTCAGATTTAGATATAGCTCCCATATATAATTTCGTCCGATTTAATGTAAATGGTGCACCAAAATCCTTTAATATATTTCGATTTGCACGAAATTTGGCACATCGTAATGAATTAGGTCTAAAATGATGATATGTTAAGTTTCGGTTCAGATATAGATATAGCTTCTATATCTGACCAAATGAAAAATTGAGTATCGGTTGCAGAATGTCATGTTTATGGCTCCAATTTCATTTTATTGGTCCTTTAAAAATGCGACGTCTGTTAGGATTCATCTGTTGAATATACCCTAAGTGGTGAAGGGTGTCATATAGTCGGCCCCGTCCGACTTTACTACTTCCCTTACTGGTTTTTAATTTTTTATTTGTCTTCAATATTAGACATTTCCCTTGAAATGATTTTTATCACATTGAACATTTTTACTCATTTGACTTTTATTGATGATTTTTGAACATCTTAAGGTGAGTACTCAACTGAGAAGGGATCTCATACCTAATGGTATGAAGATGACTCAAAAATTATTTTTCTCTTTTAAAATTTTAACTCATAATCAGAAATATATACATTAATCTACTACATTTCTCCTCATTGACAAACACCATCCATATCAAAAACTTTCTCTCCCTGCTGAGCTGCTCTCACACAAAACATTCCCCCTTGTCGTAGGTCTGTCTGATTAAATAGGCAGAAAATAAACAACCCCATCCACCCTCTACAGAAAACCAAAACAACAAACAAAACTCAAATCACAGCTAAGAAAAAAATCTATAAATTATTCCTTGTAGTTTTTTTTTCTAAAAAACAAAAATTATTTTCCTTGAAGTCAGCATAATCTCAAGGATTAAAGAGAGACTGAAATATCATATTCCGAATGGGGGACATTTATTCCTTTACTTCGTGCTTTTCAAAATTCAATTATACAATCATTTGTCTTTTTCTTCTGGCTCCCCATGTGGAGCCTTCGCCAAAGGCCAAATAAAAATATGATTAAGTGTGAGTACTCCCGAATGTGTTGTATGTGTGTGTGTTTTTGGGGTAGTCCCATTGCGAGTGGGGCCATAAGTACCCATTTGCTGGCGAGGAGTTCTTAAACTGTAATAATCATATTTTTTATTAACTTAAATTATGTTTTTGCTTTCATTAGGGACCGGGAGTTGTAATGGTGTGAGACAAGGCGAACAGGGGAGAGATTTGTGAGTGACTATTTGGGAAAGGGACTAGTGGTGAACATATATTGACCTGTGAAGCCCAGGATTAAAAAAAATATTTTTTTTAAGAATATTCGATGGCTTGGATGTATAAAAAACCAGTAATGAAAGTTCAAAACTCAAAATTAGGAGTTTGGTGCTCCATTTATATAAAATCGGACAAAACTATATATGGAAGCTATATCTAAATCTGAACCGATTTCAACAAAACTTCGCATACATCAATCCAGACCTAATGGAGTACTCTGTGCAAAATTTTGTCTTAATCGAACAAATATTGGGAGTATATAAAATATTTCTTTAAGAAACTTAGAAGGCATGTATTAAAAAAAATATGACATTTTTCAGGGGCTTTCTGAGACCAACATAAGAGAGGATTTACAAAAATTTTGAAGAACCATCGAAGGCGCGAATTAAATTTTTTTTTTTTTTTTGGATTTATTAAAAAATATTTTTTCAGGGTCCATCGAGGAGTTGGTTAATTAAAAAAATTATTTTTCAAGAACCTTCGAAGGCGTGGGTTTATTAAAAACATTTTTTATGCTCCTTTAAAGGTGTAAATTTATAAAAAATATCAGTAGTGTTTGGCGGGTTATTTGGGATACCATTTGTATTTTGTTTTTGCAAAATAGTCAGGCTTAATTAATAAAAACAACGAACTGGGATTAAGCCTGACTATTTTATAAAAAATATTTTTCAATGACCTTCAAAAGCGTGGATTTATTAAACAATATTTTCAAGCACCTGTTTAGAATCCATCGAAGGTGTGGATGTATTAAAAATATTTTTCATGTACCTTTAGAAGCAAATTAGTAAATGCTCCACTTGCCACTTTTCCCTCTACTGTCAAGTTAGTCCCCTAGTGCAACAACACACAAAACCCTACAAAACCATCCTATCTTGTTGATTTAGCATATATTTTTTTTTTTTGGTTCCGCAAAAAAATGAAACGTTTTTCCGACTTCCTTCATCCTCCGCACCCTGCCATGCCTATTCCCCTACAAATTGACACTCTGTAAATGTTCACATCAAACATTGGATTTGCCATATTTTTTCGGATTGCCATTACCAGAGACAGACAGAGAGAGAGAGAGAGAGAGTAACTGTGAAATTGTCCTTTTTTATGCTTTGCCAAGGAATTTATGATTCGTAGTTTGTGGCTTTATCTAAAGTTTGCCTAGTGTCGGATTTCATGTAGAGGGAAAAATCTGTTTTTGCTGCTTCTTCCACAGTTTTTTTTTTTTTTTTTTTTTTTTGGAAGATGGGGCTAATGTTTATGTGTGGTAGTATTTGTGGCAGTTATTTTTGGGGGAACGTAAATTTCCTTTCTTTACCACTCAGCAGTTATGATGGGTATGGGGGGAATATTTGGGGATGGGTAGCTAGGACGTTACATTGTTGCAGGGTTCCTCTTGTTGTTGTTGCTATTGTTGTCGTAGGAACAAACAACGTAAGTGCTTTTAGCCTTAAATGTATGTAAATGTTTTATTATTGTTATGTTTTATCATTGTCGCAGTCGTTGTCATTTGTCGTCGTTTTTTCCTGTTGTTGCCATTTTTTCACTACACAGTTATGTAAATATTTCACTTGGAAAAGAAATTTTCCTTTTGGCAAAATTTCAGATTCCTTTATGAAGAAAATTTCCATTTCTTTGAAAAATTGCCATAATGTGTGTGTTTGGGGAATTTATGTATGGTTGAGGTTGGGCGGAGCGGAAGTTATGAAGAGTATTAACTGGGCTTTTTAAGAACTCTAATAATTGAGTCATTAGAAATGATTTGGGAATGGGATTTTGTGAAAATGATACTGAATAAAATCAAAATTATCATTAATATAAAAAACTTGGATTTTTAAGCAACATCTTCTCAAGGACTTTCGGATGAAAATACTTTTAAAATATATTTTTTTAACCAGTAAGGCATGTAGTAAAGTCTGACTGGGCCGACTATATGATACCCTTCAGCACTTTGGGTATATTCTACACATGTATCCTAACAGACGTCGACTTTTTAAATCTAAATCTAACCCGATTTTCTCGAAATTTTTTGTGCATCATTTCAAAAAATTAGACAAAACTATATATGAGAGCTATTTCTGAATCTGAACCGATTTTCTCAAAACTTAGCACATATCATTCTGGACATAATTCTGTACCCTATGCCAAATTTTGTGCAAATCGAAACATATGTACTTTGGTGCCCCATTTACCTTAAAACTGACGAAAATATATATGGGAGCTGTATCTAAATCACACCCGATTTTCTCTAAGCTTGACACACATCATTCTAGCCTCAATTCAGTACACTATGCAAAATTTCGCGCAAATTGAAATATATATAGGACTTTGGTGCACCATTTACAAAAAATCGGACAAAACTATATATGGCAGCTATATCTAACTATGAACCGATTTTCACGAAACTTAGCACACATCATTTTGTACGTAATTTAGAGCTCTGTGCCAATTTTCATGCAAATCGAAGGATATAAATGCGACCTTTGTTTACAATTTAACATGGGCAGACAGACAGACAGACAGACGGACGGATGGACGGACATGCATAAATCGACTCCGAAAGTGATTCTATGCATATTCTCAAAAGGAACGATGGGTCTATTTCGATTATTTTTGCCTGTTACAAACATATGCACAAAGACATAATACCCTGTACCACAGTGTGGTGAAGGGTATAAAAATTACTCAAACCAAAATTAAAAAAAAAAATCTGTAGACACATAGCCCAAGGACATTATAAATTTTCAAGGACATATAAGTGATAATGTCTGGTTTTAAATCACATCGTCTTAGACAATGAAACTAACACAGGTATTCATTGTACTTGTGTTTAAAATCATTAATACAAGTTACTAAAGCCATAATTTAAAATGTTTCCTTTTGTCATATAATTCAAGGATATCGTAATAATTTCAAGGACATATAAGTGATAATTATTGGTTTCAAAAAACGAATCGCAGACAAAGAAAGCAACACAGGAAATCCCTCAACTTGTTGGCCACGATTTTGAGGGCATTATTACAACTTTACAACCTTTTTGTGAGACATGATTAAAGAATATTTACTCAAGGCCATGGCTGACTAAGACACTGGCCAAGGTCAATCGTAATGGACAAGCACTTTATCTTAGATCGCTTTCAAGGCAAATGCATTTACCTTTAGTTAAGACTTAATTTCATGGTAATTACCGCAGCACTTAGTTGGCAGGTCATAAAGTATCCAAAGTAATGTGGAATTTATGAGGTCCTTTTTTGCCTTTTTCTCTCGTACAGATAAGGGGTTAATTACTTCCTTTGTTTCCTTTTTCTAGTGTTATGCTCTAGATTTGCGTGACTAAGCCATTCACTAGTACATTAACCTGGTGAGGTTGTAAATTTTACTAGGTAAGTGTAATTAGGAGAGTAAAAGGATAACAATTTCAATTTTAATGTTGACTGGAATTTGCTTTTAAGTGACATTAACCCAGAAAGGATTAATGGGTTAATTAAATTACTTTTAATTCGTAGAAGAAAAATCACTCAAGGAGGTAATTGATCTCAAAAAAGATATTTGAAGGAAAGACCGAGTCAAGGATTTGTGGGGGTTCAATACTAAAAATTTCCTATTAAACAATTTTATTCAGAATAAAAATAAAACCATTAATCTATTACAATTCCTTCCCAATGACAAAAACTCCAACCACATTACAAACATTCTCAAACTACTTAGCTGCTCTCACACAAAGCATCACCATTGTCATAGGTCTGTCTGCTCAAAGAGTAAGAAAATAAACAACCTCCAAGGCGTGGATTTAAAAAAAAAATATTTTTTCCAAAGATTTAAAAAAAATGTTTTTTTTATCAAGAAGTTTCAAAGGTGTGGATTTTTAGAAAATATTTTTGCAAGGCATATTTTTTTCTGAGTCGGATAAAAATTAAAAATGTTCCTAATGTCCATAAGGATATTTAATTGAATCATAATATTTTTTACCAATAAATAAAAAATCTAATTTAATTTTATTTGATTGCATTAATGTCCTTATTCAATTGCTTTAAATTTATGGCCATCAGTTTTTTGTTTTTCATTTATTTTATTTCAAAACGGAAACACACAACAACAAATATGAACACATCCTGTAAATTGTGCAATATTTCCTGTTTTGATTTTTTGTCCCATTTCCAATTCATATTTTCTCTTTTTTTTGCCACATTGTTAAAAAAGGTCATAAAATGAACAATCTTTTATTGAATTGAAAAAAATGTTTATTGGAAATTGGTCTAAATAATAGACACACATACACACACAAACGTTGTGACACATCTACACATTTAAATGGCTTCCTTTTCTTCCTGCCCAAACAAAAAATATATTCAATAGGAAAAAAATGAAAAGAAAACTTTTAAGGAAATTGTGTATTGAAATAAAATAGAGGAAATAATTTTTAACAATTCAATTAGTGTTTGTTTCCCAATACAAAAAAAAAATAAATGACATTAACAACTGGAAATCTTTTATTGGCTTTATTTGTAAAAAAATGTCATTCGGAAATTGTCATGTCTTTAAGAATGACTGTTGTCTTGTTTTTTAGCCTGTTGTCCTTTTTGTAAGGAATTGAAATAATTGCTTAAGAAAGGAAAAATTATGGCTTCTTTAAGGACATTTTTGGGAAAAAATTAATACCAAAAAATACAAATAATAATAGAAAGGAAAATGATAGTCAACCTAATCTCCCCTAACAATCTGCTTAACCCACCATATTCATTTTTAAAATATTTTCTGTCTATATTGATATGAATTTTTTTAAAATATTTTTTTAAGTAGTAGACCAAGGCGTTTACCTAACCTGCCCTAACAATCTGCTCAACCCATCATATTCATCCCATTTTTCAAATATTTTCTGTCTATATTGATATGAAATTCTTCAATATTCATATGTCAACATATTTTAGATTATTTTCAGACTAGTCTAAAAGAACTCTGAAGAAACTCTGAACTATGTTCCCCTTGAAATCTTTACAATATTTTTTTTTTTCAATTTTTGAAGATGTTTTTTTCAAATAATTCCCTTCCTTTTCCTCCCCAACAAAACTCTTCCATTTGACCCATTTTAAATTCAACTCCGATTGCCAATCTCAGCTACTCTTTGTTGCCAAAGGAAACAAAAAATAAAATAATAAATAAACCAACAACAACAAAAACACCAAGTTCAGCAATGAAAAATCTTCGAAATTGCTTCTGGTTGGAATAAAAATTAAATCAAGAAACAAAAAATAACAACATTTTCCAAAGGCTGAGAATGTTTATTTAAGAATTTTCTCAAATCAATCAACAAGCCTTTAGGAACGAAGAGTGAAGGCCAAAAAGAAGAAGAAAAGGGGTTTGTTTGCAGGCTATTTGTGTTTGGGTATTCTACCATTACCACCTAAACAAATATCCTTAAGGCAAACATACAGCCTTAACTCTTTTTCAGCTTACTCTTATTTTTCATGCTGCTCGATTTACTGACATTGAGATTGGGAGATTTGTTTTGATATGGCAGAATGCCTTATCTTGTTCTGTGTAAACATTATTGCAATGATGCTGTTGCCGCCACAGGCCATCTCCGCCCGCCTTCAGGGATAGACATTTTGATTTTATTAGTTTTTCCGGGTAGCTGTTATTATTGAACTGATTCCCTTTTTTGCAATAACATAAAATTCGGTTTTGGTTTCCTTCTTTATTTATTTGCAGATTCCAATGTGGTTTTATATGTTCTGTCCGGAATGTAATTTCATTCTAAATTTTAGTTTAGTTTTTCCGATGGATTCTTGTGTGTGGGTTGTGTGGCTGGTTGTCAAGTATTTGACTTTGTTAGTTCATCAACATGAAATCAATCTTGGGATTTTTTTTTTTTTGTTTTTCTTTTTTTTTTTTAGTTTTAGTATTGGACTTGGAATTTATTTTAAAGTTTATTTCTTTGTAACCATAACTTTGTGGTTCCTGGTTGTAAAATTGTTTACATAACTTTAATTTTTAGATTATTTTTATAAAAATGTATTTCAATATTTCTTTCTTATTTATTTAGATAAATTGTAAACGGAGCAAGAAGTTTAGTTTGCAGGGAAGTAATAAGCAGAAAATTAGGCAAGAAAATATGTCCTGATTTACATTAGGCAATTTTAATAGCATCAAGTTTGTATTATTTATGTATAAACATGAGAGATGTTATAAAAAATATTTTTTCAAGAACAATCCGAGGCGCAGATTTTAATTTTTCTTTTTGTATTATGTATGTGAGAGAGTAGATATCAACCTTTCACCACTCTCAACTCAGAATTGTCAAATGTCACTTTTTTGATTATTCCAAAAAAGAGAGAATTAATAAAATTCTTAACATTTTTTAACAGTCTATGAAGACCTCTGCAGAATCTGCAGAATGTTACAACACGATTTGAATCAAGCCTGATATATAATAAATAGTGGCCATTGCGTGGAAACCAATGCTCAATCAGCAAACTGAAACGCATGATCCAAAATGCTCCTCTATCGAATGTAAATAAATCCTTTACATTCTTAACAAAGGTTCATAACGTCAATTAGATATATTAGCTTTATGTTATACACAGTTTTTGAGAAGCAATGAACCAAAAAACGCTGGATGGGGAGAAAAACATTTGGGTGCCATTCTAAAATAATTATAAACCAACACATAACAGAAGTAATCGCATTTCACAGATCTAGCCCACCAGGACATGTTCGATCTAAGCATCCGAAAAATTCAATCTAGGTGTCCGTTTTGACATATCACCCACACACACTATGCTTCGGTTTCATTTTAGATATTTTGAAGGGCCTAGTCTTTTATAAGGCCTAATCTCATAAAAAAGGCTGAATTGTGAGATCAACATTTGGGCGCCAATTTCAAATATTAATAAAACAAACAACACAGCAGCCTTCAATTTTCACAGATCTGACCCACGGGATCCCGTCTGCTGAAAATAAAGGCGGGACAGATTTTAGATATTTGAAAGGTCCTAGTCTTACTTTTTCTCAAGTACATTTCATAATTTAATATTTCGGGATGATGATGAAAAAACTTCTAAAATTTAAAATTTGCACAAATCCTCCATATTATGTTTCGGTTGAATTTCAGGTACTTTGAAGGTCCTAGGTCAATTAAATATATTAGCTGTAAGTTGTGCAGAATTTTCGTAAAGCTATTACTCAAAAAAGACCGGATTGGGAGAACAAATTTTCGCAAAAAAGGCTAGATGGGAGTAAAAACATTTGGGCGCCGTTCTAAAACAGCACAACACAGATCTGACCCACGGGGCTTCGTTTGTTTAAAATATAGGCAGTATCCATTTTAGATATTAAAAGGTCATAGTCTTAGTTTTCCCAACCCATATTTCGTAATTTTGTATTTCGGGATGTGGATGAAAAAACTTCCAAAAATTTCATTTTTTTTACATATCCACCATATTATTGTTCGGTTTCATTTTAGATATTTTGCATCACCTTGTCTCATACCAAGGTCAATTAAATATATTAGCTATATGTTATGAACAACTTTTGCAATGCAACTACTAAAAAAAGGCTGGATGGAGAAAAAACAGTTGGGCGCCATTTGAAAATATTAATAAAATAACACAATGTCTATCATTTTTCACAGATCTGATTCACGGGGTCCCCTCTGCTGAAAACAAAGGCAAGGTCAATTAAATATATAAGCTGTTATTTATACAGAATTTTCGCGAAGCAATTACTCAAAAAAGGCCGGATTGGAAGAAAAACATTTGGGCGTCATTTTAAAATATTAATAAAACAACCAACATAACAGCAGCCAATACATTTCACAGACCTGGCTCATGGAGACCTGTTCCATTTCAAGGTCCTAGCCTTATAATTTAGTATTACGGGGTTATAATGAATAGCATTTCAAGTTTAATATCAAGGGTTATAAGGTCCATTAAATACATTAGCGGATCATTTAATCAAAAAACCGGTATTGGGAGAACAACATTTGGGCGCCATTTGATTTTAAGTACTGTAGAAATATTATTTATAGCAAAAAATTACTATGCAGCTACTTATGTTTCAATCGTTGCTATTTATCAACTTTTCCGTAACAAATTGTATATTCAGCTACTACTTTTCTAGAGAAAACGTTGCTATTCAATTGTCTTTTTAAAGACATTTTTTAGTATTCAGCTAATTTTTCAAATCTCAATCTGCTCTACATAAAGACCGGGAAGCCTCTTCACATTTGGCGAATTATGGAATTCCCCAAAATTTCTTTAGCAAAAAACAATCCCTTAAGAATTTAATTTTAAAAAATACAGCATCAATTGATTTCCTTTTTAAGAAGTATTTCCCTCTCCTTCTTTGTAAACAACTACGGCAGCAGCAACATCAACAAAGCAATCGCCTTGCAAATATTAGCAACAAAGTAGAACGAAATCCTCCATGGAAATTTATTACCCTGCTGCCGAAGTTGTTCACTTTATCGATGACAAAGACATAAAAAGAACTCCTTTATTTTTGGAATGCAATAAAAAAGAAAGAAAACGAAACAAACAACAAAAGCAAAACCTCTTAAAAAGTGTCAAACAAGGCAATTCCAACAACAACAAAAGCGAAAAAGAAAGCAAACAACAATAAAAAATCGAAAAACTCAATACGTTTTTTTAAAACAAATCAATATACGATTCTCAAATTGATAACGCTAAAGAAAAGCGTATCCTTCCTTACAGCCATGATTTTGGGCTGCTTAACTTTTATCCTGCCCCAACACTTAAGATATTAAGCACCAGCAATGGCTAGACGACGGCGGTTCTCATACAAAATATCTTTGCCGGAGGATATATATTTTCTTTTTCTGTTTTTATTTTTTGAGGGGGTGTCACAATCAATTCACACCCCCACCTCTAACATTTGAAAATCCTGAAGCACTCTCCTCTACTTAAACGTCTTCAAACGAAATCATTATTATATTGTCAGCATTGTTTGTGGGTGTGAGTTTGAGGGTGTATGTCTGTGTGTGTGCTCTGAGAGTTGGGGTATCTCTCCAAAAAAGGAAGGCGTAATAACAAAGCTTTTAGCATTGTTTACATTTGTCATGTGTTATTGTTTACATTCGAAGACATGTTTTGCTTTAGATCACACTCCCTCTCCTCCCTCCTCCGGCCACCTACTCCATTTGCCGCCAATTTCTCTTTCATTTATCATTGGAAAACAAAGTGAAACCAAATATTCCCTTGACAATTTTTAGTTGTTCTTTTTTGTTTTGCAAAAAAATATCTCTAAGTTTTTATACACACACACATACACACACCTCCTATATTGCCACATACATAAAACCATATATCAAAGCTTTTTTTTGGCCAAAAAACCATTTAAACGTTATTCGATTCCCTCTTTGCCACAATGACAACAACAACTGCCTGGAGCTGTCTAATCGAACAAATCGAACCGAACAATGGGGGGAATGGCAGCAGCAAAGAATCGGTAGCCTGACAAGTGGTTAACTTCTCATGGCTGGTTGGTTAGGTGGCTGGATGACTGCTTGGCTGCCTGCCTGGCAGTTGGGGAAAATTCAATTGATTTTCGATTGTTTTGTTAAAAAACGAAGTACTTTTCATTGTCTCTGTAGTTGTTGTTTTTGTTGTTGTTCACTTTTTTCAATTTGCCAATATGTCGTCTGCCAAGTTAGCTTTTTTTCTCCATGGTTATTGGTAGGGGAGAACCGAGAGGGAGTTGGAATTTTTAAAAAAGTTAATCTTGGCACAATAATTGGCGTTAAGTTCTGAATAATTTACAAGGCATGATTTTTTGTTTCTAAGTGAATAGAATTGAAGATTTTTCTATAAAAATTAGCTGAATAAATAAAAATATTTCTTTAGAAAAGTAGCTGAATATTAAAGAAGGGAACTGAATAGCGAAATTGTATCTGAAAATGTAGCTGAAAAGAAAAGTGTCTATGAAAATCTTGCTGTTACCAATTCAGCAAGTAGCTGAATATAAAAGAAATAAGCTGAATAGGGAAGTTGTGTCTGAAAATGTAGCGGCATAGAAAATTGTCTATGAAAATCTTGCTGAATAAGTAGATATGTTATCAATTCAGCAAGATTTTAATGAAAAGCAGTCATAAAAGGTAGCTGAATAGAAAAACTTATACAAATAAGTAGCTGAATACCAACATATAGTATATAGCAGTAAGTGAATACCGAAATTATGTAGCTGAATAGAAAAAAAAATTGTATATGAAAGTAGATAAAACTGTTGCTGAATACCAAATTTATAGAATTTTTATGAAAAACAGGTATAAAGGGCAGCTGAATAGCAAAATTTCTACAAATAAATAGCTGAATATCAACATTTTGTATATAACAGTGGCTGAATATCCAACTAAAGTAGCTGAATAGAAAAAGCTTGTACATGAAAGTAGCTAAAACAGTAGCTGAATACCAAATTTGTAGCATATCTATGAAAAACAGCTATGAAATGGTAGCTGAATAACAAAACTTCTATAAATAAATAGCTGAATACCAACATATTGTCTATAGCTGTAGCTGAATACCGAAATTATATGCATAAAAGTAGCTGGATAGAAAAATGTTGTATACGAAAGTGCTAAAACAGTTGCAAAATACCAAATTGGTAGCATATGTATGGAAAACAGCTACAAAGAGTAGCTGAATAGCAAAACTTCTATAAATAAATAGCTGAATACCAACATGTTGTACATAGCTGCAGCTGAATACCGAAATTATGTGCAAAAAAGTAGCTGAATAGAAAATTTTTGTACATGAAAGTAGCTAAAACTGATGCTGAATACCAAATTGGTGAAAAACAGCTATGAAATGGTAGCTGAATAACAAACCTTCTATAGATAAATAGCTGAATACCAACATTTTGTACATAGCTTTAACTGAATACCGAACTTTGTATATAAAAGTAGCTGAATAGCATTTTCAAGTTTAGCAAGTTTTCTATAGAAAAGTAGCTGAATAATAATATTTTCTACAAACTAAGAGCTGAATAGCAATTATTTAGATAAAAATGTAGCTGAATATCGATTTTTTTTCATAAAAATATACGATTAGCAAAATAGCCTATAGAAAAGTAGCGAAATATTAATATGATCTAAAAATATCCTTAATAAAACTAGTGGAATGACAATATTTTCGAAAGAAAAACATTTGAATAACACGGATTTCTTTATAAATTTTGCTGAATTGTAAAACTCGATATATAAACGTAGCTTGATAGCAATGTTTTCTATAGAAAACAAGCTGATTAAGAAATTTTTCTGCAGCTAAATAGCTGAATGATAATCATTTCTATATAAAAAAAAATAGTAATTATTCTGCGGGGAGATCTTTCCGAGAACTTAGAATAGTGTCAAATAAAGCGGAATTCGTATAAGAGGACCATGGCGAAACACGAGCAAACATTGAAACAATTCTGCGCGAAGATCTTTTAACAATTGATATTCGAAATCAAATTACAGCTACTTCGGTCGGAAAGTATGATTTTAACCTTTAAGATCAGCATTTTTGAACAAACCTTGTAAATTTTCAATTTCAAGGTAATTTTTTCTAAATTTTTGAGGAGAAGGGAAATAATGTTGTACCATTATACGCTGGGGTATCAACTTGACTATAGTCACTTGACTGGTCATCTCAGCATTATTACTTGTAAAATATCACCTGAAGAATTTCTAATGAAATTTAAAATCATTATAGGAGAAAATTTCTTTTTTGCTCTACCCTCTATGGAAAATAACCAGCATTTGACCAATACCTTAAAGAAAGTTATTAAAAATATTAAATTTCATATCTTTCATATATCATGATATTTTCAAAACTTTTATATGAAAATACTTATAAGTGACATGATAAAAATCTTTATTGGCAATAAAACCTCCCAACAGAAAGAAAGGGGTAAAACATATGTTTTTCCTATAACTTGGCTATAATATTTTCTTTTATTACATATTTCAAATTTTATGTATTGCTTATTTCAAAATAAAACATAAAAAACACATGCATTAGTTTAAATAGAATCACATAAAGTTCAACAGGTATCACCATTAGGAGAAATGATAATAACTCTATACTCCATGGAGTAAAAAGAGAGCTTTTCCCTCGCTTTAACAAAGAACGAACACCTGTTGATTCCATAAAAACCAAAAATCCATTAGAAAATCTCCAAACAAAAACAAAGCATTTAAAAAAAACTCCATACCTCCCCCAACCCCTTCCATTTCTAATCATTTATTTCATATTTACATGCGTTGTTTTATTCGTCAATTAATTAATTGATGATTATCGTTCTTCTATGGAAAATTGTTTCCAAACTCCAAAATTCATTATGAATTCTCAAATCATATTTTTGTTGGTTATTAGAAGACCCGAACATTAATGTTAACGTTTAATAACACAGATCGTGTTCTAGAGATAATCGACGACGACACAACAATTTTTTTGGATACTGTTTACAGTTGTTGGTGGTGCCACGATGGTGGGCCCCACACTCGGCAGCGCCACTTAAGTGGACGCTATTAATGCCCCTTAGAAAGTACCGAGTGCCGTGTGTCGCCATTGATTTCCTTAGAGATTTCCAAGAAAAAACAAAAATTCCACCTTCTGTTGTGCACACACACATGCATGTAAAAAATATGAATAATATGTTTGATTTTCTTTCTATTTGGTTAATTAGTTGTAATTGGTAGTGTTGTTGTGGGTTTTTTTATGATTTGTTGTTGTTGTCATATTATTAGTAGAAAACAACAACTCATGTAAATATTTTTTTTATCATACTGCAGATCTAATATCGTAATATTTTGCCGACATACTATTCCGCTCTGTCTGTGTGTGTTCCTCTTTCCCTCACGACACCGACTCCAGCAGTCGCGGAGGTCTCCATAAAACTGTCATAATTTGTGAAATTTATTATGTCTGCTAACCTCAAATTATCCGGGGTCTTGATGGAGACACACGTCGTGTCTACTTTGGGCAATGACATCGAATTTGAATATTGCGGCATATTGGAAAATATGTTCCCACACACCTATATTTCTTTTAAGGCAACTATAGGCTAGTGTTTCACCATAGCTCCCTACATAAATTGCAGATTTTTTAAAATTTAAAATTATTTATGTTTAAATAAAAATTAAAAAAAAAAACTAAGGGAACTGATGAGGATCAGTGGCGAGATCCGAAACTATCATAAATTGATATTTTAGACCCTCTAAGGTGGAGTGTGTACTAAAATGGTCACTTCGTTTGCAACACCTCAAAATATTTACCAAAGATCCCATTCAGTATCCATTAAAATTCTATGTCGATATAGCCAGGTTCGCCTGTCTGTTAAGATATTTCGATCGGCATTTTTAAAGTTTTGGTTACTTTTTTAACCTACTTTGATATTTTGGCAGTGCGAACGCCCAGCTAATAAGTGTCCGCATATCCACATATTTTCTGCATATTTTCGAATGGTCCTTCAGAGTTTTATCCAAAATTTTGCATAAAATCGAAAATACCCTCAAAAACTCCATTATTTCTCCTGAATTTTTTTACGAATTCGTTTAGAATTTTCGACAATGTTTTCCAAATTCATGGACACCTTCACACAATTTTGTTCTAATTTCGGTACGAACTCGGCATCAGAATCAAAAACTTGTGCAGAGTTTCGTTCCGAATTCGGAATAAACTCGGAAAACATTTTTAGCTGGGTGGGTAGAAAATCTTTTTACAAAAAATTATCAATATTGATCCTCTTTTAGGGTAACCCTACTATATCAACACCCTCCATTATTCGGTATTTTTAAGTTTTCGGTGACGTTTTTCAACCTAATACGCAGTAATTTTGTATTTCGGAAGTTCGCGGTGTAGAAAATCTCCCAACCAAAAATTATCAATACCGGTCCACTTTTTGGAACCTCATTGGGTAGAAAATTTCCCTACCACTAATTATCAATGTTGGCCCACGTTTCCGGACAGCTTCCATAAAATGGTACCATCCATTATTTTGGGAGGTACAGGCACATTTGATAACCAAATTGACTCTAATTTGATTTTTCAGATGCTCATGGGATGTCAAATATTCCTATCAAAAATTACCAAACCACCCCATATTCGGTATTTTGAAGACATTCAACATTTTCCCACTGAAAGGACTTTAAATTGACATTCCGCGTCTTTGAAGGGCGAACAATATCATTGAAGAAAATATGGGGGCAATTTCAATGTTCTGACATAGTTCCCATTTAAAGTCCCTGTATTTTGACGGTCTTCAAAGAACTTTCTCATCAACGTACATTTTATTCGGCTTTCCGGGATCAGCAGGAACATTTTGAAAAGGGACAACTTTTGAGTATAGCCTCCATACAAAAATCCCGCCTCATGTCCGGTATTTTGAAGGTTTTGACATCAATTTTCCCAACGTCGTTTCGCTTCAAGGGAGGGTGTCTATTAAAATTGTATAAATAGCTGCATATTTTGACATGGATCCGCCCCAATTGTTAGTATTTTAAAGGATTTATCCACATTTTTCAACGAAGTGACTATAATTTTGCATTCTAGAATCCAGGGGAATAAAATCCTTCTTCCCATAAAATTGTTAATTAATATCTATGTGTTTTAATAGCCCCATGCAATGAAGTTCCGAGCTCTGCTTTTTAACCTAAGTGTCTGGTATAAGGAATTTACTTTTTTCAGGCCATAAATGCATATGACCCCATCCGAATAAATTTATCGGCGGTTTTAGAGAATATCATTCGCTTGAGCATTCGATAATTTAAAAAATAAAAAAGTGTCAGTTGGTGTTGCCGACAGATATATACCCTCAGATTTGCGGAGATTCTCGGAATTAAATACAGGTTTATTATTCGCTTTAAATAAGGTATGTGTTTTTATCAAGCGGTTTAATGTTGATCCAATCGATTATTCAATTAGCTTCAAATTTAATTTACAAGTTTATAAAATATTGACCCTTTGTGGGGCAGGTAACATAAAAAGAGACTGACTGGTACCACATTCGGACTTGATATAGGTTGGTAAATATAATCGATATCGATATCGAAAGGTTGTATTAAGTCTAGTTCGAATCGAAAATTGCATTCGCCGAATATTAGATTTGTGAATATTGAAAATGTTGACCATTTGTGGGGGAGGTACCAGAAGCAGAGGGCCAATGGGTGCTATCTTCGGACTTGATCTAGGCTTGGTATACAACCCTTCTGAAATCTCCACCCCGGAATGTGTCAATATTTGAATATAAAGCAAATAGAGTATATTTTTGCCAAACATCCTTATAATCCAAAAATTGAATTTATTGAACTACTCATTCAGGTCAATTTTTGAAAAGTAATATATTTAGAGAAATAAATCGGAAAATATTAAAAAAATTATACAACTGCTGTCAAATGTATACACACATCTTTTGAAGATTTTTGTCAAACAAAAAAAAAAAAACAATATGAATTTAATTATGATAACGCCATGCATGGTATCAGGTCAAGGACTTTACAATTGGCCTATAAATTTGAAAATAATATTCCTTTTCTTTATTCCCAATAAAATTATGGTTGTTCAGCCTTTCCAATATTCAAATATTTACCATTCCAAAAAATAACACCTATAAAAATTATTATTAATATGAGGGTCATTTAATTAGCCATCGTTATTTTATTGTTCGGTCGGTCGGTCAATGGTGGCGGTACTGGTGTCTCCAATATTTTGTTTTCTATTCTCTGGTCTGGCGCCAATGCCACATAAAAACTGGCGGTGACCGACCAACAATTTAAAATAAAATGATAAATATTTTTGTTTTATTATTGACCAACAAATTTTTTTAAAATCATAAAAAACATTTATGAAATTGGTTTCCTCACCAATGAAAAACACACCGCTGATTCTACATCAAAATCATAATTCTATAGCTTGTTCTAAAAAACAATTTCTTAGAATTGTTCTGGTTCTAACAAAGCCAAACCAAAACACAAACTACCTACATTGATTCGAACGTGTGTGGAAAAAGGGTTTGAATTCGAACTTCACGTGGGTTTGTTAGGCTCAATATAACAATAAAAAATGTCTTTGCCTTTGTTGTGCCCCTCGGAAAACAAAATGGACTCCCTCCCGTATGTTATTGGATCATGTTTGTTGTTCTTCTTGTTGTGATTGTTCATACAACATCATCTGTTGCATATTAACAATGTTTTGGCTTCGAAAAGATTAAAAATTACCTTTCAAAATGCTCATGTTTGTGTATCCAGTTGCATATGACCCTTTTTAGTTCTAATAGGTTCTCTCTTACACACTCATGGCCTTTTCTCTCTCCATCACTCTCATTAGAATGTTTCCCAATTATACCGTTTAATTTATGACAATGTTTCGCGCTAATTAACTTTGTTATATTCCCTCTCCCCTCACCTCTCTTCAGTTTGTCTGTTAGAATGTGGTTTCGAAAACTCCGATGCCCATTAAAATTATCATTGATGAGGGTTAATTGATTAGACTGAAATACAAAAACAGCATATTTGAGATTTTTGTTGTTGTTGTTGGTGGTTTGGTTCGAAACAAATATTATGAAAATTTGAATTTCCATTTAATAAAGGTCAGATTACCACAGAATAGTTGAAATTGTTTGATTTTTTTGTTCAAACAATTTAGAACGAATTTTAATCATTAAGTATTGAAGTGGAGAGTTGAGATTCTAGGAAAATTCTGAATAAATAACCGCTACCATAATGATTGAATTGTGTAATTCCAAAGCAAATATTTCGATATAATGTCATGACAAGGAAATTCTGGGAATAAGCATGCAGGATTTGAGTAATTTTTGCCCCATATCCTAGTCAACATATACTTAAATCTAAAAAAATGAAAAATAATCTTAGCTGAATTAAAAATCTTTGAGAGATAATGCCATTCAGCTGTGCGAAATTAATTATTAGCTATAAAAACAGTAATTCTGCTGTGCAGAAATCATATTTAGCTAATGAAAATTCTAATTCATCTATACTAAATGTAAGTTTGTCGATAAAAACTTCTAGAAAAAATAAATCTATGAATTGAAAATTCTTTTCAGCTTAGCTGAATTACAATTCTAGTGCTGAAAATGTAATTCAGCTAATAAAAATTGAGTTTAATGAATAAAAATTCGAATTCAGCGATACAAAAACCTTATTCAGCTAATGAAAACTTAATTCAGCTGTAATGTTATAATGTTTTATTGTAAAACTACTAAGAAATAATGTAATCATAAGTAGAAAATTATATTCAGCTTAGCTGAATTAAAATTTCATAGCAACAATTTTAATTCAGCAGTGATTATTTGATAATTATCCATAATAAAACTAATTTAGCAATAGAATAACCTTATTCAGCTATTCAAAATGTAATGTTTTATTGTAAAATTGTTCTTGGAAAAATTAAAATTCAGCAATGAGAAAGTCTTTTCAGCTTAGCTGAATTACAATTCTAGTGTTAAAAATGTAATTCAGCTAATAAAAA
Source organism: Musca vetustissima (assembly GCF_032173495.1). Lineage (NCBI taxonomy): Eukaryota > Metazoa > Arthropoda > Insecta > Diptera > Muscidae > Musca > Musca vetustissima. Next base: position 48,181 of record NW_026884077.1, read on the forward strand.
TTGATTTTTATGAAAAAAAATCAAATTCAGCAATAAAAAAACCTTATTCAGCTAATGGAAACTTAATTCAGGTGTATTGTATGGGAGTTTTTCTTAAAGATAAATAAAAATGGTTGCTATTCAGCTTTGCTAAATTTGTCTTTTATTGCATACGATTTCATTTCAATATTTGTGTAGGAGACAATATATAATTCATATAATTCGGGGAAAAAATTATGAAGCGCAAAATTTTTACTTTATTTCATTTTATTATATTTCGAAATATAAATAAACGTTATTCAGCTGTGCTGAGTTGGCTTTTTATTGAAAACAATCCAATTCAGCAGTAATTTTTATAGAAAACAAACTTTAATTGAAATTTCATCATGGATTATAATTTAGGTGGGGAAATAATACACACGAAAACTATTTTAAAATAGTTTTTTATTGAAAATTCCGAATTCAGCTTAGCTGAATTGTAAAATTTGTACTAAATTGCCATTTTATGTTATTTAGAAATACAAATAAAAGTTATTCAGCTTTGCTGAATAGGGTTTTTACTTAAAAAATCACAATTTCGCATTGCTGAATTGAGGAATTTTTAATGTTTCGGTATATAGAACATAACTTAGAAGGGATTTTTGTAATTCCTTGGGGAAATAATTGAAAATAGGCTTTTTATTGAAAATTCCATATTCAGCCAAGCTGAATTGTAAAAAAATATTAGCAAATTTTCATTTTATGTTAATAAGAAATACAAAATAAACCATATTCAGCTTTGCTGAATTGAGTTTTTATTTAAAAATCATAATTCAGCTAAGTAAAATTTTAATATTTTAAAAACAATTTAATGCTGCATTGCATAGAGAACATAAATCACCCGTGAAAAATGATATGCACAAGAATGTGCTTCAGAAGAGGATCCTTAATTCAGCTTAGCTGAATTAAAAAAATACCGATCACCTGCCTATTCCCTATATATAAAAAATTGAGATTATAAATCTTAGGCCTCCAAAAAATTGTCATCGCATTTGTGCTGCAGATGTAGCAGCATCATCTGCCTATTTATGATGTCAATTAGATAGGCGTTCGATCCGCCAGCCATCCACCTTGCAGTATCGGATCGTTTTATTATCATCACTACAATTTTCTGGACAAATTTTTCCAATTTAGCGATAAAATTATATGGTCGGCAAATGACACGACAAACATGACACAAGACATGACTTAGGTCAGAGATAAGAAAGGCGGTGGGTCAGACAGAAGCCAAAAAAAGAAAACAAGGAAACATGCCGATGCAGATGTCAAAAGCCGAAACTAGGCAAGACAAATCAAGTTATCAAAATGATAAAGATAAAGATCCAAAACACAGAGAGACAAAGAGAGGGAGGGAGAGGTAATAAATTTTCTAATAATAAATTTAATGAAGAGTAGAGATACCCATTTGCAGAGGTTGGGATATGCAGCTGCAGTAGTTAAATCAAGAAATTGGCCACTAGGGATATAAACAAAAACAAAGGTAACAAGGCAGAGCGAATTGAGATGTCCAGGAACAAAACCAACAACAACAATAATAATTTGACTGACTTACTGGCTGAAGGGATGGCCATAAATGGCATGCTCGCCTAGGTGTATGTCATCGTAAATGAACGAAGTGAGGAAATTTATGCAAGACCTCCTACAGGAAAAAATAAGGAAAAGACAGGACATCGAAAACAAAAGACTTGCCGCATAGAGCCACCTTAGCAGTGGTACACTGCAGGCTACTTTTCTTCTTCTTGTTTTTTGTGAGGAAGCAACAACGCCAGAAATTATGACAGTAGTATTGGTAGTCGCCAGACCTGCAAGAGGACAATATTGGCAGAAGCATCGACGATAATTTGTGCAACTTGCCTACCAACAGACACATCCTTAGCACCATTTCGACATATTAGCAGCCACGGCATGAGGTCTCGAGGCTCGAGACAATGACATCATACCATGCCAGGAAAAAGGATAAAGGAAAAAAGAAAGCTGCAGACTTCTGCTCTTTTGTTCGGATATTCATCTTCTTCTTCTTCTGCGTACTCTCTCACTTTTGTTCAGGACATCAGCAGCATGACATAGAAATTTTTACAGTTCATGATGATCAGTGTTAGTGTCTTTGTTAATCCTGCCAGGCCTGTTTGTTTATTTGTTGTATTAGGACAAAAAAGAGGACATTCTCCCTTAATTGATTTGTATGGCAGGCTTGTTAACAGGCTATGTGTGTATGTATGTTCCTATGTTTGTTGTTGTAGGCATTGTGACAAAGACAGAGAATTTATTTTCCAAAGAATATTAAGAATAGGCTCATCCTTCTTAAAGGCAACAAACAATGGCCCGGAGACATTCTCTGACAAGTCATTTGTGTCCTGACTAGGTGTCCACCTTAACAACCACTGATCGTCCATGAAAAGTCCAATTATCGAACACCACAATGGCAAATTCCGGCGTAAAATTTGCCATAATCATTGTAAATTGTCTTTGGATTTATTGTCAGGATTTTGATTTAGGATGTCTTCTTCTTTTCTTTGTCCAAAAAAGGATCATTTGTCCTTTTTTTTTGTATTTCTTTTTCGTAATTGATGTAATGTTCTTTTGCAGGATTTTTATTTTATATTTTTTAAGGCGGTTTTTTATTTGTCCCCTAATTGTCCTCAATGTGTGTATGTATGTTTGTTGCTGAGGAGCTAAGGAGGAGAATCTATCAAACACATGTGCCATGGAATTCCATAGAAATCCACTTTTTGTTGACAACACAAGAAAGGGGGATTATCAGCACACAAAAAAGGTGATGTCTTTATATGAGCAATTCAGCAGATGTTCGCTAGAGGAAAAAAATAATCTTGTTAGCATTTGTCTAAATTAAATTGATGTGGTGGAAAATAAGGTATTTGATTGGATTCCCTACATTTTTACACAAATATACCAAAAAAATTGTAATTCAGCTAAGCTGAATTGCAAAGTTATTATGAAAATATAGGCAGGCATATTAAAAAAAAAATAAAATGAATTTAACAAAGTTATTATGGATGATTTTACAAAGTTATTATGAAATTCCAGAAGTTTGAAACATATTCAGCTTAGCTGAATTTAAATTTTCACAACAAAATATAAGCCATAATAAAATTAAAAAGCAATTCAGCTTTGCTAAATTTAAATTTTGGCAATAAAATCGATTTTTTACAAAACTATAGTAAAATGCATTCGAAAAGTAGCAATTCAGCTTATCTAAATTTAATGTATTACTAAAGCAAATTATTTTTTATGAATTTTAGACTTTATATCAATTTGATTGCATAAATACATCAGAAAATTCGTAATTAAGCTAAATTGAATTGCAGGTTTTGGTATTAAATCAATGATTTAACAAAGTTATTATGAAAATCCAGGGTTTCAGACATATTCAGCGAAGCTGAATTTAAAATGTTGTAATGAAATACAAAGTTTTATGAAACTATAACAACACACACGTAGAAAAACAAATATCATTTTTTATAAATTTATAATAAAAAACATTTTGAAAAATTTAGCAAAGCAAATATCTTTTTCATATACTACGTTTACTACAATTCAGCTGGGCTGAATACGAATTTTTGTAATAAAATGCACTCTTTTATAAGGTTATGTGAATGTTCCACCAAAAATCTGCAAATTCAGCTTGGCTGAATTTAAAAAAAAAAATTCTAGATTCTTGCAATAGGCTGTGTTCTATATTTGATTTACTTTTACAATTCAGCTGGGCATAATTCGAATTTTTGCAATAAAATACACTGTTTAATAAGATTATATGCATTTTCTGCAAAAATCTCCAAATTTAGCTTAGCTGAATTGCATTTGGAATTACATGAAAGTTTTAATACGAAAGAATTGTATTCAGCTAATAAATGTGTTCCTAAAACATAGTTTTCTACTTAAAATAATTTTTTTAATATTAAATTTTGTATACTAGCTTAGCTGAATTGCATATTTTAGGATTAACTAATCGAATCTTCGAGTTAGATGAAGTTTTTGAGAGTTTGAAACTAATTCAGCTCTGCTGAATATACATATTTGTAAAAAATACGTATTTTTATGAAGTTAAACTAAATTTTATATTGAAATTTTAAAATTCAGCTAAGCTGAATTAAATGTTTTGTTAAATTTACTTTAATGAACATATTTTATATTAAATGTTGTATTCTAGCTGAGCTGAATTGCACATTTTGAGATTAAATAATCGATTTAATTACTTTATAAGATGTTGGGAACAAAACTAATTCAGCTAAGCTGAATTTAATTTATAATATTTAATTTATTTAATTTACAATAAAATTCACATTTTTATGAAGGTAAACTAAATAGTATATTGAAATTTTACAATTCAGCTTTGCTGAATTACATTTTTTGTTAAATTAAACTTAATGAACATATTTTATACTACATTTTGCATTCCAGCTGAGCAGAATTGCAAATTTTTGAATTAAATCTTCAATATATATATATAGCATAGCTGAATTTAAATTTATGTTATGAAATACACATTTTTATGAAGCTCAACTCAATTTTACATTGAAATGTTACAATTCAGCTTAGCTGAATTAAATTTTTTCTATAAAAAAATTATTTTTTACAATTTCCAGACTTCGTACACCATATTTTCAGCTAAGCCAAATTTAAGTTCGAATAACATTTAATAAGGTTAAATGCAAGTTTAAACTGGATTCGCAATATTCAGCTTGGCTGACTTTTTTATAATTCAGCTGAGCTGAATTTGTGTTTTTGAAAGAAAATACAACATTCAATGATGTTTTATTGATATTTCCCAGTTTTCATCCGGTTTTATATAATTCAGCTAGCAGAAAAGGTTTCTAACACAAAAACGTATTAAATGATTTTGCATTTATGTTTTAATTAAAAGGCCATATTGTATTACATTTTAGATCAAAGATCTCATAAAACCATACTAAATTTTAATTGATGATTCTCCATTCTTATCCGCAAACCATAATGAAAAAATTTTGACCTTGAATTGTCCAGTGAAGCAACTAACGCACACACAAAATGTCCTTGGCGGTTAGAGGATACACAGGTACCCACCAAGGTCACTTAAGCCCTTAAGGTTGCAATAGAAACCATAATGTAATGTGGCTTTCTGGGTTTTCTGGTTAACAGTAAAACCTGTCTATCTCAAGGTCATATGTGTGTAACTTTGCTCTCATATCAGGGATTTGTTGCCTCAAACCAAACCAACAAACATGGATCAGTCCTTTTTTCTTCCTCTAACGAAGGTCGTTGTGCACATTTCAACATGAGCTGCATTTTTTTTTTTGACAGGTCAGCATACCTTAGATTATGTTAGCAATCTAGCATACACTCATAAGTGATGACCTTCATAAATATGAATGAAGGTCATTGTGATTAAATTTTGGTTTTAAGGATATCCCACACAAGAATCCTTGATATGCGGTAGGGAAGGTGGGCAAGGCAAGGTTAGGTATTGTAAACCTTTTAAGGTCAATAAACGTAAAATTTTTAGAAATAAATTATTAGAGGCCTCCAACAGGACTGAATTTTGAAAATAATTTTCAAGAGACCTCCAACAAGCGGTATTTAAAAATAATGTTTTTAGAGACCTACAATAGGCGTGGATTTTTTTAATTTTTTTTTATTATTTTTTCTGCTGTGATTTATTTTTAATTTATTTCTAAAAATATACTAATTTTTGGAAATTGTTGAAAACGAAAAAGTAGGGTTATTTCATCACAAATGTTCTACAAAATTGAGAGATATTCCCGAAAAATCACTTAATGCACTTCGCACTGTTTGACATTTTAACAACTCATTTTTTTCTTTGTTGGAAAATCATCCCACCCGTGACCTAACGGGATGACCTGCTGTTTAACATATTAGCACCATGACAAAATAGCCATCTAAGCGGCATGAGACTAAAGTGCGAGCTGCCTGGCTGGATGGCTAACTGACTAACTGTGACATCCTTTTTGATTCTTTTTGAAATGAAAACTCAGCAGCTGTAAATGGTTCATCTTTATGGCACAACGGTGAAGGAGGACAACAATGAATAACTTCGCTATCCTCTTGCTGCAAAAACAAAATGAAAATAATGAAACCAGCATGAAATTGAAAATTTCATAGCCAATAATGTTTTGCACGAACCGGTCAGCGAGCAGGCGATGGCCCAAAAACAGTTGGAAAACTAAATTGAATAAAAAGATGGATGGACGAATGCCCCTAATGGCCACTGGTTCAGTGGCTCATCAGGAAGCAAGCTTGAAAAAAGATGTTCCTAAGTATTTCCAAGAAATAGTAACAAAAAAATTGTATCACATTACAGGCTATTGAGCAATTTTTGCTACTCTTCTTCTCCTCTCAGGCTTCTTGTTAAACGGCTGAAAGATTTTCCTTGTTTTAATTTCCACATTACATAATTGAAATATTTAAACAGCTGAAATTTTGTATGCTTCAATTGTTGTAATTGATTTACAAAGAATTCTGCTCAATTGCAAATTTATCTGATTTTGAGTTCGAATCTCTTTTTGATATCCTTTTGTTCGATTTTATCTTCAAGGAATATTAATTAACGAGCTGTTAATAATTTCCTTGTTATCACAGCAAGAAAAAATTATGTTATTGATATTATCCTGTAAAAGGATATCTGGTGGTGTGGATGGTGAGGATATTAAATGATAAGAAATATTTTTAATTTTTTAATACATAATTTGCCAGCACATTCGATGTTTATTTTTTTTCAAATTCTTAGAAAACGCTTTAGGGAAATTTAAGCCACAAAAACTGAGAATTTGGAATTTAAATGGAAGGTATGTTTATTTTGTATTTGAACCAAATTGTGTACAATCTTTTATCTTAATTAAGCCTAGATCAAGTAGGAAGATGGAACCCATTGGTCCACTCCTTCTGGTACCTCCCCCCACATTTTTAATATTTATAAATCCAATATATGGCGAATGGAATTTCCGATTTGAACTAAACATTGCACAACCTATTATCTGTACGAAGCCTAGTTCAAGTCTGAAATTGGGACCCGTCTGCCCTCTCCTCTGGTACCTGCCCCAGAAAGGGTCAATATGATATAATCTTGTAAATTTTATTTGAAACCCTGAATTGATCCACATAACATCTGAAACATCTTTGATAAAACATATACGTTATATAAAACGAATAATAAAACCTGTGTGTAACTCCGAAGACCTTCTCCGCAAACCATAGGGTGAGGGTAGATATATATCCGTCGGCAACGCCAACTGACACTTTTTTACTTGTTAAAATTACATTTATTCAATAAAATCGAATGATAAATTTTTTGTAGAAAACCGTTCGTCCTTCTAACTCCTTTCTTTGTGTGTGCTTTTCGTCCTTAATTTATTGAACCGAACTCTAATTATCACAAGATGTGATTTTTCATCCTCGCAATATTCTATAAAATTATTGCTCATAAGATTTTAGGTGGGGTCCTCAAAGGCGAGAAATCGAAATTTTAACATTTTAATGGTCCTATCTCAATTTTACCCCTGCCATGGCACTAAAACCCGGAATGTATTTCAATAAATTCAGCGTATATTCCTTATTATGTCGAACTGTCGGATTCGTCACAATTATTTTCTAAAAAACGTATATAGTTTGGTATACGCAAAAAAAATAAATTTCGAGGAAAAATAACCGGTTTTAAAAATTTTAAAACCGTATATTCAGATAATAAAACCGGTTTCAACGCCTTATATGCATATCATTAGAAAGCGCAAAAAATCGAGGAAAAAAGAACCGGTTTTGCAAAATTTTTGAACCGGATATTCAGAAAATAAAACCGGTTTCAATGCCCTATATACATATCATAAGAAAGCTAGTAAAAATTCGTGCTAAATTTTTTGAACCGGACTATTATCGCAAAAAAAATTTATTTCTGAAAAATATGCGGTTTTAAAAATTTTAAAACCGTATATTCAGATAATAAAACCGGTTTCAACGCCTTATATGCATATCATTAGAAAGCTAGAAAGCGCAAAAAATGTATTTATTTATTTTCGGATATTGAAAATAAAAGAGTTTTATATGCAAAAAAATTGGTAAACAAACGTGCTTAATTTATTTATTATCCGAATATCCTGTTCAAAAATTTAGAAACCCGGTTCCTTTTTCATAGAACAGTCGGATTAACCTTAATTATCATCGAAAAACATATATAGTTATGCAAAAATACGCAAAACATATACATTTGGAGGAAAAAAGAACCAGTTTTCAAAATTTTTTAACCGGATATTCAGTTAATAAAACCGGTTTCAATGCCCTATATATACATATCATTAGAAAGCTAGTAAACAAATGAGCTAAATTTATTAAACCGGACCGGATTATCGGTTTTATTATCTGAATAACCGGTTCAAAATTTTAGAAAACCGGTTCTTTTTTCCTAGATCTGTCGGATTCACCTTAATTATTTGCTAAGAACATGAATAGTTATGTCTAATACGTCAAAAAAATAAATTTAGAGCAAACACGAACCAGTTCTGCATATTTTTGAACCGGATATTCAGTTAATAAAACTGGTTTCAATACATTATATGCATATCATTAGAAAGCTAGTAAACTATTGTGCTAAATTTATGGAACCGTACTATTACCGGTTTTATTATCCGTATATACGGTTCAACATTTTAGAAACCCGGTTCTTTTTTCTTAGAACTGTCGGATTCACCTTAATAATTTTCTAATACGTCAACAAAAATATATTTAGGGCAAAAAATAACGGTTTTGCAAATTTTTGAACCGGATATGCAGTCAATAAAACCGGTTTCAATGCCATATATGCATATTATTAGAAAGTTAGTAAAAAAAACTTGCTAAATCTATTGAACCAGACTATTATCGCTTATATTAACGAAATATCCGGTTCAAAAATTCAGGAAACCGGTTTTATTTTCCTCGAAATTTATATTTTGGCGTATTTGGATTAGGACTTCCCGTTCTTTGACAAAATTAACTGCCTGCAATACAAATTTTAACCGCGTTATAAAGATATACCCTTTAATTGATGGCCCCCATAAATGTTATTAGGTTGACTCGGTTCTGCTCCGCAATCGGCATACGACCATTTTTATTAAACAAAAAAAATCATAACCCTATTGAATTACAAAATTCTCTTTTTTATCAATGAACTTGATCTTGTATCTTAGGTGTATCCTTTTGTTGCGAATAAAATTTCATAAATCTTCCGAACAAAAAAGAACGAACGAGAAACATCTGTTTTTGCGCATGCTTGACTTAACCCAAAATGTTTGTTTGCCAAAAACCGTTTGCCTTTTGTGGTCAAGATTAAAGATACAATAAAAACGAAGCATTGACCATTTGTGGGACTCTCCTACTCATTTGCCTTTGTTCCATTGCCCGGCCTCTGCCCATTCAATGGACAAATTTAATTTGCCAAACAATGGCTGGCAAAATTTGTTGGGTACCTGGCCGCGTGCGTATGGCCTTCCATTGAGACCGAAAATGTTCTGTGCAAAAAAAGAGATTAATCAGCAGAATTATTTTTTTGTTTGAAAAATGAGCACTCACTCTGCTCTTCTTCTTTGATGCTGATGATGATAAAGGAGATATTAGCAAAAAAGAAGATTATTTGGATCATCCATCCAAAAAATGCTGTACTTTTTGGTCCTTTTCATTTATTTTTGGTTTTCTTTTCTTCTTAAGAACAAGGAATATATTTTAAAGAGCATTAACAAATTATTGCAATTCAATAAGTTTTGCTCTTTTTTTCTTCCTGTTGCTGGACCTTTGATATTTTTTTGGAAAGGAAACAAGAAATTTAATCTGCAAGTTCCGTTTTGTATTTTTTGGAAATAAAGAAGGAAGCTGCTGATTTTCTAAAAGAAAATGCAATTAAATATTAAATTCCCTTTACGAAGTTATGGATAAAATTTGAAACAATTATGGGATTATAAAAAAAATAAATGGTCAGGATAAAATGTTGAAGAAAACGGAGCAATAAAAATAATCGCTAAAATAGTAAAAATTAAAATACGATATAACATCATATATAGTAACGCCCATTAGATGAGCTCGCAACATAGACTTCTCAACATGTCCAGAGAACTTCTTTGTAATATTGGTCCTCTATATATTTCATTTGATTTTATTTCACGTTGTAATAATTTTCTGTCCGATTGTATGAGCATCCAAAAATTTTACAACTGGCAAAAATTGAATTATCCACTTCTTTGGAAAATCGGCATACTATAGACAATGTCAAAAAATCAACTTAAAAATATTTCATATTGGTCATTATTTTTTGTTAAAAAGGTGATTTTTTTCATAACAAAATTTTCATCTGTTGCTGCCAAAAGGAATGAAAATTCCTTTACAATAACTGTATAGAAATTTCAAACAAAAAAAAAGCAACAAATTTCCGAAGGGTGTTAATTTGGCAAACAGCAGGTCACCATGCTGACCTGTAACTGTCAACTGCCTGGAAAAATAAGCAAACGCTAGACAACAGACAACAAAAAAAGACCGACAGCGAATGGACACAAAGGCGTAACAATGACATTTTAGTTTAATATAAAGAGGCTAGTTAGCCAGAATTCTAGCAAATATCTGTTGTATTACTTGCACTGGATTTCTAAAAAAGGTCAGTGGATTTAGGAAAAAAAGATGCAATAGCCAAAAAGGTGTTTTGCAGAGGCATATACAGGATTCAAGGCATTGCAAAAAAGATCTAACAAGATGTAGTTTTTGTAGTTGCTGAATAGCATGTAATATAGATTACATACTTATAAAAGTGTAATACTTTTAACATTTAAAAAAATATTAAAAATTTAATTTTTTAAGGTTCAGGAACGGACCCTATAAAAATATATCGATAATCTAATCTCAATGCTCTTATTTTTTGTATAGATTGCTTCATTATCTTATATCCACGCTCCTGCATAAAAATATACCTTTCATTGGCTATATTGGTTTCCTTGTTGTCTTAAAAGTATTAAATTTACCCAATTTTCATTTATGATTCACAATAGTCATTCAATTCCCATTGATAGTTGTGTTATTGTAGCCTAGACACAACCCCTATGTATTTAGCACACATATGGCTTTAATATCGATAAACAAGTTTAATCGATTATCACCAATATGACCAATGGGAATCTAACTGGAAATGCTAACAAACCATTTGAGAAGTCACATATGAATGATAGCATAGCAGGGAGTCCAAAATAGTATTATTATTTCTTGTGTATCGTGTCGAAATAGAGATTTAGGCCAATACCATGGTACAATAACAACAGGTATGCTTACTTAACGAAATTAACAAAAACTGTAGTCTAGTGTATTATTATTATTGGTCTGTTCCCGTACCGCAAGAATCTACTCGATTTTACTATTATCTTCGATATCATAAAGGAAAATTCGTTATAGTAGTAAAAAGTAGTAGATTTTTGCAGTACGGGGACAGACCATATGCCATATTTACATATGAACATATTCAACCGGCTTTTCTATTTATTTGAGATATTTTTACAATTTTAATCGATGCGGCAAATATCGCGAAATTGTAATCCTTGATCAGCGTAGAAATCGAAGTCCATCGGCCTGCTGCATTCACACAAGGTTAAATTGAAATGAGAGGTGGTTTACACTACCACATGTTCTGTTAAACCTGTGAGTGGCCTGAGGTGTCCTCTAAAGAATGAAGGATGTAATCATTGGATTTGCTTTTCCTAAACTTTTAAGAATTTTGTCTTTTTAGGTTGGTTATTTTTACGCAAGGTGTAATTTTCTAAGAATTGGGTTCGGAAGCTTGAAATGGCTGGACAGTGCCACAGGAAATATTCTAACGTTTCACTGTCTTCTTCACGTGCTCTACACCAGTGGCTTCCTTTGCATCCAATATTGTGTAAGTGGGTCTGCAGGTTGTTATGTCCCTTGAGAATACCCGTCAGCCTGCCGACTTTTTTGTTTAGCATTAAAATTTGGGTCTCCCCATAAAATGTTTATGGTTTTCACATTCCAAAAAAAATTGTTGGTTTCTGTTGCGCACGACCTCACTTCACTAAGAGTTCATGTGAGTATATTTGCTATTTCGCTCCCTATTATGTGATCCGATTCTTACGACACCATGTTGCGAAAAATTATTTACCGTTTTTATACATTCTAAAACAGTTTTAAATTTAACTATTTTAGAGGTTATAGGTTTTATGGCTTGTATAATGTCAGCCAATATATTTGTTATATCCTGACCAGAGTTGGCACTAACCCATTTCTGACACTCCGTTATAGTTTGAACATCTGCCTGTGGGATTGTATTGTGATCTTGTAGGCAAAGTTAAATTTCGGGTTTCGGTTCTTCAATGAAAAATCCCACATTTGCATTACTTATTTTGTCCATTGCCAGATTACTAACGCGTATGTTAAAATTGGTCTAATAAAGCTCTAATAGATCCAATGTATCACCTTTGGATTGAAACCCCATTTAAAGCCTATGGCTCTTCTACAGACATCCCATTGCTGTATGTCTTTCGATTTACTGTTCCATTTTAGTCTTTCTAGTGAAAATACATATCTTCGTCTTGTCCGTATTTACCTTGAGGCCTCACCCAATCAAAGGCGATGTTTAACGCCTACGTTTATTGCATGTACGTAAACTCCAAATAGATATTTATAAATAAATAATCATGTTAACGGGCTGTAAACATACTTTTACCTTCCAATTACCATTTCCATGTGATTATCTTTCAGCTACCAAACAAAATGTTTTACCATTTCGTAGTGATTTCCCTTGTCAATTTAATTTTGTATCGATAACACCTACAAAAACGATAAACGACAAAAGTCGACCTACATCTCCCTAAATAAGAAGAAGAACCAAGAAAGAAAAAAAAAAGTGGAAAAAAGTAAAAAAGTTCAACTGCAACGGGAAAACTTTTAAACAATTAATAGAATTAATTTATCTAATAAAACAACAACAAATAAAAATACACAGACAAAATGGTGAGTAAACGGAAAAGTGAAGAAAGTACCTACAGTTTGTGGAACTTCTAACGGAAATGGAAACAAAAAAATTGACAACGACGACTTATGTGGCCACTACTGACCAACCAACCAAATTCTAAAAGTAATTTTGGTGCGGGGGGAATAGAAACGATGACGACGATACGATATTGCAGATGGTATCAAGAGTAGTGATAGAATATTTTCTTGATTTTCTTATTGATTTATGTCGGTATTTATGTTAATAATGTGTTTTGCGTTCTTTTTTGCAGAGTTTTGCGGAAAAAATTACCAGTTTAATGGCCAGGCCTAATCAACAGCCTGGACCCACAGACGACCAGCCTTGGTATTTTAAATATGGTGTGCGGTTTCTTGGTATCACAGGAGCATTCTGTAAGTATGCCAAACCTAGCTATGGAGGATGGAAGGAAGTTAATTATGTTTGTGTGTGTGTCTTCCAAAAAAATCACCATGAAAATCTATGCTGGAATCGATTTTGTATGTGTACAAAAAAAGTTTTTTTTTGGTTCTTCGATTTTTCCTGTGTGTGTTTTTTTCTTTCTTTTTTGGTTCGTCAATTTGTGTGTATGCAAGTTGCCTTTTTTGTTGCTTGCTTGCTGCTGGCTAGTCTCTTGTTATCATTAATTTACGCTCAGTTCGGTTTGTACATGCTGCTGCCTCTGCTGCTTCAAGTTTTTCTGACTGACGAGCCTTTACATTCATTATCACCATCACAACGTAGCGGAGTGTTGTAGTACACACAAAGATTATGTGGGTGGGGGTTGGGACGGGGATGTATGTCCTTTGACTATGTTTGCACGCCTCCCAACCAGATGTGTTGTAATGTTGTTTGTTGGGTTACTTTTTAAGGTCGTTCTGTTACGTTTTTTTCATTCGTTTGTCTTTCGACGCTGGTTGACATTGATGGCGGAAAACCCCCCTTAACATCATACCATTCCTCATCCTCCTCCACCACCAACATTTACATTCAAAAATACCTTCTCTCAGTTCAGTTTAGATATCAGTCAGTGTGTATGTATATGCATATGTTTTTGTTGTTGTTCTTTGTATCCTTGATGTTATGGTTTTTGTTGTTGTTGTTCAGAATATGGGTTACCATTGTCAAGTGATTATTTCCGAAAATATGTTTAATAACACACTCACACACACATTTTTATGTCAATATGTGTCCTTGCCAGGATTTCGAGGGGGAAGGAAGTGCGCTAAAGTGTTTTAGTTTAGAAAAAAATATGCCAAAGCAATTTCGATTTTCGAATTTATTTAAATTTAATGTTTTTACAATTCTTAAGTAAATTTTATATGGCTTTGTTGTGCCTGCCCTCTGTGTGTACACCACTTATCAAATTACTTGGCTCTTTGAATGCTTCAATGGTTTCATTTGTGGTTTAAGGTTTTTGTACAGATGAACTAATAGATAGACAGACAGACATCCATCTAGCTTTGTAATTAGCACCACAAATAATTACATCAAAGAAAATTATAAAATTCGGAAACACAATTTTTCGTATAGAAAAAAAATCGAAAACAATTTATTTTTTCGTATAAAAAAATTTAAAAATCAATTTTGTTTCGTATAGAAAAAAATTCGAAAATCAATTTTTTCCGTATAGAAAAAAATCTCACGTCAGTGAATTTTTTCCGTATAGAAAAAAATCTCACGTCAGTGAATTTTTTCCGTATAGAAAAAAATCTCACGTCAGTGAATTTTTTCCGTATAGAAAAAAATTCGAAAATCAATTTTTTCCGTATAGAAAAAAATTCGAAAATCAATTTTTTCCGTATAGAAAAAAATTCGAAAATCAATTTTTTTCGTATGGAAAAAAATTCGAAAATCAATTTTTTTCGTATGGAAAAAAATTCGAAAATCAATTTTTTTCGTATGGAAAAAAATTCGAAAATCAATTTTTTTCGTATGGAAAAAAATTCGAAAATCAATTTTTTTCGTATGGAAAAAAATTCGAAAATCAATTTTTTTCGTATGGAAAAAAATTCGAAAATCAATTTTTTTCGTATGGAAAAAAATTCGAAAATCAATTTTTTTCGTATGGAAAAAAATTCGAAATCAATTTTTTTCGTATAGGAAAAAATTCGAAATCAATTTTTTTCGTATAGGAAAAAATTCGAAATCAATTTTTTTCGTATAGGAAAAAATTCGAAATCAATTTTTTTCGTATAGAAAAAAATTCGAAAATCAATTTTTTTCGTATAGAAAAAAAAATCGAAAATCAATTTTTTTCGTATAGAAAAAAATTCGAAAATCAATTTTTTTCGTATAGAAAAAAATTCGAAAAGAAAAAAATTCGAAAATCAATTTTTTTCGTATAGAAAAAACTTCAGAGGAATAACTTTAAAAACAATTTTTTATAGAAAAAAATGTTAAATCAATTTCGAAAAACAATTTTTTTATAGAAAAAAATGTTAAATGAAAATTTTTCGTATAAAAAAATTCGGAACTATTTTTTATAGAGGATGATCAATGCCCCATATTATTTGTAGAAGAAAAGGAATTCGCATTGAACCATTATGAACTGCATTGATGCACAATATATACCGCAGTCAATAGACTACATTCAAGCGCAAATATAAACAAACGAATGGCATTCATTATAATGCAATTTTCATTTGTCTTGGCAGTGCTTGAAGTTCACCGATGATTTTGTTTTGTTTTTCCGGCTAAAAATACGCACGCCATTAATGAGTCATTGGCAGGAGGGTAAACAATACCGATTTTGATAACGGCAAAACAAAAGTAAAAACAGTAAATATATAATTGAATTAGAAAGTAATACATCCCCCAACCTCTACCTCCTTCCTGCTCCAACAACCTACTGTAAATTATTAATTACTTTTATGGTTAGATTTTTGATTTATTGATGTGGCTGGCTGGTCAAAATCAGGCATAGAAAACGAATTGGCTACGTCAACATTATTACAACAACAACCACGAGTAAATGTGTAATAAAAAAGCCGGCAATGAAGTTTATTAACCCACAACAGCAACAACAACAAACATGCTATAGGAACCACGTCACTAAGCAGCACACAACAAACCTCCACATGCTGCATACAAATTAATCTTTCCGAAGTAGACAACTGCACTCAGCCAGTCAGTCATCGAGCCACCAACACAATAAAGATGCTCGCTAGTCTAGTCTATGTTCTATTGAGTGGAACCGGTTCCATGACTAAATAATAAAGTCAACAACATCATTATTATTTTTTTTCTTTTTTGCACGCATTTATTGTGATCTTTATTATTTCTATTAAGAGTTTCTCTGGTCGCTTAACGGATACTTTGCCGAAAGGTATAAGAAACCAAATAAACATCTTTGTAGAATACAGTTTTGTTAATTGATTTCCCAAGTCGGTTAGTTGGCTAAGAAGAAAATTTAATAAACCATTTTATTCGATGTTGGCTAAACAGCTACTGATGTTGTCACATACGTATTTTTTATGTTTGAGTTGTTCTAATTTTTGTTGTTGTGGTTTTTTTATATTATACATGTTTGTATTATCTGAAATTTGAGAAGTACTTTAATCTTATTAGGGGCGTCATTTGTATATGTGTATTTAGTAGAGTTCTATTAACATTTTTTTTTTTTTTTTTTTTTTTGATAAGAAAAGCAGGAGATATGTAATAAATTTCTAATGAGAAGCAGAGATATGTATTTTTGTAGGGAAATGGCTTAAATGAAAGATAATGGCATGAAAACAAATAATAAAATAATTTATTCGACTCAAAGTTCTTTTTAAGGCTACAATTGTTCCATTCTTTCCCTTTACGAAACTCAAAATAGAAGTTTTTTCTAAGACAATTTTTTTTTCTATATGAAAAAAACATTTTTTCGATTCTTTTCTATACGAAATAAATTTTTTCAATACTAACAAAATCCCAAATTTTTTTCTATAAGAAACATTTTTTCCTGAATTTTTTCTATACGAAATAATTTTTTTCTTTACGAAGTATTCCGAATTTTTTCTTACCCAAAGAAAATTATTCCGATTTTTTTTACTAAAACAAAATTATTCCGAATTTTTTCTATACGAAAAAAATGTGTTTTCGAATTTTTTTCTATACGAAAAAAAATGTGTTTTCGAATTTTTTTCTATACGAAAAAAATGTGTTTCCGAATTTTTTTCTATACGAAAAAAAAATGTGTTTCCGAATTTTTTCTATAGGAAATAAAAGGGTTTCCGAATTTTTTTTCTATACGAAAAAAAATGTGTTTCCGAATTTTTTCTATACGAAAAAAATGTGTATCACATTTTTTTCCATAAAATCGATTTCCGAATTTTTTCTATTTGAAAAAATTTTCCGATTTGTTTTATAGGAAAAAAATTATTCTATACGAAAAAAATGTGTTTTCGAATTTTTTTCTATACGAAAAAAAATGTGTTTTCGAATTTTTTTCTATACGAAAAAAATGTGTTTCCGAATTTTTTTCTATACGAAAAAAAAATGTGTTTCCGAATTTTTTCTATAGGAAATAAAAGGGTTTCCGAATTTTTTTTCTATACGAAAAAAAATGTGTTTCCGAATTTTTTCTATACGAAAAAAATGTGTATCACATTTTTTTCCATAAAATCGATTTCCGAATTTTTTCTATTTGAAAAAATTTTCCGATTTGTTTTATAGGAAAAAAATTATTCCTAATTTTTTATACAGAAAAAAAAACGGATTATTTGTTTCTATAGAAAAAAAAATCTGATTTCTTTCTGAATTTTTTTCTCAACACGAAAAAAAAATATTTTTTTATTTTAAGTAATTTGAAATACATTTAACAAATTATTTTTCCTTTCTTCTTTCCAGTTTGTATATTATTTGGTCTCTTCAATGCTTTAAGTTTATTGCTGTTAAATGTTTCCTGTCTCATTGGTGGTATCATAGAAATCCTGCTAGGTTTTCTGGTAATGAGTTTAGAGGCGCCATGCTGTTTCTTCTGTATAGATTATGTCGGGCAATTGGCTGATATTGCCGATTCAAGACCCATGTGGAATCGTGCGGCATTGTATTGTGTGTAAGTAAAAAATTTTGATTTTTTTTAAATTCTATTTATTAATAACGGATTCTTTGTTTTTTTTAGAGCATCTGTGATTCCAGTAGTTATTTGCTTCTCATTGGGTAGTTTATTCCCATGTGCTTTGGTATTTGCTACCGGTGTTATTTATGGCATGATGTCTCTGGGCAAAAAGTAAGTAACGTAGTTTTTAATGATTTTTCCGATTTTTTCAAAATGTGAATAATGACAGGCTTAAAACTAACAGCCAGCCTTTTACCCTTTGAAAGCTTTTAATGAAAAATTAATACAAGATTTTTTGTTATTGTTGTTTCTTCTCTGATCTTCTTACACTCAAAAAAAAAAAAAAAAAAAATAAATAAACAAAACAAAACATGCTTACCTAACAAATGAAAAATATTTCACAAAACAAAAAAATCGATTCACCTTTTGTCTGTCTCCCTTGAATCACTACCACTGCTGCTACCTTTAATGCCTTTGTGAAAATTAAAAAAAAACAATAACAAGGGCTTCACGTGAGGACATGGCCGCTGCTGCCTCCTCTCCCACACAAATGCAAGCCGATGGTAGTGTTGGACAAATGCAAGTGAGCACAGATCAAAATATTACACTAATGGAAGATCCTGATGTATGGCGCCCAACATAAATGCATTAAAGGCAAAATGAAAAACCACAACAAAAAAACGCCAACAACACAACTCAGTAATGAAATGAAACAAAAAAGCAAATAACAAATACAATATCAGCGAAAATTGAAAAAAAAACAGAGTATAAATAAATATATGTATTAATTGAAAACAGCCGTTAAAATTTAAATAACCACAAAACAAAAAAAACGAAGGACAAACTTGTTAAATTGTGTTTTATCATAACAGAAAAAAATATAAATAGAAAAAAATACATAACCGAAAACAAAAGTAAATAAATTTTTTGGTTTGTAAAAAAAATATTTAAAATAAAAAACCAACCTATACAACTATAGAAAGCCGTTACAAGATGCCCCACCAAAAGATTAAAACAAAAATAAAATTAAATCACAAAAAATTAAAAATAAAATAAAAAATTGATCTCAAAACCAAGCAGACAGACGCTCGCTATCAAGCAAGGCAGGCAAGCAAGATAATACAAAATATATCAATATATTTTTGGATTCCCATTGAATGAAACAACGCTCACAATTATATAAAATATTTAAACAAATAACACAAAAACACCACACACACAGACATACAAATATATGAAAGAATAATATATACATAAATTAGCTTCCATATTACAGCAACTAAAACAAAAATTAAAAACTAAACTAAAATTGAAGAAAAAGCAAACAAACAATAGAGGTACCTATCGTTTTTAAACAAAAAAGGAAAAACTAAAAACATAATCCATGCAAGGCAAACAAAACTTAATACCTATTCATAATAATAAATACTCACTAATGCTACTTAACTACATACATACATACAATATAACTACTAGCGTAGTTAGTATTTAAAATGATAACATCCATAACTTAAAAAACACTAAATAAATATAAATAAAGTTTAAATGATATATAAAAAACAAAATAAAATGTTACTTAACAAAATGTAGAATTAAATTGAAAAAAGTATTGAATTCTTATTGTGCATAAAAAGTAATTTTTCTTTTTCATTTTTGAATTTTTTTGTGTTGCCTTAAAATTTAAAATTTTTATTTCTTATTTTTTTTTTATTTAAAAAAGTTTTATTTATATATTTCTAAATGTACCTAATATAAACTGCCTTTTGCCGAACTTAATTTGTATTGAAAATTAAGCCATTGTATTTTGCAAAAAGTAAAGAAAAGAGAATTTTTAAAGCAGAAGTCATTCACATGCCAAGTGAGGAAAAAATATTCACACGAAGAAATTTTATAACAACTACACTTTTAACTTCCCCAAAAGAACAGTTCAGAGCTCTAAAAATTGATTTTTTTTCGAAAAATAATAATTTTTAAGAAAAAAATTCCGAATTTTTTTTTACAAACAAAAAAAAAATCCAAATGTTTTCTATAAACGAAATTTTTCTATAGCCGAATAATTTTTTTGTATTCTAAAATTCGGTACTATTTTTTTCAGATAACAAAAATTCCTACTATTTTTCGAGTAGAAAAAATGCTACTATTTTTCGAAATGTGGTTCCAAGATTCCACCCAAAATTCTGACTTCCCAAAAGAGCAAAACACTTAAGAGCTGTAAAATTTGAAAATTTTCCGAAGTGAAAAATTTTCATTTTAAGAAAAAATAGTTTCGATATATATTTTTTTTTGCGTTCTAAAATTCGTATTTAGAATTTTTTCGAATAAAAAATCTCTACTACTTTTTCGAATTGAATAAAAAATCTAGTTTTTTGTATAGACAAAGTGCTGTACGATTTATCGTATAGAAAAAAAATTGGGTACTATTTTTTATAGTATTGGGTACTATTATATAGAACAAAATTCGGTACTATTTTTTGTCGTTTATGAAAAATTCGAACTTATTTTGACGAGTTTGACAATTTTTGAAAATTTATACAATTTTTAAAATATTTCAAAATTTCCACTTGGTATTTGATGACTTTATTAAATGTGATTTTCCCTATATTATTTGCTAAATATATTTTTGCTATTTTAAAACCCCCTAAGTTTCCTTATAGACTTAATTGTTGATTTAAATAAATTTAAACAAAAAATTCTGCCATTTTTTAAATGCTACAAAAAAATAAATAAAATAAAACGCCAACAATAAATGTGTCGTTAAATGCTAAAAAAATTCTTTCTCTTACATTCACAAATTAAAGAAAAAAATAATACTGCCAAACATTTAAACCTTAAACCTTAAACGTATTTTGAAATTGCTAATTTGTGTGTACAATGTGTAAAGTACAACAAGAGCATTAACCATCATAAAAAATTGCAAATGTAAATGATGTGGCACACAACACAATACGTCCATCAACCTGCCTGATCGCCCAACTGCCCGCTCACTCGCCATCATCAAAACATCGTTCTGACACATCTGTATTTTATTTCGAAACAAAAAAAAATCGATCGAAAACCATTTATAGCAAAAGGCAAATATGCGATTTCTTTTCACTTGTATTTATTTTAGCTTAGAAAAAATTGCAGTATATTAAATTAGTTTTCAATTGTTTTCCTAAACAGTAGAAGTTTAATTTATAGTATTCCCTAATTCCCAGGGTTTAATGGAATTGTGGGAACCTTTTTTATTTTCGATTTGAATTATTTGATTTAAGCGGTTGTTGAATTTCTTAGACCATTAGGATTTTTTCTAAAAGTTTTTTAGCAATTTTGTAATTTTCCGGTGTAATTATTTTTTTTTTTTTTATTTTGTGCATGTTTTTTTAATATATTCTATTATAATTTCAGTCCTCATTATATATTTTAAAGTTTTTCTATGTATTTTTTCAACCGAAGTTGCTATCATTCGGAATTTCAGGGTTTCACAGAAAAAAATGGCCTGAAATAAGTAAAAGTATTTATAATTTGTTTCAATACATAAGAAGTTATTCCGAATTCTTTAAGAAAAAAATGATTCCGAATTTTTTTTCCATACGAAAATGATGATTCCGAATTATTTTCGCAATGGAATTTTTTTATTTGCCCCAAGAACGAAACCTATTGAAATTGCCGAAAATCGGTTCAGATTTAGATGTAGCTGTCTATATATTTTCGTCCGATTTTATGTAAATGGTGCACCAAAGTTCATACATAACTTTCGATTTGCACATAATTTGGCATAGCGTACTGAATTGAGTCTACAATGATGTGTGTAAAGTTTCGTGGAAATCGGTTCAGATTTAGATATAGCTCTCATGTTTACTTTCATCCGATTTTATGTAAATGGGGCACAATAATCCGGATGTTTGTTCTATTGAGACAAAATTTGGCATAACATATGGAAATGAGTTTAGGATGGGGTGTGTATATTCCGATGGTACCCCAAACTCATTGGGTTGTTATTAGGTACCAAATTTCTCTACTAAAAATTATAAATATATGTCCACTTTTTCGGGTAGCCCCATTTTAAGGGTACCCCGATTTTTCGGTATTTTTGGGTTCTTGAGGGTGTTTTTTTTTCAACCGAATACGCTGTAATTTAGTATTTTGTAGTCGTATATGTTAACAAATCTCCTTACCAAAAATTATTAGTATTCGCCCCCCATTCAGGGGTAGTCCCCATATAACCCCCTTTTTATATTAAAATGATTTTACATCCCAATTGGAGGTAAAAATTTGCTGGGTAGGTCTTGAATTTAGTTTGTTCCCCCCTGTGTGGTGGAGGTAGTGTAAAATTTCTTCTTCTTTATGCCATTACTTTTTTCTTTATCTAACTTAGAGTAGCATTTTTTGCACATAGTACGGCCTAATTCGAACCCAGTAAATATAATTTTTGTAGGAAACTTTTTTTTAATTTAAAGCACTTTTGTTTGAACAAAAAAATACCATTTTAATTTTGCACTGTAAATTAAACACAATTTTGAGTTCATTGTTATCTTACCCTTAAGGCAAATTATATTTCATGCATGTTTCCAATAAGAAATAAGTATTCAAATCAATATTAATAATATATTGCTTTTATTTTTCTAATTTACAGAGCTTCAGCTGCGGAAATGCGACAGGCTGCAGTAAATTCGGGTCTGGCGACCACTACTCAGCAACCAACCACAAATGATCGTGCTGGCATTATTAACAATGCCCAACCATTTTCGTTTACAGGAGCTGTGGGTACCGATAGTAATGTGTGATGTAATGCATGCCGAGGCAACAACAACCAAATAATTTATGACACTCATATACAAGCAAAAAAAGCCAATACATTTACATACAAAAAACACACACACTACACTAATCTTAGGGATGCCACATACATATATAAATATATAATATATATTATTTTTTGTTTTGTCAGAGAGAATAAAAGTCATATTTTTAAATAATAATAATAACAACAACTAAATATAAATTCTATAAGAAAAAAGGCAGAAATAAAAAAGTAACAATTGTGCTGAAGGGAAGCAGAAGATCAAGGAGAGACTAAAATGGTGGACAAATAGAGGACAACTATAACAATTTTGGCTAACACATGAAGTCTATATATGAGATGGCATTTAAAAATTAAAAAAAAAATAAATTAAAATGCCTCTTTAAAAAATTATTTGCTAATCATAACTGTTACATTATTCTCGTAGGTTATGAATAAAAGGCATATTGACTACCTACCCTACTTCCCCAAATTTGTATTTGGTGTTATTTCTATTGTATTAATTACCCAATTTTGTATTTTTATTGGTTGCTATTATATTGTGTATTAGTTTTCAAAAAAAATTTTCTGTTCTTCCATAAAAATCTAAATTTAAAACTTGATTTAACATAACAAAAAACAAACGACTTATATTCATTCCAAGAGACTTTAAGAAATTTAAAAAAATCTATATATTCTCATTAAAAACAAAAGCTTTACACATTTCGTTTAATTGTAAAAAATAAAAATTTTATTTATATTTTTGTTTATTTCCTTTTTCTCAATATTTGGCTATTTTTTTTAATAATAAGATTTTCTCAAAAAACATACATAAAAAAAGATTGTAAAAAAATATATACTTAACAAAAATAAATACAACAACTAATAAAAAAGACCTGTTAATTATACATATAAAAAATTATACATACAAACATTATATATGCAAAACAACTATATCATGTATTAAAATTAAAAAAAAAAAACTCAGCATTAAAATAAAAAAGTTAAAATAAAATGTATTAAAAGCGATTGCAAATTTCTGTCTGTATATTAAATATATATAGTGTATTCTTTTAGCAGGATTAAATTCAATTTCCTTATAATAAAATTTAAAAATGATAATACCATGATTACATCAAATGAGTTTTTGACAAATATAACATTGTATTTAAAACACATTTAATGTAAACATAGCTTAAATAAAATTTATTTAAAACAACAACAAAAACATAATTCATTTCTTTACTAAAAAAATAAATATTTAATTTTCAAAACAATTATATTTTTATTAATTCAGTTTCGCTTTCGTAAATTAATTTTGAAATTGAAAAAAACCTTCCTAAATAATTTTATTATAATTTACATTTAATTAAAAAATATATATTTATAATTATCCATACATATATATTTATTTAAATTATACATACAAATCAATTAAAGGCAAGAACGTTATATAAATAAAACAAATTACAGCAACAAAATTCTAGTATAAACTAAATAACGTTTTATTGGAAAAATCCAACTCATAATGAAAAACTAAAAAAACAACAAAATAATATTGAAAATAAAAATAAAATGTATAAAAAATATAAAAACGTTCAGCATGGAATTTTCAATAATTTAAATAAATCAAAGCACGCATTTCTAATTTGTCCACTGTAAATAATTGCGTATGCGTCTATTTTGAACACCTGTTTCTATATGAAGGTGTTGCCAGATCGAAACAAAATTTAACATGTGTTCATAACAGATATGAAATTTCCAAAACACTTAACTTTTTTCTGCTTATACCGCGCTTTTTGCGCTAGGCTAAGAACTTTCCGAATTGCCCTCGTATGTTCATATATGGGGTATGGATACGACAAATTTGAAATAGCCCAAACAGACTGTTTTCTAACTTATGAATGCCTAGGTACCGTATCTCAAGCGTCCCAAGAGCAATATCAAACAGAGAAGGAGGAGTAAACCAAAATTGGTTACCATTCCACATGAAATTCCAACGACCATGTCCGAGAATAGATCGACGCAGATCGGCCCATAGATCATCCGGAGAATATTTCTCTCAAACGCCCCAAGACCTGACTCATCTGTTTGCGCAAGTACCCATGCTTCAGATTCATACAATAGCAAGGGTAAAATCAGCGTCTTGTAGAGTGTGAGTTTGGTCTGGCGAGAAGTGACCTTGCCTTTAAGTTGCTTACTTAAACCACTCAATCTCCTCCGGATTTCAAAGCTGATGTTATTAGTTTTTTTATGACGGTACCGAGGTATATAAAATCGTTCACTACCTCGAAGCTGCAGTTTTCAAGTTCCGCAGTTGGTTCGAGTCTACTGAACGTCTTGCGCGTTGATACCATCAGCTTGGTCATTTCGCCATTTACTGTCTGAACCTCAGGACCCTGAGGAAGATTTGTTTCATTGTCATTGAAAATATAAAAAAAATATTTAATTTAAGTTTTGAGAAGAGAACCTGACATTCCTTAAATTTTTCTCGTATTCGATAAATCGATCGTTAAATAAACATCTTCGTTGAGTTGTAATTTCTCTTTGTCAAAAATCGGGCTTTCAAAATTCATTTCAGTTTTTAGAACCCTAGTGCAGTAGCGTTTCTTTTCGGCCTATAGAACCCTGACATCAGCAAGTATGTTCTCTGCTGTTATGTATTACACTCATTCGTAAACAATGCTGTTTTGTTTTTATTTCAGTCTTTATCACTCATTCACTCCTGTCTAACTCTATTCGCAACATATGGAACGTCGTTTTAATTTTTTTTTTCATTTCGATTCATTTGCGGCCGGGTCTATTCTTTCCATGTTGTCTTTTGATGACATTGAATGAAAACATTTTATTCGACTACAATATTTTAGATTGGAATAAAGGCAATGACTCTATGCAGCATATGCGGTCACAATTTGGATAAGCCTGATGACAGCTTGCAGGCTAAACCATCAAAGCAACTAGTAAGGAATTTCCTAAAACTTATGGATTTAAAGGTAAGTGTGTGTGTTTGGTGATTCCATGTTAACCAAATTTACTAAAATTGTACTTTTAATGTGAATAGCCTGTTACCACTGATACCTTGGAGACCTGCCGGCAATGCAATACACATTTGGAAACAATTGAAACAATAATACTACGAATAAGGCATGAAAGGAGACAATTTGAACGAAAAATACTGAAAGGAACAATTGAAGTTCCCAAAACTACAACTGTAGAAGATGGCATACAAGATAATGATCAGTGTGTTGGCCCTGAAGAACTGGAAACCGCCAAACCTTCGCCTGAAACACGACGTAATCGCAAACCACCTAAACGTTATGCCATCGACGAACCACCAACCTCCAATAGAAGAAAAATATCTACAAAAGGTTTGCTATTGCTGGACAAAAATAAAAACAAGGATATCTCTCTCTTGGAACAGCTACCCAAAATGGCATTTGTAAAAGATGCAGGTGATGCATCACAAATTCTGGGTGACCTTATTGAAGTTAGTGATCTCAACAATAGATGCAGTTTTCGTATATTGTGTCGTAAATGTAAAACTGTATCCGACGCCTTTGGCCGGGAAAAGGATTTCTGTAAGCACATAATGGACCATACCGAATTGTCGGAAAACTTTAAAACTCGAATTGATAAGTTACAATATATTTGTACAATCTGCTGTAAATCATTTGAGAGTAATTTTGTTGTTCGCCGACATTATAAGACTGCACACAGTACGGAGAGGAAATTTAAGTGTTCCATGTGTGAGGCGACGTTTAAGGTGAGTTGTACAATTTAAATATAATTTAAAATAATTTAAAATATACTTTGTTTCGCTATTCCAGTATGAATTCAATCTCAGTTATCACATGGCAAAACATTTGGACGTTAAGGCATATCAGTGTGAATTTTGCGGTAAATCATTTGTGCTAAATTCTGAACTAAAAGTTCATCTAAGGACACATACGGGAGAGAGACCATACAAATGCTCGGTAAGTTCATTTATATTTGATTTGAATAAGAGAAATCTTTTCAAGAATGGGGGAATTATAAAAGTGTTCAATGTATAGCAGATGAAAAAAGAATCTGAAGAAAAATTACACAATCTAAACATAGAGGGTGCCACTAGAGTGAAATGCATATAATTATTAGTCCACTCTATCCATCCAAAGATACCTGTATAAATTTGCCAGCAGACGGTGGATTAGTTTCTGATCAGTTTGTGTGTGTGTATGTAACACCATGGTTGGAGAGTGGATCCTTCGCAGTGAAATGATCCATAATCCATAATTTCATTCTCCTACGTTCAACCGAGTGTCTTCCACGTTGACTGCACACACTAATTCAAAATATATATTTTTTAAATTAAAGGTTTGTGAGAAAGCCTTTGCCCATCAATCCAATTTAACGGCTCATCAACGTTTACACGAGGATAAGTTCCATTATCCTGGGCATGAAAAAACTACAGATGACATAAATAATGAACCATGTATTCAGGAGGAAATAGAAGTGGCTGACGAAGTTAAGGATATGGACAAAGTTCATGTGATAAAATATGATAAAAAATCGACAAAACAAGACCAATCACAACTTGCCAGCGAACCATCTACCACAATGCATACATCCCCAAAAATAACTTTAAATCAATTTTGTCGAAATGTATCCGGAAAATTAGGATCCCAGCAAGAAGTCATCAAGATCATACCGGCAGCAAACCCCTGCAGACTATCTAAAAAGGCCGAAGACCATAGCAAACACTTTAAAATTGCCAGTGAGGATGTCCCCAATTTGCTAAGAACAACGAATGTGGTTAGTTTGTCTAACGACGACGAAAGAGGTTTGATTATAAAATCCTCGCCACCAACACAATCCAACGAATATTCACAAAAAATATCGAGATTTAGACAACCACCCAAAAACAATTATTCAATACGAAAAACACCTTTGAAATATAAAACCTCACCATATTCCCTATTGAAACGGAATGTGATAATCCCAAGCAATGAGAAAAATACAAGGGAGAGGAATGAAAAGAATATAACCACAAATTCTCCATATAAAAATCCTCCTGATGTATCACCAAATATACCCAAGGTCCCCACTAATACACCCGCAAACAATATCTCCCCAGTTGAAGTGCCTCCTTCTTCATCATCACAGTCTGAGGAACCTTTAACAAATTTAGAGATAGTTAGGATTGCAAGAGATGAAAAATCCACTAGTAAACTATCACCCAAACCTAGGATACAAACAACCGATGCTATTCTACCACCTAAGGCCATAACACAATCATCATCCTCCTCCAAAGCCCTCATACGTAATGTTATCGTCTTACCACCAGTAAATATGCAAGATATTCTCCCTCAAGCACCACCAAATCTGGTAAAAATCCCCGCAGAATATAAATTTCAATGTTCGGTGTGTTGGAAATATTTCAAAGAAAAATCAGCACTAAATAAACACACGCGAACACATACCGGTGAAAAGCCCTATAAATGTAATTTATGTCCGAAGCAATTTACCGACCCATCGAATTTTAAACGTCACAAATTATTGCATACCAAAGCAGCCGATGAGCTAAATATATCATCACGACCCAAGCCATGCGTATCACCTGCCCTCTCGACAGCAGCTTCTGACCCTGATCCGGATGGTATTGAGGCAATGCAAACGATAGATCTTTTCGAAGCGAATGCTGACGACGATGAGTTCGATGATTACGATGAAGATGATATGGAAAGTTATTTGTGGCAGGATGCTCTACAACATTCCCTTATGAATGCAGAGATTCGAGAGAATATTCGTCAGAATTTAATGGCCATTAGTAGTAGTATTAAACCGGCCGTTATGGCAAATGTATTTTCTACCGATATGCCTGATTAAATGAAATATTGAATTGTTTTTAAATTAAATAAGAAGCTGTTTTATTTTCTATTCCTCAAAAGGATTCAATTCTAAAGATTTCCCTTAAAGCAGACTTCCATTTGTATACCCTACACAACTATGTTGTCAGGGTATTATAGCTTTGAGCTTACGTATTCAGATATTATTTAGTAACCCATTACCACACTAGACGGTGAAAAAATAGCGCTGATCGTTATGAAATTTTCCATGAGGTTCCAGTTATGGTCAAGGAGAACGCCTATCATTTTCGGTGATGATCAGATAGTAATTTTGGGATGAAATGGACCAAAAATTAAAATTGTTTTCAAAAATAATTTCTTTGAAAATAATTTTTTTCAAAAAATATTTTTTTTGAAAATATTTTTTTTTAATATTTTTTCAGAAATAATATTATAATTTTTTTGAAAATAATTTTTTTTTTAATATTTTTTCAGAAGTAATAAAAAATTTTATATTTTTTATCACTTTAAAAAATTTTTTGCATACAAAATATATATATCTTAAAAAAAATTTGTTTTTGAATAACTTCAAACTTGCCTAAGAATTTATTTTGATTTATACTTTGCCGTATAATATATATTTTTAAGGACCTACCATTTCTCCCATTTTGTGTGAGTTACTAAAAAATAAAACACAATTTTTTTGTTTGCTGTTTGTTTTGGTGTTTTTGTAGTTTTCTTTACTGTTTTTATTTGCCTTCTTTTTCTTATTCTTTGTCTTTTTTTTTCTAATTATTCTTTTTTGTTTGCATTCACATTTCGCATTACATTTTTCTGGATGGTCTACAATATAGATAGAATTTTGGTTCAAAAGTACAAAATAAAGTCCAATTTTTTTTAATTTGATTTTACAATAATAACACAGTAGTTTTTCATAAAAAAATGTGGAACTTAGGTGATAATAAAAAAGAAGTTGTATCCGAGGAGAAAATTAAAAAAATATATATTTAGAAGTAATATTTTAAATTCAAAATAATGTACATTATTTATTTTTTATTGTTTTTTTGTGTTGTTGGTGTTTTTTACATGCCAAATAAGGTTGTTTTATACTCTTTTGAACCAGCCAATTTATTTTCGTATACTTCGTGCTACTATTTAATTTTTTGTTTTTGTTTTTAACACAAAAAAAATTATAAAAATTTAAAAGAAATGATATTGTTTTTTTAAATAAAAAATAAGTAAAAGGTAACACATGTTGTCCTATTGTTAATATATATATTTAAATAAGAATGAAATTATATATCTTAGATATTTAATAAAAAATTGTTTTGTGGTTGGGTGGTTTTTTTTTTTTTTTTTTTTTGTATCTGTTGTTTGGGTGGTGGTTGATGTTGGCATTCATTACTATTATTTTTTAATGTAAGTTGTCATGTTGTTGTTGTAATAATACATAAAACAAATGCACAGAAAAAATACTTAAACAATAGAAATTCGTTTAAATTCTTTTTTTATATTCTAAATGTTTAACATAATTTGAGAACAACTTCATCAAATTTATAAAAAAAACGATACGAAAGCTTTTTAATTATTATTTTTATGGCTGGATATATGTTTTATTTTGATAATTGAATTTTTTGGTTTTGAATTGATATTCGTTTTTTTTTTTAATTTTGTATTAATGATTTTTTGATATGTTTCTGCATAAAAAATGTTTTATTAATTTCGTTTAGCCAGCCAGAAAAAAATAACTTAAAAAGCTTTAGTTTGTAAATAGTTATTTTCTTTTTTTTTCTTTTAATTCAGTTTTGTTTGTTGTTAAATGAAATAAATGATCTGTTACAGATCCATCTTCCTAGAAAAATAATTATAATAATTCATTCTATTTTATATTTTCAAATTATTGCTGATATTGTCATTCGAAAAAAAGATTTTATTTTGCACTTTGCCAAAAAAAAAAAGAAATTGTATCGAAAAAGAATTTTTACAATTAAGAATAATTACAAACATTTCAACATTCAAAGGTCAATTTTCCAAAAATTTATTTATTTTTTTTGCTTGTTTTTTTCTTTAAACACTATACGACGGGTCTGTTGTAATAGTAGCTGTTATTTGTCCTTTTTTCTTGGGCGGGTTTTGTTTTCGCTTTTAATTGACCAAAACAATTTTTGTGTTGTTGTAGAAAACCATTTTTTTTCATTCATTCATATATTTCTTTCAATATGTATATATATAATTTTTTTATTTACAAAAACCTGCTAAAATCTTGTGAACTTCGTAAGGATGGAATATTTAAGAGTTTTTTTTTACAAAAAAGTATTAACAATTTTTTAGCAAGATTTTGTGTATTTTGAATTTATGTGAAAGTAGTGAAGATAAAATGTGGAAAAACAATGTTCATATTAAATTATAATTGTTGGTGGAAAAAAATTCCAACCTTTACTAAAAAAATAAAGGTTAGGTTACCAAAAAAAAATTCGAATAACAATTTTTTTATTATGTGTATTTTGATATTCGAAGTACACTTTTGTAATAAAAAAAATCGTCGAAAAATTCACATTTTTTTAAAAAATCCAAATTTGTCCAAAAAAGTGAGGTTACATCCGATCGATATTAGGGAATTTTTGAAGCTAAAAAGTATTTTTAAAATTTATTAACAGATTCCAAACCAAAAAAAAAATACAGTACTCTTGATATTAAAAAAATAAATTTTTATCAAAATGTGAGGTGAAATACGATCGATCCTTTTGTACCTGATTGAAGCATATGAAATAATTTGAAAGCTATTTTTTTAAATTTAACAGGAGACTCGAAAGAAAATATGATTCAATGGAAACAATGGATTTAAAAAAATCCCAAAAATTCAATTTTTCCAAGAAAACATTTTTTTAAAAATATTTTGGGTATTTTGACAAAGATAATAGAACATCGATTTAAAAAAATGGATTAAAAAAAATATTTTTTCCCAAAAATCCAATTTTTCCCCTGACAATCGAAGGCCATGATTTTCAAATTTATATTTTAAGAATCATATATTCGATTTTTGCCAAAAAGTGAGGTTAAAAAAGTTTATCAATATAGATAACTTTTAAGTTTTTTTAATAAAAAAAAAAAACTTTTAAAAGCAATTTGTTTTTGCTTCTATATAGGCATGGAAATGTATTCGATACAAAATTTTTTATTTGAAAAACATTTTTTTTTTGGTCTGAAAAAATTTTTTAGGTGAGAAAAAAATTTTTTGAGTTTGGATTTTTTTTTACTTTCACTACCATTACCATAACATTTGGGTTTTTACACATTTTATCTTCACCACTTGTTTTTCAAGATTTCATAAAATTCAAATAAAATATCCATTAGCTTTATTAAGATTAAAGATTTTGACACAAATTTTCAAATCAAATGTCAAAACCCTTAATCTTAATAAATTTTTAGTTTCAGATGATGATTCTTGATGTTTTATTGTATCTCATCTTTGTTGTTGTTCATTACAAATAGAAAAACATGTTGGAATTTGTTTTTCATTTTTTGCAATTTATTTATAAAAAGGGGACTTTCAAAAACTCCTTTATATAAAATCAAACATGATAAAAGCCTTAATAAGTAATTACAATTCTCAACAAAACAACAATTCAGTTGCATTTGTTTTTTTTTTTAAACGAAATTTTGAAAACGGAACAAAAAATCGAATTTGTGTTATTTGAGATTTTAGAGAGGGAGAGAGAGATTAGCTGCCAAATTTATAATTTTTTCACGGCCGATGTTCGGCCGATCTATTTCAGATGTCGGATTTGCTAAAAGACAAATAGTAGTGGCCTTGGTAAACTTTTTCTGTAAAAATTATATTTTTTAAATTAATTTTTAAAATTAAAAAAAAATTGTTTTGAAGATGAAAAACAAAAATACATCTGATTTTTTTGTTTTGTTGAGAATAGCAGTTTGTCTTATTTCTATATAGGATGGGTCCCTTTTTCCAGGCTTTGTTTTTTATTAAATCATTTATTTAGAAAAAGGGATTTGTTGGGTAGAAGGAAATGTATTTAAAAAAAAACACATTTAAGGAAATTTAACAATATTCGAAAATTGTACCACAGATTTGAATACAACAATTCAATATTTGTGTTTTTAATTTTTAATTTTTTTTTATTTGAAGAGGAAGACATTAGAGTTTTGGTAGTATAATTTTAGTTGTGAATGTTTTTGGAATTTCATAAATAAGGTATGTTGATTTAAATTTCATTAAATGTGTTTTTTTAAATACATTTCCAAAAGATTTAGTAGAAAAATAGAAAACAAAAATTATTCTGTTTTCAAAATTTCTTCTTCATTTTCAACCACTTGTAGAAGAACAAATATAAATTGATGGATTTTTTTTTTTTGTAATTTGTCCCAATGTTGAGGGGTAGGGTTGTTGTTTTTTATTATTTATAATTCAAATTTGTTTTATTACAAAATTCCCTTTGAATTTTT
This sequence comes from Musca vetustissima, assembly GCF_032173495.1. Classification (NCBI taxonomy): domain Eukaryota; kingdom Metazoa; phylum Arthropoda; class Insecta; order Diptera; family Muscidae; genus Musca; species Musca vetustissima. The sequence continues at coordinate 81,273 of NW_026884077.1, forward strand.
TCTAAAACAAAAATGGTTTCAAAGAGAATTTTCACAAAAAAAAGAAGAAAATTTAACAATTTGTAATTTTCCCAAAACGAAAAGAGATATCATCAAGGGGTGAAATAAAACACAGTAATGCAGGGAACGGAGAGAACGAGAGAAAAAAAAACCAAGATTCGAACCAAAAATTAAAACTCTTTTTTAAAATAAATTTTTCGGGAAAAGGAGAACCTCCCAATGATATGGGTGTCCTCTCTCTATTTTGGTTTATATACAAAAGAAAAATAATGTTTTTTCTCTTAATATTAAAAAACTATGATTTTTTAATGCTAATATTTAAATATATTACCTATAAAAGAATAAAAACTTTTTAACCATATCTTAAAAAAGGCAGTTAAATATGACTGTGTGGTGTTTGGATTTATATTTAGAAAATCTAAAAAAAACTACTCTCTTTTCTGTTCCAAAGAAACTTGCGAATGTTTCATTTCCTTTTTGATGATACTCTTCTTATTATTGTGGGAATATAACAATTTGTATTTTTGGGAGAAGAAGGGAAACTAAAAAAATACATCATGCAAAATAATAATAAAAAGTTGTGTAAACTTAAAAAAAAATTGTTTTGTTTTTTTAAAAAAATCAAATCACAAAAAATATTAAAATCCAAAAAAACGTACATGAAAGAAATAAAATATATCTTTACATACACAAAGTTTTGTTTTTTAACTGAAAATATTGTGGATAAGCATACAAAAAATAAAATAAGGAAACCAAAAAAGGAGGGAGAGAATTAAAAAAATTGCAGAAAATATAATATACGTCTAAAAAGCTTTTTAAGTAGTTTGAGCAATTTCTGTTTTTTGAAAGGCGGATGATTGATGTGGAATTGTAGTTTTAAAAACAATGTTATAATTCAATTTTGTCAAAAGAAAAAAAAAAAATAATAATAAAAAACAAAAAAATAAAAAATTGGATATTTTTGGTAAAAAAATAAAAATTAAAAAAAGGGGAGTTTAAAATTTCAGGAAAATAAAACATAAAAACAATTACCAAAATTATCCATTCATTAAAAACCGAAAATGAAAACAATAATAAAATAATAAAAAAAAGAAATCACCTCAAAGCGTCCAATTTGTGTTGGAAATTCATCATTATTATGATGGTGAATTTCCTTGAATAGTTTTTTCCCATGAATGAGAAAAAACAAACTAATCAAAATATAGTTGGTGTTGCAACGAACTACTAACTACATTTAACAAAAAACATTGGCCATAAAATTTTTGGTAAATGTAAAATTAGTCCATGAATTAAAACTTGGCGTAAAAGACTGCCTTTGTTGTTGCTGCTGCTGTTGCGGCTGATGAGATGTTGAACGTCTTAGTATACGTAAATTTGTACCAGATGCCATGCGTTGCAGCTGTGGCTGTTGTTGTTGTTGCATTGTATGCAAATCAGAATTTTCTCGTTTCAATGAGACCATTTCAGGGAAATGCAATGATACTGATGAAGGACGTGGCTTCAATTGTACACCAGAGCCACCGCCACCATTGTTGATGACCTTCTTGTTGCTGTTGTTGTTCTGTTGCTGTAATATTGCTGTGGTGCTATTGTTGATAAAACCATTGGCAGCTGCTGCAGCGGCTAATGCCAACAAATCATTGCCACTTAATGGTGGTGGCGTTGGGGTACCACGTTGATAACCACCGTTACTGCTGTTATTGTTGTTGTTATGTGTTGTATTTACATTCATTTTATTGTTATTATGATGATGATGATTGTTGTTGTTGTGATTACTATTTGTACTCAGCATCATTGTGGAATTGGTAACAATCATTGATTGTTGTTTTAATAAACGTTGTGGTGGTGGTTGTTGCTGTTCTTGTTGCATCAACATCTGTTGCAGTTGCTGTTGCTGTTTGTTTGGATTAACGGCATTATTTACATTTGTATTTTTATGATTCGATTGTTGTTGCTGTTGATAATTTTGTTGCATACACATCTTATCACTTTGGGATTTGGCCCTTTGACGTCCATTTAAATTGTTCTGCTGTTGTTTTTGAGATTTTGCCATAGCTGCTTTCATTTGTTGTTTTTCTTTGCGTATCAAATCAAATGAGCTGATAATCTGGAAGAGTAGAAAAAAATAAATAATAAAAGAGAGGGCTACAAAACCCCATTTCTACTTACCTTTTCACCATTTTGCTGATGTAAATTGCTGCAATGACTTTGGCTGTGAAACAATTGACGCTTTGACGATGATGAAGATGTTGAAGAATTATTGGCATTATTGTTGTTATTATTGCAACCATTGTTGTTGGAAACATTGCTGCCAGCAGCAACAATTTTTGAATGCCGTTTTTGATTGCTGTTATTGTTGTTGTTGCTGTTGTTTTGGTTATTTATATTAACACCACTAGTTGTGGAGTTTGTCGTTGATAAATTTGATGATGATTGTTGTTGTTGATTTGTTATAGTAGAACCACAGTTATTGTTGCTGTTGTTTAATGTCTTACAATTACTTTGATTATTATTACAGATATTGTTGTTGTTATTATTTATATTATTATTATTACAGTTAAAATTATTATTTAATTTAATACCATCCAAATCACCCATGGATTTATGGCGTTGTCTTTTAGAACGATTTGAATTTGAATTGTTGTTGTTATTGTTATTATTATTGGAACATGTATTCCCATTGCAGGATGTGGATGATGCAGCCAAAGCACCACCGTTTAAGGCATTTTTATCATCATTATTATTATTAGTATTTATATTATTATTCCGCTGTTGCAAATGCTTGGATTTTTTACAACTAGATTTGGTTTGTTGTTGTGGCAGACCATTGTTGTTGTGATTATTATTGAATGTGGTCAATGGGGAGGTGGATGTGGGTGAACCATTATTACCACCATTACCGCCTCCGGAGTATTTACGACGACGCGTATCAACACCATTGCGTTTATCATTAACCCATTTCTTTAAACGCTTCACAAACGGTATTATCATAAAAAAGGAATTGGCATTAATGCCTAATTTGGCTTTTGATATGGCATCATTACGATTAACAGGCAATGAATCAATGGGAAACCAATCACAGCATTTAATCTCATTACGGGTGCGCGGTGAGAATTTCGTTTCCAACGAAACATCACGCACAATATACAGACGAGTGTATTGATAATTAATAACAGCTTCAATGTAATCATTTGGTACAATAAGTTCGGTGATATCGTAACCAGTTTCTTCAAAAACCTGTCGAGAAAAGCAAAGCATATTAATGTCAGTAAATCAAAACAAAAAAATAAATATTTACCTCTCTGGTGGCACAGTGTACCGGGTCTTCATTTTCATTAACCTTTCCCTTTGGGAAACCCCATGAACTTTTGGCAAAATATGATTGCACTAATAGGCAATAGTTGAGATCCTCCGATATAAGTATAGCCCCAAATGTTGGCACGGATAATTTGTAATTTTTCCAATCTTCCAAGATTTTATCTATCGAAGATAAATGTTGTTGTAGGAATGGTATATGCTGTAAGGGAAAAGAATAACAAATTACTGAAGTCATTACGACTTTTAAAATATCACTTTTTGTGTGGCTTACCTGAAATAATTGCATAGCAAATGTTTTAATACCACAAGTTTGGAGTTTATTATCCTCTTCCGATGCACAAAAGAAATCCAAATAAAACCAATGGGCCAATTCGATTTGAAAGCATATACGAATCATATTGCTTAGCTCCATATCGGGTACGTTGATAATGAAACGACTGGCCAAATCATCGAGTATATCGGACGGAATTTTAAAATTATTTTTGCTGCCATTACCATTGGCGCCACCGCCAGCACCTCCTGTTCCATTGCCACCACCGCCATTATTTCCCACAGCTGCTGATGATGTGGTCACTGAAGTTAATGATGAAGGTGTGGCCTGTTGCTGATTTTGTTTCTTTGTTGTTGTTCCTGTTGGTTTTATAGATAAGGCTTCAATTAAAGCTGTGGTAGGATCCTTTGCACTAGAGGTGGTGTTATTAGTTTGATAATGATGATTCGTTGATGTCGAGGAAGAATTATTTACGGTGGCTGAAGTCGAGGAGGAGGCGACAGAGGATAAGACGGCCGAGGCCGAAGTCTGTTGTTGTAATTGATGATGATGATGATCAGGTCCATTTAAAGTTGTTCTGGTGGTTGTGGTAATGCTGGCCGGCGCTGCACCAACTACACTACGCTGCTGTTGTTGTAGTCCGTTGAATGTAAATAGATTAAGTTCTTGTATCTGTTGTGGCGTCTGTCCTGATGATTGCTGCTGTTGGAATTGCAATTGATTGGTTGTTGTTGTTGAATTTGATGCCACAACAACCAATGCTGATGATGTTGACGACGACGACGACAACAATGAGGATGAAGACGACGTTGAGGTCGTTGCTGCTGGGGCTGTTGTTGAGGAAATATAACCATGTTGTGGCTGTTGTTGGTGGTGTAGTGATGATGCTGCTGCTGTGATAGTGTTGTGTTTTGTGTTATTATTTTTATAGTTGTTGTTATTATTATTGTCGTTGCTGTTGATATTTAGTGCATTTTTAAGCGTAAGTGATGCAAGGAGCGCTAGTCCATTATTGGAGGCTAAAGCTGGAAAGAAAGTCATGGAATTAGAATAGAATAGAATATGAAATAAATTAAATGAAATATTATTTTGAATGAAAAATTGAAATCTAATTCTAACAACAAATAAGAAAGTTCCTGCTTCTCTTTGCACAAATGCAACAACTGTTCCCTAATGTAAAAGCGCGCGCGACTACCTCAAACGTCAAATTAGACATAATAGAACGTTTTAAAGCAGAGTCACACAGAGAGGCGCTCATTTAGGCAAATACTTAATGTCAACTCGCTGAGATCAAGCTTGAGAGCATTTGAGAGACTCTCTTAATTCAAAAGACGCGTATTTTTATACATATGCCAAAAATAAATCACAATAAAACCGTTTAATGTAGCAAAGTCAATCTGAAATATGAAATAAATTAAAGGACATATTATTTTGCATTATAGTACGTTTACATTGTACCGGATTTAATTTAATTTATTTATTCAGTGGGTTTCAATTGTCAATTCCGTTGCCTATTTGTCAAACAAATCCTCATAAAGTGGCTTAACCCTGCTAAAAGTTCTAATGTAAATGCCGTTTTAATTACCGAAATATAATCCATTTACTTCTAGGTAGAAAAGCTATTATTGTAGCACAAGGACCTAGGACCGTTAAATTAAAATACACTAAATGAAAGGGAACTAAAATTAAAAAATCTTCAGAAGATTTTTTTCCTCATCGAAATCTTCTCTTCAAATAAAAAATACGTTTAAGGACCTTTACTCGGGGAAAATTTCAAATCCTGGACCTCTATTTGTTAGGATATCATTTATTGTTTTATATTCCGAAATGTACGGACAACAGGTTATAATGTCATGATAAGCGCCTTGCAGGCCAACATCAGATTGGGTCTACATTTGAACAAAAATATTTTAAAATTGTGACAAATATTTTTTTTTCAGAATTCAGAATGACTCATCAAACTCAAACGTTTCATAATTTATCATTTTCCAACTGGGTTATTCCATGATCGCTTCATATTTCCAATTGAAGACATAATGGGGAAACATATGTTCCAACTATTTTTAGGATTGCAAGATTTCTAACGTTCCTTAAAACAGATGAGTATTTTGTAGTCACTTTGCCTTTCATATAGTGGACAAATAGCCGGATGATATTTTTGATTCCATATGTATTGAAAGAAAAAAATAAATGTGTCTACCCTCTCTGTCTAGGTAGGAGGTCACGTCTATTACTTATTAATTTCTTGTGTTGTTGTTGTACAACCTAGCCAATATATCACGTTTAACAGCGGCAACAGGCAAACTAAATTCCAATATTTACATATACAATTTACACAATTTTATTCAATACTACATCAAATTGACTATGACGACGACGGCGACCCCCGGATGAACTATGATGGTCACCTAAGTAACGCACAACCATATGTTTCGCCCCGTTTTTTTTTTTGTATTAGAGAGAAATAAAAAAAAGATATGTAGGAAAGAAAAATGGTCGGTTAATTAAAAACAACAACACATTTTACTTACCATTTTCATGTTTGAAACCTCCGGGTGTATCCGAATTTAAGGCAATTTCCATGTTTTAACTTCGTTCCAAATTATCCTTTTTTCTTCTTCTTTTTCTTTATTTTGTACACTATGTAGTTATTCGTTCGTTAGTTTCTTTCTATCTTTGCTTTTTATCACAATTGTTTTTGTTTTTTCACGAAATTAATAACATATAAACTAGCGGGGCTTCTCACACAAATTGATGGGTTTTCAAGTCTCTCCAATAGTTTAGTGAATTTTATTCTTTATAATTGTTTTTTTGTTTATTTTTTAGCACTATTGTTTTGTTTTCATGATGATCCTTAATCCTTACTGCGTTTTAAAAAATTGAAATAAAAGTGGTTGGTTTAGATTTTGTTTATTAAAATACGCGTTTAAACGACGTTTTCTTGTGTGTTGTGAACTTCTTCTTTAATCTAGCCCGTTTGACGTTGCCTTTGCACGGTATGTGTTTGTGTGTGCGCTGTATACACTCTCTCTCGCTCACTCGTTCGTTGGTGTGAATGAACAACAATGTAATAATAAAAGGGGGAGAACAGGCAACCAGTGATGGAAAATATGACAGCTGATAACATACAAAATGTACAAAATGGTATTTTTATATATTTTTTATGAATTATCTTTTCATATTTCCTTCTTAAAGAAAGTTCCTTCTTCTCTTTGCACAAATGCAACAACCGTTCCCTGTTTAATGCAGTGTCTCACAGAGAGTAGCTCATTAAGGTATTTGAGAGGCTCTCTTATTTCAAAAGGCGCGTATTTTTCATACATATGTCAAAAATAAATCACAATAAAACCGTTTAATGCAGCAAAGTCAAACAGCTCATATAGACACACACAATGACAACTCACTGAGACCATGAATTATTGCATTTGTTTGACTCAGGATTAAACAGGCTTTAATGCGAGCAACTCACTACTTTTAGCGCATTCCATATGTATTATTTCCATCACAAAAAGGTACCAAAAATATTCCAGCACATACGCAACATTGATACAAAAAATATTGATGGTACATGCCAGGAGCGGTGGGGAGGGGAAGGCAGTATTATTATAATCAGTATTATTATTGTGGTGGTTGTGTTGTTTTGCGATAAAAACAATAACAAATATGGTAGCTGATTTTTTTATTATTTCATTTTATTTTTGTTTTCATTTGTTAAGGGAAAAGAGTGCTGCGGGCAGGGCATAATATAATCTTACAAAATAAAAGCAAAAAACAAAAGAGACCACAGATATGGAAGAGGGAGAGAGAGTGTGTGATTTTATTTATTTGTTGTTGTTTTATGGTTGATGCTGTTGTTAACAGTGTTGTACTATGTTATCGCTTTATGATTTAAAATTGCCTATTGTTGCTTTTGTTTTTGTAATTTGCCTTTAAAAAGATGGCTGCTTCTTCTTTTTTGTTGTTGTGGTTCAACAACGGCTTTTTACATTATACTTTTGTATTGTACACTGTTTTTGTAACACCTTGATTTCTTTTTTTTGTGATTGATTAACACTTTTTGCACTGACCTTCAAGAATTTATTGAACTTTGCAAAACAATTTTTCCATTATATTATACACAAATATAAATTATTTATATGAAATATTTTCGTTTTTTCATTTCGTTATACCTTTAAAAGCCATTCACAACTAAAATTTTTGTTGTTGCTGATGCTGTTCTGCTGCTGTTTTGTTTTGATGGATCTTCTTTAAAAAACGAAAACAAACAATAAATTGTCATCATCGTCGCTGTCGAGACGAGAGGAGAAACCAACAAAAATGGCTTGTACTAAATTATTATTTTTTGTTGTTTTAGTACACCTTTTATTTCTACCACTCCGATACACAATTCGTTCGTCGTTCTGTCTCTGTGTGTGTGCGTATGTATATTTGTTTTTTTTTTCTGTCTCAGTTCATCAATTTTTTTCCTTCTGCTGTATGTGAACTTTCTAAAAAAAAGATTTCTTCCGTTTTCACTGGCTTTTTCAAGCCTCCGTTTGACAATTTTTCCGCAAATACACAAAAACTGTAGATTATATACACGATATTTTCATAAAATTCACTATTTTTAATGGATTTTGTAGCTTTTCTAAGGAGAAATTTGCTTTTTTTCTCGTCAATTTCACGCTCCTTGTCTTTGCTTGCGTTGTCGTCGTTTTTATTAAAGTAGTGATGGCAAACTGCTAGTTTCGATTGCTGCTGTGTTGAGGTCGTCGAAGCGATTATTAACAATAATCGAATGTATTGTACTTTGTGTGGTTTATCGATTGTTTTTATTTCTTTGCGCGTATTTATGTCTAAATTGTGTTTACACAAGGCAATTCGGAATTACCAAGGATAGTTTAATTAGGTAGCCGCATCAGCACAGCAGTTAGTACAATTAAATGCCAAAAATATTGTAATTTAAAACGAAAAAAAATTAAAAAAAAACACACACAAAGGAAAATTCGTTCCATGGTACTATAATACAAGGTAGGGCAGCTTGAGTTGAATGTTGAAAGAAAAAGCAAAAACTAAGCTAAATATACGCAATAAGTGGTTGTGTTTATTTTACATTTTTTCTATACATAACTAAAAACGCGAAAAATCCAGTAGGGAATACCATGAAATGTTTGTTTCATCCTTAATAAAGTAATTACTTCCAGATGAATGCCTTAAAAACATAATTTTCATTTTATTTAAATTTGAATATATTTCAATTTATTTTGAATTTATTTGACATAATATTCAATACAATACACACACATGCACAAAATGTGAATTTTGATTTGATGGAACAAGCCACATTGAGAAAATATTGTAATCAGTTGGTAGCTGTGCCCTACCTTTTAATAATTACACCATGCATTAACCTACCTTTTGTTTTTTACCATGATGTTAAGGTTAAAACTTTATATTAAAAAATATATATCATCAAAAAATATCTTATAATTGATTTTTAACATTTACCTACGAACAACGAAATAAATAACCCCGAATTTCCTAATAATTATTTTATTTTTTATTTAAATGCCATACATGCAGATATATATATGCTGTATAAACATTGTATTATCGATAACATTCACTATGCAACGGCATTTGACCTAAAAAAAAACAAAACTATCGCCATCGACTATCGATAGTGTTTGACAGCTCTCACACAATCATCCAAATAGTAGCAAACATTTTAATTTATATACACATCACACACAACTCACTAATTAATAAATTATTTTGTAATAATCAAATAAATTAAGTAGATCGGCTGATAAATATATAGAGCAAAAAAAAAACAACGAGTTAAAAATGAAACGAAATAAAGCAAAGTGAAGTAATAGAAAACAAATACAAATAGTGAATAGTGGAAAAAGTGATACAAATGAAATGAGAAAAAAGTGGAAGGTGGTTGGATATTGCAAAATCGATTCGCAAATACAACAACACAAAAAAGAAACAAATATTTATATGTCATTCAGTTCAGTTCCTCTTGGCGTTGTTGTTGTTGCTGATGGTGTGAAAAAATAAATAATGCAATATCTGATTGAAAAACATTGTGTTGTAATTATCGGTTGGTTTTCCGGCATTGGTTAGCTGCTTCTAATGGTTGGTGTTGGAATTGGAGTGCTGCTGCTGGGGTGGTCAACGGTCACACATACACGGTGTTGTATTTTATTAATTAATTGGTATGTCGTAATTTATAAATGTCACCGACACACACACAAACATATACTTCAAACTAAAAGGTAATTGACATTGTTGGTAATTTGTATTAAATACACAATCTCACACAAACAATTATCGTGTGTTTGCTATTACTATAATTATCATTGAGTGGAATGGATTAATTTAATTTTGTATCAATTGTTTAAGATAATTGGTTTTTGATAAGACCAAAGCATTATTCGCTTAATTGAATGCATATGACCGTGTAAACAAAATCGATATTCATTCATGGTTTTTCATGCTCCGCCCCCTTAATTTGCCAACCCAATAAACAATGAATGGAATTGTTGCCAACTCCCTTAATATTTGTTTATTTTTGTAGCAAGTATAAGAATTTTTTATTGCAAGGAAAAATTTATGTGAGAATTTTTGATTCGAAATTTATGACTGAAACATATGTTGATGGTATTTAATAAAATAGATTTAATATATTTGTGAATAGGAAGTTGTATTGTTATTGATTTTTTTATAGAAAATTTTATTCATCATAGCTGAATAGAACATGTATAGAAAATGGAAAATGTCCAATAGAATTTTGTGTTCAGGCAGGCTAAATTGCAAAATGTCCCTAGAAATTTTAATTCATCCAGGCTAAATTGAAAATTCCCTTAAAGGAATACTAATTCAGCCAGGCTAAATTGAAAATATCCTATAGAAATTTCAATTCAGCCGGGGTAAATTTGGAAATTTTCTAAAGAAATTTCAATTCAGCCAGGCTAAATTGAAAATTTCCTATAGAAATTTCAATTCAGGTGGGCTACATTGAAAATTTCCTATAGAAATTTCAATTCAGCCAGGCTAAATTGCAAATTTTCTATAGAAATTTCAATTTAGTAGGGTTGGGATGAAAATTTCCTATAGCAATTTCAACTGAGCCAGCCTAAAGGGAACATTTTGTATAGAAAATTATATTCAGCCAAGGTGAATTGCGATTTTTTGTTAGGAAATTGTATTTAACAATGATGTTGATATAAATTGACAGGTTTTTTATTTGTTTGACATCTGGAACACCTTTTTACTTCCGCTGATTGTAACAATTTATTGATTTTCGATGTTTATTCGTATCAGATCCATGGGTATTTTTCCGATAACCTACAATTATTTTCATGTTACAAATAGAGTAATATTTTTAATAATTTAATGTATACTGTTATTATCAAAAGTTGTTATCAAAGGTATACAGTTTGAAGGGAATGCTTTGTTCACTTCTTCATTACCTACACAGCGACATTGCCAGGTTACCTGATCATTAAATATGTATTATTTGGACGAAGGACAAAGGCAACAGCTAAATTCTTTGTTTGGAAAACAGCTAAGGAACTGCATTTCAAAAATCAATCGATAATTTAAATTAAGCTATCCTCTATCCTTCTAATACCTACCATATTGTCAATAGGAAACCTGCAATATTAGAATTATTTTTTCCTTTGGAAAACGACAAATATCATCTTAAGGAATTAGCCTACTAATGTAAAACTAAATATTCATAAGTCAAACATTACAAAGCGCCCTGTGTGGATGCACACATGCATTCACATACCTCCTATCCTCTTTGTCCTTCTATCCATCCTTCCCGCCTTCCTTCCTTTGTACAATTCAACTTAAAAGTAAACGTCGACGACAGTCTCCCCCCTGTATTATGGATAAATAATGGCTGGAATTAGTTGGAAAGCTTAGCACAAGGAAATGGCATACAAACAAACAAACTCGAACGGAAAGTTTATTTGTTTGTGTTGGTGTGCCTGTGTGTTTAACTATCATCTATCTGTCATAACCTTCGCCCTTCTTTGCCTTTTACTAGTTTTTTTCATGACAAAATAAATATAATAGAAAATTCTCCACAAAGGAAGCAAGCACGTTAATGTGTATATATGCTGGGTACACCATGTGTCTGTATGGGTGACATATCAGAATGAAATGCGCGAATAATGGCCCGTAGCAACATAAATGACAATACTTTCATACGATGTCAACTAAAATGACTTTCGAATGATATGTTTATTTTTTCTTTTATTGTTGCTTATTTATTGTACAGAAAAAGAGATCAAAATTTCCATGGAAATATGGTATTCAGCTAGGCTGAATTGAAAATTTCCAACAGGAAATTGTATTCAACCAGGTTGAATGGGATATTTTCTATTCAAAACTATATTCAGCTAAGCTGAATAACAAATTTCCTTAAATAAATTATATTTAGCCATGCTAAAGTGAAAATTTCCTATAAAAAATTGAATTCAGCTAGGCTAAATTGAAAATTTCCCATAAAGATTTCAAGTCAGCCAGGCTAAATTGAAAATTTCCTATAGAAATATCCATTCAGCCAGTATAAATTGAAAATTTTCTTATAGAAATTTCAATTCAGCAAGGCTAAATTGAAAATTTCCTAAAGAAATTATATCCCTTGCAATTATTACGAATTGCATGCCCATAAGAAAACGAACAAGACACGGAACCCATAGAGCAGAAAATTAAAAGAAAAGAAAGAAGAAATCGCCAACTATAGGTTAATTAATTTTAATAGCTCTGATTGTTGAATGTCGTGGACAAGCAAGGAAAAAAATATATCCACAAGTACTCTTCGCCCCATTCATTCATGCCATGCATAGTGGGTCTGTCGACACACACACACATCTTCACACATTGTTGACAAGCAAGACAAGAACAAGTGAATCTTTCACACAGACACACACTCACTCAAACAAGTCGTCGTTGTCGTAGTCATTTCGAACTTAAACATTCTAGCTAGGCAAGTGAACTTAGTTCTATACGGTCTCCTCCACAAGCCGGTCATGTGAAAAGCGTTATTTGTGCGTTCTGATTGCCACAGGCTATAACGAGGCAGACACACGAACCCACAGACAATTGTTGCGAGATTAACAAAAGCAAAGCTCAAGTGCGGTCGATCGGTCAGTTTTAACAGATAAAGCGCAATTCAACGCTTCAGCCAGATTGTTTTGAAAATTACAACAAATCATAAATATTTTGAATGAATGTGTGTGTATGCTGTTGTTGTTGTTGCTGCTGTTCTTATTTTATTATTAGCGTGATTCAACAACGAGTGTTTTGACTGTTTGTTGTTGTTGCCCTGTTAGATATGTTTGACATTAATTAGTAACACATTTCAAATGTATTTTGGATTAAAATAAACAAACAAACAACAACAAACTGTTTTAGGTTTTGAACTAACCGGCAGCTAAGATGCACAATATAGAAATAATTATATGTGAGTGTGTATATTTTGTTAAATAAAATTTTATATAGGCCACAATTCAAATTATTAACAATTTTCTTTAGGAAATTTGCAATTCAGCCTAGCTGAATATAAATTTCTTTAGGAAATTTAAATACAGCCCAGCTGAATTCAATTTTCTATATGAAATTTTTACTTAAGCCTTGCTGAAGTGAAATTTCTATAGGAAATTTGTAATTCTGCCCAGCTGAATATAAATTTCTTTAGGATATTTACAATTCAGCCCTGTTGAATTAAATTTTCTATATGAAATCTTTACTTCAGCCTGGCTGAATTGAAATTTCTATAGGAAATTTTCAATTTAGCCTGGCTGAATTAGAATTTGTATAGGAAATTTTCAATTTAGCCTGGCTGAATTAGAATTTTTATAGGAAATTTTCAATTTAGCCTGGCTGAATTAGAATTTCTATAGGAAATTTTCAATTTAGCCTGGCTGAATTAGAATTTGTATAGGAAATTTTTAATTTACCTGGCTGAATTAGAATTTCCATAGGAAATTTTAAATTTAGCCTGGCTGAATTAGAATTTCTATAGGAAATTTTCAATTTAGCCTGGCTGAATTAGAATTTCTATAGGAAATTTTCAATTTAGCCTGGCTGAATTAGAATTTCTATAGGAAATTTTCAATTTAGCCTGGCTAAATTAAAATTTCTAATTAGACTGCCTGAATTGTAAATTATATATGGGAAATTTTCATTTTAGCCTACCTGAATTGAAATTTCTATAGGAAATTTCGCATTTTTATAAGAAATTTTAAATTTAGCCTAGCTGAATTGAAATTTCTATAGGAAATTTCTTATAAACATTTTTTATTCAGCATTGCTGAATATAATTTCTTGTAGGAAATTTTAATTTTTTGATAGAATATTTTCAATTCAGCTAGGCTGAATATACATTCCATTAAATTTAACCACATTTTAACCTTTTTTAATTTTATGTATGACCTTTTTAAGTTATTTATTTAAGGTATTTAAAATATAATCGCTATTTTTTGTTAACATCATTTCAGAGAGCCAATGTCATGCCATGACAGCATTGCAACAGCAACAGAAAATATTTCGAATGCATCAGCCAGCCACAACAAATGGAATTGTTAAGATGGAATTGTTTATTCCACTGCTCACAAAATAGCTAAAAAAATAAAAAAAAAACAAATAACAAAATACAAAAACAAACTCAACGAAGAAAAGAAATTTTGACTACAAACTAGCAGATAATAATACAATATTTTTTATGTAAAGACTATAGGACTAAGGAAAGGAAGACACAAGGCAACTCACTCTCAACTCTATACTACATCACTCAACTCTACTCTCATCAATCAAATACTAAAGCGATTGCTGAAAACTAGGCGATATTGCAAAATGTTTATAAAACTTTCGAAGTCTTCGAAGATTGTTTAACGATAAAAAATATGTCATAAATGAATTTAACAAAACAACAACAAAAATAATTTACATATATTTTTCTGCCATCTTTACATTGTCTACAAAAAAAGGAAATATTGTAAAAAAAACTCTACAACTATACAACGTAACAAAAAATAAAAATTTTAAAATAATTTTTACTCTACATATATAAAAAGTAACTAAGAAAGAAAGTTTAAAACCTAAAAGCGAAATTCAACACAAAATAATCCTTGCCTAAATAATAGAATAGAAATTCCATTATTTTTAACGCCCCACTCAACTCTCCAAAACCCTGCGACAACAATTGCAAGACGACGTCGTCGCCGTGTTGCTGCTGCATTTTGCCATATATACAAACCAAAACCAAACCAAAATCAATTCAATTGTACTTTGTATTCGTATTTATTTAACAAATCTCTATTTTTTGTTTAAACAAAAACACAAAGAACACAAAATATTCAACAATGTTTAAAATACGCCAACGTAGCTGTCTTTTATTGACCTTAGCCTTAATTTTGTTGCCATGTGTTATTGTACTAATGCTAATGGGTCCAGAATTATCCACCGAACAGGCGCTATCACAACGTTTGGGCGAGTGCCATATGCGTCTGCAGTACCTGGAGACAATGTATAGGACACGTCAGGAGGATGTTGCCCTGCTGTCGCAGTATCTAATACAACTACAAAATACCAGCAATGGTGTGACAGCAATACCAGCCATAGCACCCGCAGCCTCCTCTGCAATACAGGATAAAAATTCCTCCACCCTAATAAACTCGGCAGTGCCATCAGCTCCAGCCTCTCTGCTGGATGGCCTTTCGGCCGAGGCCCGACAAATACTACGCAATGCCTCTCGCCAGCATTCACAGCAAATGCATTTGTCCAGCTCTTCAAATGTCCGGCTGCCAACGGCCTATCACTTCTTGCCACATCTCTCCGATGATCCAAATTCATTGCGTCCCGCTTTACTACGTTCCCGAGGGCGTTCTGATGTTAGCATTGTCTTGGGCATACCAACGGTAATGCGTGAAAAACAATCCTATCTTTTGGGTACATTACACAATCTGATCGAAAACATGAACGAAGAGGAACAAAATGAGACGCTGATCATAGTATTTATTGGGGAAAGTGATCCCGAAAATGTACAGAATATAGCCAAAAGTGTGGAGATAGCATTTGAGCCGTACATCGATTGTGGCCTCATAGAAATTATAGCCCCCTCGGCATCGTATTATCCAAATTTTGATAAATTGCGTATAACATTGAACGACTCGTTGGAAAGGGTCAAGTGGCGAAGTAAACAGAATTTGGATTTTGCATATTTGATGGCGTATGCACAAACAAAAGGTACATTAAAGAAATATAATAAAAAAAATTATATTCAGCCACTATAAATTAAAAATTTCCCATAAAAATTACAATTCAGCCACGGTAAATTTAAATTTTCCCATAAAAATTCCTACTCAGCCCGGCTAAATTGAAAATTTCCTATAGAAATTTCAATTCAGCCAGGCTAAAGTGAAAATTTTCCATTGAAATTCCTATTCAGCCGGGCTGAAGTGAAAATTTCCTATAGAAATTGGTATTCAGTCAATCGGAAGTGAAAATTTCCCATAGAAATTTTAATTCAGTCATTCGGAAGTGAAAATTTCCTATCGAAATTACAATTCAGCTAGGCTAAATTTGTAAATTACCTATAGAAATTTCAATTCAGAAAGGCTAAATTTGGAAAATTCCTATAGAAATTTCAATTCAGCTAGGCTAAATTTGGAAATTTCCTATTCATCCGAGCTGAAGTGAAAATTTCTTATAGAAATTGCAATTCAGCCAAGCAAAATGGAAAATTTCCCATAGAAATTCCTATACAACCGGGCTAAATTGAAAATTTCCTATTTCCTGAATAGAAAATTTCTTATAGAAATGTCAATTCAGGCAGTCGAAAATGAAAATTTCCTATAGAAATTCCTATACAGTTGGGCTAAATTGAAAACTTCCTGTAGAAATTTCAATTCAGCCATCTGAAATTGAAAATTTCCTGTAAAATTTTCAATTCAGCCGGGCTAAATTGAAAATTTCCTATAGAAATTTCAGTTCAACCAGGCTGAAATTGAAAATTTCCTATACAAAATTCTATTCAGCCAGGCTGAATTAAAATTCTTTATTATTTTAATTATAATTCTCTTTTTTCAATGTTCTCTCCCTCTCTTTCCAGGCACATTTTATGTCCAACTGGAAGATGACATTCTGGCGAAACGCCATTTTATAACGACAATGAAAAAATTCGCCATTACCAAAAGCGCTCTAACCAAACCCGATCAACCGCCATGGTTTCTCTTGGACTTTTGTCAATTGGGTTTCATTGGGAAAATGTTCAAATCGGCCGAGCTGCCTTATCTGATAACGTATTTTCAAATGTTCTACAATGATAAGCCGGTCGATTGGTTGTTGGCCTATTTTATGGAATCGAAAGTGTGTCGCAATGATCTCGACCAGAAACATTGCAATCAGGAAAAGGCCAAATATTGGCTGCACTATCGCCCGTCGCTGTTTCAACATATCGGTACTAGTTCTTCGCTCAAGGGTAAGGTACAAAAGCTAAAGGATAAACAATTCGGCTCGAAAGTACCCACCTTCTATGCCCACAATCACAATCCACCGGCCCAGGTGAAAACGAATATATCGCCGTATAAAAATTATCAGCTAAAGCGGGCGTATCGCGGTGAAACTTATTTTTGGGGTCTACTACCGCAACCGGGTGATTTGGTGCAATTTATTTTCGATAAACCCACTCCCCTAAGACATTATCTGTTTCGAAGTGGTAATTCGGAACATCCATCGGATCGTTTTTACAATACCACAGTTGAAATTTTACCCGCCGACACCTTGAGTGAAAGTTCTGCGGTATGGAGTTCATTTAACTCGACCACAGATGGCTATTTAATTGTGGGTTCCTTTGATAATATGGGTGTAGCTGAGGGTTCGATAGACACGAAAATAGGTGCCATTAAAGAGATACGTTTACACGTGCACGGGGATAGTGAAAATTGGGCATTGCTAAGTGAAATAGATTTACAGGCGGATAATAATAAAAGATGATTGGCCTAAAGGGGGAGAAAGGGAGAGAGAGGATGATATGTTGGTGCCAGGTGCAGCAAGGTGAAATAGGGTGAAACAGGGTGTGATAATGAACCGTGGGAGATTTTTGTGAAATGTTCTTCTGTGAAACTACCCCCAAGTTGCCTCAACCAAATGACCATGCTTTGTGTGTTGGTAGCAAGAATGAAACCCACAACAACAACAACTAGAGGAAAAAGAAGAACAACAACTGAAAATCCTACTATATTATCAAGCTGTGTTTTTTTTTACTATGTAACCCCTACATGATGACAACTACAAACAACAATTTGGAAAATTTTTTTTGTTCGTTCCTTCCATAATGATGTCCCCAAAGGTGTTTATTTTTTAAGTGTTTTTGTTTTTCTACAAAACAAAGTTACATACTTATATGTATGTATGCCTGGCTGTCTGTCTCTCTATGCAACCAGTCCGCCGTATGTGTTGCAAAATGTCTTAACAACAAATACTACATTTTATATATATGTATATGTATTATATGTATGTGTATATTAAAAGTATTCTACAACTACTATTACTACTACTCTACTACTATTATTATGTGTCAGATGTTGTGACTAACCACAGTTTTTTTATACAACAATATAAGATATGACGTAAAGGATTAAGGACAAAAAACGAAGAAGAAAAAAATGCAAAAAACCAAGGATTGTGTGTGAAATACTACATAAGCAAGGAATTGTAAAAAAAATAAAGTAGTTATAGTGGGTTTTATATGAAAAGCTTATCCCCGGCTTTGAGGGTTTTTATTTTTTTATTTACTTCTTTGTTGGTTTTGTTGTTTAAAATTGTTTTTTTTTAATGATGAAGAACTATAGTTAGTATTAATTTATTTATTCCTTGTCCCGTTATATTCAGCCAGGCTAAATAGAAAATTTCCTTTAGAAATTCTAATTCAGCCGGGTTAAATTTTGAAATTTCCTATAGAAGTTTCAATTCAGCCAGGTAAATTGAAAAATTCTAAAAGAAATTTCAATTCAGCCAGACTAAGTTGAAAATTTCCTATTGAAATTTCAATTCAGCTGGGCTAAATTAAAAATTTCCCATAGAAATATCAATTCAGCGAGGCTACATTAAAAACTTCCTATAGAAATTTCAATTCTGTTATGCTGAAATTGAAAATTTCCTATAAAAATGTTTATTCAGACAGGCTAAATATGGAAATTTCCTATAGAAATTTCAATCCAGCCAGGATGAAATTGAAAATTTCCCATAGAAATTACAATTTAAACAGGCTCTATTGACAATTTCCTACAGAAATTTCACTTCAGCCACGCTAAAATGAAAATTTCCCATTGAAATTTCAATTAAGCTAGCCTAAATTGAAAATATCATATAGAAATTTCAATTCAGCCAGGCTAAATGAAAAATTCCCATATAAATTTCAATTCAGCCGGGCTGAAATGAAAATTTCTTATAGAAATTTCCATTCAGCCTGGCTAACTTGAAAATTTCTTATAGAAATTTCAATTCTGCTGGGCTACATTGAAAATTTCCTAAAAAGATTTCAATTCAGCCAGGTTGAATTGCAAAATTCCTATAGAAATTTCAATTCAGCAAGGCTAAATTAAAAATTTCTTATAGAAATTTTAATTCAGCAAGGCTAAATTAAAAATTTCTTATAGAAATTTTAATTCAGCAAGGCTGAATATGAAAATTTCTATAGAAATTTCAATTCAGACAGGCTGAAATTAAAAATTTTATATAGAAATTTCAATTCAGCCGGGTCAAATCCATAAAAATTCATCATATTTGAGATGTTCATAAAAAAATTCAACCTAAATAATTCCTATTTCTAACTCCATGACAAACCTACATTTTTCTTAATTTAATTTAATTGTAAAAATTTCCAATTCGGCAGCTTTCAAAATTAAGGACTTTTATTTTTTTATGTTTTTTATATATCTATGTATGTAACTCGAATATTGTATATTCTAATTTTATTAATACTTATGTATGTTATCCATGACTGTTTTTTAATTATTATTTAGTCTCGATATATATCACTATGATTCCCATTTTTTTATAACTCCCTCTTTTTTATAAGAAAAAAATTCTAAACAAAAATCCCCTGTCTAAAAAAATATGTGTGTGTAATATTTGTTTAAATAAAGCCAATTTTTTTTTACAAAGGCTTGAAAAAGAAGAAAATAAAAAATATATATGCTACATTATGTACTGTGATTTGTTAAAAAAAATAATTTAAGTATTAAAAAGAAATAAATAAAAATATACATTTTTTTATAAAAAAACAAACACAACACAATATTTAATAAAATGCAGATTGTAATGGAAAAAGATTGAAAGTTTTCATATAATGTGTTTCTTATTATTTTTTTGTTAAAACAAGTCTCAAACAACCACCATATGTTTTGTGACAATTTTGTAAAAAAAACAACAACATTTTTTATGTAAATTATTTATTAACAATTTTAAGAAAAGGCCAAAAGCAACAAAAAAGTAATATAAAAAACCCAATTGTTTGCAATTTAGACTGCTTTTTTATTTAAATGTGTAAAAATAATGAGGAAAAAATCGAAGGAATGAAGAAATGAAAAAATAATAAAACAAAAATAATTTACAATGGTGCGCTAATTAATTTATTTTTATGTAAACAGAAAAAAACTTAACAAGAAAATAAAAACAATTAACAACAAAATAATAACGTAATAAAAAATACTTAAATGTTTGCTCAGTGTTTGAAATATTAACAACAGCAGCAACAAAAAAGAAATAGAAAATAAATGAAAACAAAATCTCACAACAGAAACAACAAAAAATGCGTTAATAAATTAGCAAAATACCAAAATAAAAAAAATAATAAACAAAACGAAATGAAATAAAAAACACAATTTTTAAATGTAATTTTTTTAGATATATTTTTCATGATTGTAGTTGTGTAAAAAAGAACAAAAACAAGAACTAAAACCAAAAACAACAACAACAATTTAGTAAAATTAACAGGAAAAATAAAAATAATAACAAAAAATGTTAAATAAAAAATGTAAAAAATTAGCTGTTTTATATGTTTTTAAAGGGAAAAGTGGGACTTCCGGACATATGTAAATCGACTTCAAATTGTCTAAAACGGATTTGGTCCAAAGAAAAACATGGGGTCTAAAACCAATATTTCGATGACGAACATTTTTGCCGAAGCAAAGTGGGAATAACCTCCCTCATTAGCCATTAGGCTGAGGTTATAGAAATTCTCCCCTTTAATGAAAAAAGTCACGACCAAGCAGTACTTGAAAAAAATATTCTATAACAAATCGACCCTATAATAGTCCTCTATCAGTGCATGAAAAAAATCTTTAAAACTTGGCTATAAATTTCAATTTTATTCCGGTATTTTTTAGTTAAATAAAAAATTCAAACTTCAAATAATTTTTTTCTTGTGTATTAATTAACACACAAAAAACTACATTTCTACCCCTATCCAATAATGAAAGTTTCATTCAAATATCTCCATTCATTGCCGAGTTATAGCCATTTGAATCTGACCATGTGTCAAAATATAGCTGCTACACGATTCTGTTTGCCTAGTACCAGAAATGAGAAAACGCAAGGAATTGCAATGCCACAAAACAAGAAGAATGCCAGAAGTGTTGCCAACTTGCTATCTGCATTCATGTAACGCCTAAAAGTATGCTCACAATTTCGCAAACCAACATGGAAACACAAAAGCAAAGCAAGTTGGCCACGCATCCGTCATGTTTTGTTTCCATGTTAGTTTACGAAATTGTGAGCATACTTTTAGGCGTTAAACGGATACAGAAACCAAGTTGGCAACACTTCTGGAATTTTTCTGTTTTTGTGGCATTGCAATTTCTTCAGTTTTTCCATTTGCTACACCAGGCAAACAGGATCGTGTAGCAGCTATATTTTGACACATGGTCAGATTCAATTGGCCATAACTCGGCAAAGAGAGGAGATATTTGAATGAAAATTTCACTATTGGATAGGGGAAGAAATGTAGTTTTTATGTGTATCAATAAAATACCATACGTGGATTTCAGAAAGGAAATAATATAAGGCGAGTATTTTTTAAATAATATTTTTAAGTCGTGGATTTTTTAATTAATATTTGTAAGGCCTAAGGTAAAGCGTGGAATTTTTGAATGTCATTATCTTTTCTGTTTTAATCAACTAAATTGTATCTTCATTAGAACCATTTCAAACCCGTGGCCGATAAAGCGTGTCGCATTCCATAATTGAAACTACATTTCAAAATCCAATTTTTTTAAATTTTAATACGTTTTATTTATTTAATGTTTGTTTATATGTATATGTGTTGTGTAATATGTAATATTATGTATGTTTTACTAAATGTCGTGCCATATCCAATTTTTATTATAAGTGTTATTTGAATAACTTTTTCTGAATAACTGAAAATATAATGTATATAACTATATATAATATTTAATTATGAATATGTTTGTATATAGAGATTTGTTTTGTTTGCAACATGAATGAAATATAAATAATAATAATAGTAAAGATCAATTATGAAATTCTAGAAATTTGTTTTTGAATACTTTTTTATATATAGAAGTTTAACAACAGTTTCCAATAATAATACAACGGGCATTTTCATTAAATTTATGTTTCTGAATCATTTCCAATGATAAAAAAGAAGTTAAACAGTTATTTGTTTGTTGATGTTGTAACATTTTTTTTTTTTTTGTTTTTTTTTTTTCGTAAGAACCTTTAAAAGGCGGTCGCGTTCGTAAAATATTTTTCTTTGTTCATTAATACACATATAAAATAGTTTATGTTTCATATTTTGCTCAAGTCTTTGTTTTTTTTCGCACACCATTCAATTAGGTTTTTAATTTCCACAAGGCATCCAATTCGTTGAGTGGATCTTTAGTAGCTTGTTTTTCTTGGGCGGTAACCTGTGGTGCAATCTTCATTTGATATGAAGTCATTATGCCACCTGCAGATAAAAAACGCAATACAATTATTTTATAGTTTCTTTTTTGACCTATTTCTACTTACGTTTGTTTAGAACATCATGGGCATGATTCAAAACAATTTGCAAAGATTCTTCCAATGTCTCAATATCTCTCAAGGCCTGTTGGCGTTGTTGACAAATGCGATGCCAAACATCGACCACATCTATAAAAAGAAGGAAAAGTGCACAAAATATTTATTTATTTGTTTCAAAAATATAGAATTTGGAAATTTTAAAATTCGGATTTTTATTCCTTACTTATTAAAACGGGTCGTTTATTTTGTGTGGCCATTATTGCACAAATGGCCACCGCCACCAATTCCGATCTCTCCGAACCAGTTAAACAATTCATAATCAATGGTGATTGGGGATCATTGAATTCCATACAACGCTGTTGATGGGCCTGGGAGGCATTACGAGCAATACCCACAACCATAGAGGGTGTACTGGAAATTATGGAAAAAATAATTTCAATGTATTTGAAAATAACATATATTTCAAGACTTACCTCTTAGTCCATTGTTTTATTTGCAATATGGCCAATTGTATAATGACATCTGAACCCAACATACTTAGATTTAGTTGATACTCCACACAGTGTGATAATTGTATTATTTTTACACATTTTACAGTGAAATCGTCGAAATGCGATTCTTTGTCCAAGGTTTGGGGCCAAAATGGATCTAACATCTGTAAACAAATTATTAGGAATAAGTTTTTAATTGAAAAATCTATTTCCATTTTTTTTTATACGAAAAAATGGTTCCAAATTTGTATCTATACGAAAAAAAATGGTCCGAATTTTTTTCTATACGAAAAAGAAAATTGTTTCGAATTTTTTCTATACGGAAAAAATTGAGCAGAATTTTTTTTCTATACGAAAAAATATGTTCCGAATTTTTTTCTATACGAAAAAAAATATTCCGATATTACCTCATTTGGTGTATGCAAACAAAGCACAGTTCGAGCTTTCTGTGACCATATCATGGACCAAAAATCATTAATGGTATTTTGCTGGGGAGTCTGAGCAATTATCAAATTAGGGCAACCACTGCCAAGATTCTACAAAACAGAAGAAGATAAAAAATAAGTTTTTTTTAATTAAAAAATACTCTTGTCCTCCACTTACCTTTATGTAGGCAGCATTAATATAATCATCTGTCTCCTTATCTAATTTGACTCGAGCATGATCATAGGGTAAACAATCCAATGAACGATTCTTTTCGGGAAATAATTTTGCAATAGTGGTAGTACGACTGCTGGCATCTTTGGCCAGAAGATCTTGCAATTCTTTCCATTTGGTCGATAATGCCGTATGGCCATTCAGCATTTTAACATTTAACGAATCGACAAGTTTTTCAAAACGTTCCACTTCTTTATGGAAATATTTTAAAACTTTATCATCGGTAAAGGGATCAATGGGTTTCATTTGGAATGTGGCCGAATTGGATGAAGAAATTATGGAATGTTTATCGCCGAGATTTTGATGTTTATCTGTGGTGCTACGCATTGAAGTGGAATCCCAATCAAAATTATCCAAAGAACTAATATCCGAACAATTGGAAAGATTATCAAAACTAGCTTTGCGTACAGCTGGAGAATCGATGGGAGATGTTAGCTCCATGGGTGTGGTGGTAAGGGAATTGACATAGGCCTGGAAGTATAGCAAAATAATTAAGAACATACAAAATATTAATGATGACCATTAAGCATACCTCAACATGTTTGGTCTTTTCTACAATTTCAGGTGTAACTTCCTCGGTGACTGATGTGGTCTTGGTGGGTGGTGTTTCCGCAGCCACCTGGCTAGCCGGTGGACTATTAACTACCACGGGTTTTAAAGCTGGCTCCGGTAATATTGGCGGTGGTACAGCCATGACTCCGGAGAAATCTATATCGGATAATAAATCAATGTTAGATGTTTTGGGAGCTGCCGTCTTTACCGGTTGTACGGGTTTAGAAGTTGTTGGCGTGGCATTATTTGTTGGTTGCAAAGGCGGTGGCTGCTGAGCTGCCTGCTGCTGTTGCTGATGTTTTGGTGTTGTTGGTGTATGCTGACTACTTGTGGCATAGGTATTAACACTCTTGGTAGTTTGGGTATTGGCCGTGGTACCCATACCACTTTGTATATATGTTGCAGATTGCTGTTGCTGATAATAATTTTGCTGTGGCATAGCATAGTTTATAGCCGCAGGTGTATTAACGGCTGGTGGTATGGCTGAATTTGTTGTTGGTATTTGGGGGTTTGGTGTAATCGTATCGGTATTATTATTATTCTTTTGATAGCCATATGGTGGATTATAATAACTTTCATTTGTCGGTTTTATTTCGGGATTTATTACCGGGGCACTTGTCTTTGTGTGTGACACAATGGGGGCCTAGAATAAAAGAAAGAATAATTAATACCTTCTAAGATATCATTAAGAAATCTTGTTAAATGGAGTAGTATATTTTGCAATTTAATTGAAATCGGCCTTAATGGCTTCAAATTGCATTTTTGGAATAAATAAATAAATAAATAAAAGGAGGGCATTCAAAATATATATCTAAATATATATATATATATACCATCTTATGATGGTGGAGGTTAATACTCAGTAGTAGGTACTTACATCAAAACCCGTGGACAAATTAGTTTTGCCCGAACTTTTGGAGTCTGTTGTACCCACTTGAGAATTTATGGGTTGGGCGCCAGTAGTATATTGACCATAAAATGGTTGATTATTGGGTGCTGCCTGATGATAACCACTGCCATAATCAAATGTACCACTTTGTGGATTATAGCTATAGCCAGGATGCATTGTGGATGAAGATGTTTTCCTCAAAACACCACCAGTTGATGTGCTAGAATTAGCTTGGGTGGTGGTAACAACATTTGGAACTGCATTTGCATTTCCACTGGATGGAGTTTGTGCAGCATTTCCTGGTAAAGTATAAGGTGACTGTCCTGGTGCAATTGATCCCGACACATTTGGAGCCATCGGCATTGCTGCTTGATTCGAAGGATTTCTAGCCACTATAGGCATATTTGAGAATGTGTTTGCTTGTCCACCAGCAGCTGCTGCAGGAGTAATCATTTGTTGCTGTTGTTGACTTGGAATATTGGCATTCACTTGAGGATTCACATTTTGTCCCGGTAGATTTTGATTTGTCAACTGGCCTCCAGTTGGAGGCTGAAATTGTTGCAAAGTCGGATTTCCTGCAACTTGATTATTTACAATATATGGTGCTTGTATTGTTGGTGGTACAATTTGATTGGTGGCCACATACAATGGTTGACTGGGAGGTACATTAGTGTTATTATTTTGGGCGGGGGAATTATTGAAATTGTTATTGGGCATGGTTGGATTTTGTTGATAATTAGCTGTGTTGGTGCCATACAAATATTGGGGTTGTGTTGCCGTGGTTGAGGCTGTCGTGACAACAGGGGATGTATACATTTGAGTAGCATTGCCTCCAGTGGTCGTAACTGGCGAGGAATAGGCTTGAGTGTAAGCCACCGGCATTTGTTGAGATAATGTTGCCGTTGATGTATTGTAGACTGAATTTCCAGGCATATACTGTTGTTGTTGTTGTAGTGAAGTCTGTTGTGTATTCATGTTACCACCATACATTCCCATCATTTGTGGATTATTCATTGCATGCGAGGCATTATAGTTATTCTGTTGTTGTAGATTTGTTGATGGAATGCTGTTATTCATTGGATTTTGATTATTGTAGACATTTGCATTTCCTGCACCTGGATTACTGTATGGACTTTGACTGTAGGGCATTTTTGGACTATTAGCCGCACCACCACTTGATTGTTGCAACGACAAATTTGCCATATTCACATTTAAATTGGTAAATTGTGAATTGGGTGAAGCTTGTGGCTTATAGGCTGGTGGTGCCACATTCTGTTGATATTGATAATACATAGGATTGGTGTAACCGGCTCCGTTGGGATCATAATATTGCTGTTGTTGTAGACTGTAGGGTGGTGGTGGTTCATTGGGACCCACAGTTGGTGGTACAGTATTTCCTGATGCGGTATTCGGATAGTAGGTGCCTCCTGAGCAAACCGCCTGTGTGGGATTTTCTGAACCCAATGGATTGGGTCTTACTGGTGGTATATATTGGGCAGCATTAAGATTATAGGCTGCTGGATTGTTGGTATTGCCCAAAGCCATATTTTTTTCCTTTGCAGCATTTTTAGCTTTCAAATAGTCACGTAGTTTTGGAGTTTGCGATACGGTTGCGGATGAATATGTGGTATCTGTGGGCAAAGGGGAGGGGCTTGGTTTATTGTTAACACTTTTCAAGCGTTGTTGGCGTTCCTCGGATTGGACATCACGTGCGGATTTACAGCGTGACAAAAGTTTTTGGACATTGGCTAAGGGGAATGAAGAAAACACCAATTAATGTACATTACAAATATTTAAAAATAAACTTTTCCTTCTTACCAGATAATTTATTATAGAACTCCAAACCTTTAGCCGACTTGGCCAACAAATCTTCATACACATCATAAGAAGCTGCCAGCGAAGCAAAGAAACTCTCTCGCTTATGTTTAACATCAGCTAAGGTCTTTAAAACCGGTGCCGCCTTGGCATATGATTCCGTTAAGGCCTTCAAAATATTATCTTGGGCCAACAGATTCTGATCAATTAACTGAGTTAAACGTTCATGTTTGGCCAATTCTCTTTCGAAGAGCCCTTGCAAATCTTCCTCTGAATCGTGCGCAATAATTTTCGATGTAATATCATCATCATTGACGGCAATGCGCAAATCAGCATGAAATTGCGATCTTTGAGCCTTCATTTCATTGACCTTATTGACAATCAATTTGACATCCTTAAAAACTTCAGCGGTATTAAGTTCAGAACTCAATTTTGGGACCGATTGTTGTATTTCCTGCAATGGCTTTGCCAAGATTTTCAAATTATTTATATGCAGTTCCATTGCTTTGCGTAGAGTGTCATTGGATTCTCCTGCACGATTATGGGCTTCATTATATTTTAGAAATTCTCTCGACAATTCTGTTATGTGGGCATTTGGTGTTCTCTGGACACCGGTCAACTGTTGAAATTCCTTTTCTTCTTTATCTTCTTGGGCGAGAATTTGTGATATCTCTTTTAGATTGGCTTCGACATCTGTACAAATTTCTGCCAAACGTGACATGGATGCCACCAATTCGGGTATAGCTGAGGTGTTGGCATTCAAGGCAGCACAACGGTCGACAATGCCTTGGGGAATTTTATTGGCTTTTTCCTCATTGATGTTTAAATTGTCCAAGGTCAGGGAGCTCATAAAACTGGCCAGCTCACTATCCCTTTCTTCAATTTTTGCTCCATATTTACGTAAAAGTTTGGCTTTCTCTTCACTGTAAAGGGAACTGGCCTCATGGGCTTTCATGGGTACCAGACGGGCAAATATATCTTCACCAGCTACCTCAGGATCTGTTACGGAAAAACTAATGCCATTGACTAAATTGGCACCCTGTACTGCACTTATGCTGGCCAATTCGGGTACGGGTTCATGATAAATGAATTCATTTTCATTTTTGGCATTTTTACGTTTGCCCTCGACCACATCGGCGGTGAATATCAATGACTCGTTGATTTCTTTTTGATCGGGTAGACCCTTGGACTCCTTGCGGGCCTCTTCAAGTTTTTCCCAAGCGGCCTAAGACAAAAAATAAAATTAAATTTTAAGACTGCTTTAGATAACTATATTTAATATTTACCTCAAAGAGAGTCAACCTCTCACCCATTTTCCTTTGCTCCTCGGCATGCTGACCCTGATACAAATACAAAATACAATTCAAATAGGAGATTTTAAAGCGGACATATTTCTTCCATTGTTTGTAGACGGCAGAATCCACCACGGAGGCCACTGGTCCATCATCACCACCCGTCAACAATGCAGCCAAAGCAGCTCCATAATACACCACAATTTGAGCCGTCACCTTGGCCACTATGTTCGGTTTACGATTATCAATCAACGATTTTTCCAATATGCATTCTTGGGCCTGGGCCAAGGATACCTGTTGCATAAATACCAATAGTTCAGTGGTAAAACAATCACCAAACTCATCCATGTTTATGTAACGTTCACGTATCTCTCCAAATGCCCAAGCGGCACATTGGAAATGGGTACAGGCCAGCTTCATGCCCTCAACATCGGTACGATCCACTGAGGCCCCAGCCTGTGTGTGGGCAGTAGCTATGTTAAATAGTACTGCAGCTTGTTCATAGCCAATATCATTGTATTCATGGACTTTGTTCTGGTACAAATCTTTCCAGGTGAACTGAAAGATGACCTTTTTATCACGGAGTTTGGGAAAACGATTGAGCAGCGATTCTAATTGGCAAAAATATCGCTTCAGTATAGCACAATTATCTTTGGGTGTATTCAAGGCCTGATTTCGCAATGTCTCCAATGCATACAGCTCTTTGGAGTAGTTATCTGGATTTTCTTGATAAAATTCGGCAATATACTGAAAAAAAGATAATAAACAAAAATACAACAACAATGAAAAATACAATTAACAAAGGCAGGCAGTTCGAATTACAAATGCAAAAAATTAGCAGATATAAACAATCATCGTTAACGATGACTCAGTTTTCCTTGTTAACGTTGACCCCCCTCATTCAAAACGCCCAGTCAGCCAGTCAACCTAATTGCAAATTGAGGTTTTCCATTTTTCCCAGACCCAGTTTTGTAGTTTAAAAACAGATGATTTTCCATAATTACCCTTTTCAGACCAGCAAATGATGTTCCCTCGGGACTTGATTTACTGGGAAACCAAAGCATATGAAGCCTTGGAACAGCCTCCATTCTCCTTTTTTAATTGCTATCGGAATTTTGCACTATGCAAATTACGACGAATCAATTTTGCTGAAGATGGATTTGGTGCTGCTGTTAAATCGTGTGTTTCTTCTTTGTTAGTTGTGTTTTTCTGATAACTTTCTTTATGTTTTTATATTAAACAAACAATTATTCTCGGTTAAAAATAAACAAATAAATAAAATTAAAAACTTTTCATTAGTACGGCGTCGGCTTTGTCTTTCCCGAACGATCTTGTTCAAATGCTTTGATTTTGTGAAATGAACCAATGGAACTTTTGACATTTTATGCCAAAAGAAGAGGCTAAAAAAATGGCTGATAAAGTAGGAACACAGTAGAAACTGACCGACATATTGTTTGTGTTTACGTATGAGTGTAAAACAGAATGCCGCAAAAATTCGCAACTGCGAATATCAGCTGATAATATTAGGGACATATAAGTGGACTCCAAAGGAAGTTTTTTTAACAGACGCATTTGGAGGTTCTTGCAGGTTCAAAATTGTTTTTGATTTTTCCATTGTATATCTGAAACTTTTATCAGTCCATATTTTGAACTACCACTTGTTATTCTCTTCACATTTGAACACTGGAAGTTACGTAATTATTAAAAATAAAGCGAACATTTAACTCAAACATGACATTTGTCAGAATATCACAATAACAATTCCTGGGGAAATCCCTTTATATCGGGTATTGCGGTAGCTCTCACTTGAATGAATAAATTCAATGGAAGCTATTCACTAAATGGAACTAAGTGAACTTACATGTTAAATTTACATTAATTGTATATACTTTTGTTTTATATACTTTAAATATTATTCCACATTCAATAGACTAATTATTTTTTAAATAATATAACAAATACATTTTTATATTTCTTGTTCATTTTATTATATTAATATTTTTGTGTAATGTAACTGTTGGCCGTTTACTTTGGTGTGCTTGTTAGCATTCACATTGAGTTGATAACATCAATGCATGGCATATGATATTGACTTTGACGTATGAAATGTTACCAAATCGGCGGTATTTGTAGTTTAAAGGAATATATTCACTAAATTGAACTATTTGTATTGCTTCTCTATTAACAATTTTATTAATAATTAATGAAATTTTCGGAAAGAAATGTATTGGTCATTTATTTTGGTTTGTTAGCACTCACTTTGAATTGATACCACAAAGGCGTAGCATATGACATTGAGTGGCTACTTAAACTAGGGCGTAAAAATATGAACAAATTGAGGTTAAATTCGATTTGTGAAATCTATAACTGTTATTAAACTATAACATATATTCATTAAATATTTATAAATATTAGAACGAACATGAACCCATTTCATTGGAAAATCTAATATATTATAAATTAATTTTTATCGAAAATTTCACTCAAGCATCCTTTATGGTAATGCCAGTGTAGGTTCATGTCTACATTTTCAATATTGCCAGGTTAGAAGGTGTTTGTCTTCGATTGGGGTTTTTTTTTTTTAAACTTCGTTTTGCCATTCTCCGCTTGTTTCACCATAGGATTATATAAAATAAATCGAAATTTTAATTTTAAAAAGTAAATGAAATCTGTAGCATTCTATTTCACGACGAGTCGAATAATGTTTCGAATAAATTTCCAAAGATTTTTTTTCCAAATTTTTCTATCGAAGGGGCTGTAGTTTTGCATTCCGCGTTCTTGGATGGACCCCATGTAAATGTCGCGGTTCATTTAAAATATGTATATTGAGGCTAACATGCTGAAAGTTTCAAACGAAGTGGCTATAATTTTGCAGGGTTTATGGTCGGTAAAAAGCTTATTCGCATAACATTTAGGATGTAGGTTCATTTATTGACATATCCCCAGGGATTCATCTCCATATTAGGTAGTATTTAAAGGTCCAAAGCAGTGTCCACCTTAAAAACGCAATCCCAATATAATGCAGAAAAAAATCTTCTAATCTCCTTGCTTCCTAAAAAATTAACTACAAAATAACCGCATTTGTTTTATGGGAGTGACATTGACAAAAATGCGACATTTCTCGTTTTGATGGTCTTAACATTTCAAATGATGTGGTGAAAGAAAACCGCGCTCGAAAAAATCCCAACTAAGAAAAGGACATTCTATTTATTATGACAAAATTACTGTGTGTGCGCCAGGCAGACTGTCAGTCAGTGTGGCAAAAGTTAGTTGTAGCTTAAAATGTTGCTTAGCCATTAAAAAAAAACACACATACATACATGTTTATATAATACAATATTTTGTTGTTGCTGTTGTTATTTTTGATGTTTAACACGAAATATGCCAACGCTAAAGGGCATCTCGCTCTGTTCTCGCAGACTTTCATAAAAAACAGCATAACATTTTAAAAATTGCAATGCCACATCCACAACATATGCACTTGTTTTAGACAAATTTGCAAGTGTGTGTGTGTGTGCGTGCATATGACAATTCCTTTTTAGCCGTTAGTCGTATTTATATTTTGTTGTTGTTGTTTTTGGTTTACCAGAAATATGTACATGCTTTACACAACATTCACACTCACATTTTTATATTTGCGTGGACTTCTCTGAGTGGGGACGTGTTTGTGTGCCCTAGAGAGAGAGTCTTAGCCACCATAACATAATAATTCCTCTGAATAGAACAACAACTTCTATAGAGAAACAAAAAAACAGAAATGGAATCTCCCCCTGGGGCTAGTAGAATGTTGTTGAAATTCTTCATGTCATGTTTGAGTGTAAGTGTGTACATGATACGAGGTAGGTTGGAAAAGTATGTAGATACCACTGAGGGAAAACTTGGAATATAAATTTACAAAAACTAGGAATAGAAACAAGAAAATAAAGAAAAATTGCAGAGGTCAGAAGCTGCTATGAGTGTTCCGAATGTCCACAGAAGGCCTGTGGAAATTCCCCTAGAAGACCCTCAAAATATCTTCCCATCTTTAGAAGTCTTCTAAAAGATCTTCTGTCTATAGAAGTCATGTAGCTATTATACAGATAAAAGAGCTGCATAACCTTCTACGTTCTTTCTATCGATTGTAGAATATTTTCTATCCGAAAAAATATTTTTAAAAAAATACACCAATGGCATGTCCTTGAAAAGAACCATCCAGTTTTTGAAGATCATGATGTGCTTTTCACTTCGTTAGTAAAGTGTTGTTTGTGGCACCTAAATGAACATGTTAACTATACACAGACATACATATGTATGTATGACGTGCATGTTCAACATGATGGTTATGTCAAAATGACATTTGGTAGATTAGAACAAACACTCGTCGTTGGGGTTTTTTTGTAATTTATTTTTCTCGCGAATATGTTGTAAAGTGATAACCCCTCGTCCGCCAACTTCACTCAACAACTTCGTTCTGTGTCCAAAACACAGAAGAACATGCGGAATGCTTGTAACGAGCTAACCTTCAAGCTGTTTGCCAGTTCGGAATATGAGAACATGATTTCTTTATGTTTTTCGGGTTGGAAATGGACGAATGAAGAACGAAGACAGTTTAATTAGAAGAAATTATAAAATATGTCAAAAATGGAGGAAGAAAGGAAGGATGAAGGGCCCGCGGATGGTGGATGCATTTGTAGTGCCCTAAGTCAAAAGCAATTGTTTTTCAGCTGAAAAAACGAAGAAGAAGGATTGACTGACTGGTGACTAATGAATGACAACAATTCGGTTGGCCACAGTTGTGGGTTAATTAAAAAAAAAAAAAAAACAACAACAACAACTACAAGTAATTATTATTTTTATTACTTCGAGAAATGAAGTTTGTTGTTGTCGAGGAAGAGCTCATAATAAAATTATGACAGTCTTCTTTTTCCCTTGTAAGGCTCAAGGATATGAAGAGCAGTAAAAGAGAGAACAACAAATAGTTTCCTTTGTAACTGAAAAAAAAAAATTAAAAATTCTTAAGGCTATTTTTTTATTTTCCTTCTCCTATCTATTTGAAGGACTCTTTTCCTAATCGACTACAACATACCTTTTATTGTCTTATCCTTGTCAATTTGTCTTTACTTAGTCAAAGGAAAATAGTTTCCCCCTCACTTTTTTCTTGTGCGTTTTTCGGCCTTTTGTTGAAGGTGTTTTTGTTGTCTTACCTTCAAAAAAATCCTCTGTTACACGTTTCCGAACCCAATCATTTTGATTGGCAATGGACTGTCAAAAAGCAATGGATAAAGTGTTATGAATTACGTCCAGTAGTAGTCCGTTTGCTGGATGGAAAAGCTATTGGCATATTTTCCTGAAATGAAAATTGACATATAAAGAGAAGTGCGTGCCAGTGTTAAGATGCCAGGAAAACTAATTTGAAGGCTTTCAGTTATTTTTGGAAATCTTAATATAGATTTTTTGGGGATAGTTATTTTTTTCGGTGAAGACAGTACGATTTGGATATGTAAAATATAACTTAACTTTTTTTAGGTCCATCCATAGTTTTAAAAATAGTTAATATATTATGGAAAATATATTTTCAAGGGCCAATCAAAGTCGTGGATTTTTTAAAAATATTTTTTGGAGGATCAATAGAAGTTCGCCTATTTCATAGAAGAGCTGTAAAAATATGCTGACTACAGAAGTACTGTTGAAGGTCTATTGTCTATATTAGGTCTGTGGGTTTCTGTTTATAGATCTGTTGTGACCATATAACACCTCTAGGTATTCAGTCTCTAGAGGGTTTAAAGCAGATTCCCTGTATGTTATAGTTACTTTTCTATAACCTAACCTAACGGTTCCAAAATTTCCAATGTTTAAAACAAATTCCAAATAGAAAAAAATCGAATTGATTTAAAACAAACACTCATTTCCGCTCTCTAAAACAATTCACTTCATTACAAAGCTTTTTCAGAGTGTGTGTTTGTGTTTGCGTTGAGTGAGCTTTGTATTGTTGTTTCGCTTTTTTGTTGTTGTTGCCCACCGAGCAGCTGTAGGAAATTCTAATTAAAAATCGTTATTTAATGGACGATTATTTACTTTTGCAAGTCAATGGCAAAATGAGGGGGATTGGGTGGAGGAGGAGACGATGATTTTACTGCACAATTGTTTGTGCAGGACATTTTCGGTACACTTTTCTAGGTTTCTATTCCATTCCACCCTTCCCCTTCTCTTCCACCTAATAAATATACAATTTCCAATACAACGGCGATGTCCGTTCCACATTGCCATCAAACTGCAATTCAATCAAATGCTTGAAATTGCAGATGTTGGTGTTGTTGTTGTTGCTGCTCCCATTGTTGTTGTAATGTGTTAGTTTAAGCTTAAACAATTTTCTGTTATTTTTGCGATAGTTTGGTTTGTTTTGGTCCTGTGTTTTCTTTGCTCTCCACACACACACAAACACACATAGAGAGAATTTTTAAAATATTCCTTAGTCGTTACTATTTTCATTAGATTTCTTTGCAAAAAGTTTGTATCGATGGTTTTTGTAATTGTTTTTTAAAGGACCAAAGACAGTGGAGCGAATAACCGAAAAAAATTCTGAGGTGAGAATAGGAAAAGAAACTGAGGTGAGATTTTTTTTTCCGGAAAAAAAATTCACTGAGGTGAGAAAAAAATTCACTGACGTGAGATTTTTTTCTATACGGAAAAAATTCACTGACGTGAGATTTTTTTCTATACGGAAAAAAATAACTGAGGTGAGATTTTTTTCTATACGGAAAAAAATCACTGATGTGAGTTTCTTTCCTATACGAAAAAAATTCTCTGACGTGAGATTTTTTTCTATATAGGAAAAAAATCACTGTGGAGAGATTTTTTTTGTATACGAGAAAAAAATCACTGTGGAGAGATTTTTTGGTATGCGGGAAAAAATTTACTGAGGTGAGATTTTTTCTATACGAAAAAAATTCAATGGGGTGAGATTTTTTTCTATACGGGAAAAAATTCACTGAGGTGAGATTTTTTTCTATACGGGAAAAAATTCACTGTGGAGAGATTTTTTTGGTATACGGAAAAAATTCACTGAGGTGAGATTTTTTTGCTATACGAGAAAAAATTTACTGAGGTGAGATTTTTTCTATACGAAAAACATTCACTGAGGTGAGATTTTTTTCTATACGGAAAAAATTCACTGAGGTGAGATTTTTTTCTATACGGAAAAAAATTCACTGAGGTGAGATTTTTTCTATAAGGGGAAAACATTCACTGAGGTGAGATTTTTTGCTATACGAGAAAAAATTCACTGAGGTGCGATTTTTTTCTATACGGGAAAAAAATCACTGAGGTGTGATTTTTTTCTATACGGGAAAAAATCACTGAGGTGAGATTTTTTCTATTTCACTTTAGTGAATTTTTAACAAGAGAGAATGTTCTAAGGCCTAAAAAATAAATAAAATTAATTGTAGTGAAAAAATTTAATCCGGTGAAATTTTTTCTTTACGGGGAAAAAATGCACATAGGTGAGATTTTTTTTTTTCTGTATGGGAAAAGAATTCACTGAAGTGATCTTTTTGGAAGAGGACTTATTTTCCGAGTGGAATTATTTTCTGAGACGAACATTTTCCCATTAAATCACTGTGCTTCTAGCCTAGCCAATCACTATAGCAATGTGAACACTGACATTGACAACAAATTTCGCTGCTGTACTATTACTTCTTTCACGATGACAACAATTTAGCGGCGCTCGTTCGTCCTGTGAATGCCATCAAAAGGAGGCTGGCTGTCGTTTAAAGTTAAACTCGGAAACTTTTCACGAACAATTTTAATTATTTTGGTCAATGCAGTGTAATGGCAAAAAGAAGAACAAGCAGCAGCATTGTTCGATAGTCAATGGTAAAGACAATAACGACAGCTAAGCAGATGCTACAAGCCAGTCAAGCAACCAGTCAATGGGCTGGGCTGATATTTCTGATGCTGTTGGTGGTGCTGTCGCTTGCCTTTGTTTGCATCGGGAAAAATTGGCTATTGTTTTTTACCGCCATCCGGACGAATGGAAAACTTTTACGAAGAGACAATAGGAAAAACGGTGCCTTTTAGTTATAATTTTCTATAGTTAGCTTAAGGTACCCTCCTCACATCGGCCCTACTCCTCTTCATTCTATTTTGTAGCCATCGGGTGGGGAATTTTTCCACTAGTGGAAGAAAAGTTTTTTCCCATAGCAACAACATTGTGTACCTGTTTTACTGAGGCCAAGGGTGTGGGTATAAATGAAAATGCATCATTCATTTTTGCGGAAAAAAGTCATCACAAAACCTGACCGAATAAACGAACATCAGTGCCGAACGTGTAAATACAATTCAAATTAGAGCATTTGGGCCAATATTGATTTTTTTTCTACTTTGAGGCGGAAACTGTGAACAACTGTGTCATGATGGCCATACCAGCAGCTGTCCCCAGGTTCATTTAGCTAATGCCGAGTTTGAAAGGTAACATATTATTAAGCGGGATCCGGTCCTTACCCCCATCCCTACCCCCTCCCATATATTGCATTTATTATGATCCATAACTTTGTTACAAAAAAATGTCCGCTGCCTCACCTTCGATTGCCAATTGGTTAATGATTTTGTGTTGATGAGTTTTGTTCCCTAGCCCATACACAGGGACCCCACCAACCCTCTCAGCCGACCCATTGATGACTGCCTGAAAAATAACTTTTAATTGGATTTTAAGATGAATGGACGAAGTGTGGAAATTATTGATGAGTGACAGACAGTTTTTGTATTTGCGAAGGGGGGAAACGGACATGTGTCGGCATGTCGGAATCAATGTAGTAACATATGTATGTACGTAAGTGTGTGTTGGTTACAAATGTTGCAAAAGTTAAATTAATTTATGTAAGACACTTCCCACAACTGACAGATGTGGACGGAACGCCAATGGTTGGACGGATGGATGGCTAGATGAGTGTGAACAAAGGATGTCATATTTATTTGCAGGATACTTCGTCGGTTATGCTGCAATGACATTGCATATCTCCGATCGGACAGCTGTAGTGCAATCAATAATGTCGATGATGATGATGTGGTGGGTTTTTGTTATAATTATGGGGTTACGAATTGGGGACAATGAACTTTATTAAAGGGAATGGGAAAGGGAAAAAACCCACTTCAGTAACTATTTTCCACATAGACCACAGCGTAAAGAAAAATCTCACCTTAGTGAACTTTATTCCGCATAGAAAAAAATCTTATCTCAGTAAATTTTTTCCGTATAGAAAAAAATCTCAACTCAGTGAATTTTTCCCGTATTGAAAAAAATCTCACCTCATTGAATTTTTTCCCGTATAGAAAAAAAGCTCACCTCATTGAATTTTTTTCCGTATCGAAAAAAATCTCACCTCAGTGAATTTTTTCCCGTTTAGAAAAAAATCTTACCTCCGTGAATTTTTTCCCGTATTGAAAAAAATCTCACCTCCGTGAATTTTTTCCCGTATCGAAAAAAATCTTACCTCCGTGAATTTTTTTCGTATAGAAAATAAACCTCTCCGTATAGAAAAAAAACTTCACTTCAGTGAATTTTTTACGTATAGGAAAAAATTTCACTTCAGTGATAATTTCCGTATAAAAAATGTCACATCAGTGGATTTTTTTCCGTATAAAAACAAAAATCGCACCTCATAGATTTTTATTTAATCCGTTAGTTTTTAATTAAAAAAATATTTCTAAGAAATTTTTCACATTTTCTGGGATTCCACTTTTCTTTCCATGGTGTTTTTATTTATTTCCCTTATCGACAGTGCTTTAACTTTCTATGCCGTCTTAGTTCCGCGAAGTAAATTATTGATCACGTTTTTTTATTTTTTCCTTCTTCCCATATAGCGCTCAATTTAATGCTAAATCGTTGGAAACTTTTAATTAAAAAAAAATCAAGTACTTGTGAAATATTTTTTTTTTACTCTCTCGAAAAAAAAATCACTTCGCTGTGATTTTTTCGAAGTTAGATGCAACAAAAAGGTTCTTAGAACCACTACTAAGGCTGCTGCTGTGTTGTTGCTGTTGTTGCTTCAAAGCAACATAACAGCGAATAGTAGTAGTTGTAGTAGTAATAATAATAATACGAATAATAACAAAAACAACAAAAACAGTGCCCCTGGCAATAATAACGACTACTCTCCTTTTTTCGGTCTATGAATGACTGTATAGCGAGTACTTGGAACTCTAAAACACTCAAACGGGGGACCCATGACAGTGGAACCCACCAAAAAAGAAAAAAAATGAATAAAAAGGTCGTATTTTCTTATAAAATAAGGTCGTATTTTCCTATAAAATAAGGGAAATCAAAATGCTGGGGATGAGGTGAATATTTTCTTCAAAAAATTCCATTAAATGAACGAAAAACTCACTGATGTGGGATTTTTTTCTATACGGAAAACTCACGGAAAAAAACTCACTGAAGTGAAATTTTTTTCTATACGGGAAAAAAAACTCACAGAAGTGAATTTTTTTTCTATACGGGAAAAAACTCACTGAAGTGAGATTTTTTTCTATTTGGGAAAAAAACTCACTGAAGTGAGATTTTTTTCTATATGGAAAAAAAACTCACTGAAGTGAGATTTTTTTCTATATGGGAAAAAAACTCACTGAAGTGAGATTTTTTTCTATATGGGAAAAAAACTCACTGAAGTGAGATTTTTTTCTATTTGGGAAAAAAACTCACTGAAGTGAGATCTTTTTCTATATGGGAAAAAACTCACTGAAGTGAGATTTTTTTCTATACGGGGAAAAAACTCACTGAATTTAGATTTTTGTCTATACTGGAAAAAAACTCACTGAAGTGAGATTTTTTTATATACGGGGAAAAAAACTCACTGAAGTGAGATTTTTTTCTATACGGGAAAAAACTCACTGCAGTGAGATTTTTTTCTATACGGGAAAAAATTCACTGAGATGAGATTTTTTTCTATACGGAGATTTTTTTTCTATACACTGAAGTGAGATTTTTTTCTATACGGGAAAAAAACTCACTGAAGTGAGATTTTTTCTTTTTCTATACGGGAAAAAACTCACTGAAGTGAAATTTTTTTCTATACGGGAAAAAAATTCACTGAAGTGAAATTTTTTTCTATACGGGGAAAACTTCACTGAAGTGCAATTTTTTTCTATACGGGAAAAAAATCACTGAGGTGAAAAATCTCATCTCACGAATAACTGAGGTGAGATTTTTTTCTATACGGAAAAAAAAACTCACTGAAGTGAAATTTTTTTCTATACGGGGGAAAAAACTCACTGAAGTTAGATTTTTTTTCTATACGGGAAAAAAACTCACTGAAGTGAGATTTTTTTATATACGGGAACTATTTAGTATATGAAAAAAATCAATGGAGTGAAAACATTTTCTACAAATCACTGAGGTGAGATTTTTGGTGGAAAATAAATCAATTAAGTTTTAGTGAGGTACATTTTTTATTTCATTTATGACGAATTTGTATTTCATTCTAAAGCCACTGTATCCCCGTAAAAAAGGAAGTCGTTTATTCATATTTTCCCCGCTGTTCTGCGTATTTTCTAGGTGCCCTGCATGACTACTCCACGGAGTCTCTATTACCACTTGAATGAGGAGAATAAAAAAAAACAAAGCAGGCCAGAAGTTGTTGTTTTTTGGCTGCCATAATAGTATTAACATAGTTGTAGTTGGTAAGTAATGGAAGGCTTGTTAATTACAAACGGGAAAAAACAGGACGACGACGCACACAGGATTGCAATACAATTCACTATGAGAATCCTCACATCAAAGACGCGAGAGAGCACTTTGGAAAAAATCAACAACACAAAGGATATGCTGGGAATTACATACTCAAGCTTTTTCTTTATTCCCATTAAATTTTAAACATTTTAAATTCACAAAATTTAAAAGATATTTTTGGAAATCGTTTTTTCGACATTTCCCTTAAACACTCTCCACCCACTTTTCCTTGGCAAACCCTGTGGTTCGTAGCATTGTTGGGTATTTATTGTGCAATTCACCTGTGAGCGGATGCAATATTTTGTCAGTTCTTTTTTGTTGTTGCTGCCTGTTTATTTCCGCCGCTGTTTCGTTGTCTGTTTCTGCCATTTGACAAACGGATGGATGGACGGACGGACGCAGCCCGTAACGGCAATTCGTTTCGACGGAGGTGGACTAGTTGGATGGCTTCATAACCATAAAACCTCAATTTTTGTTTACCAACAAACATTTATTTTAAAGGTTATGTTACCACTACAGTTATTGTTGTTTTTGCAATTTTACCTTTTTTACTATTTCTCTATTCCTTTCCCTTCTCCCGTCCATTACCTCCCCGGTCCCCTAAAATGGTGGATATGATTTCTATTCCAGAAAATTGTTCTCGCTGCGGGTTGTCCGCCACCATTGTTGTAGTTTGGCTGTCGGGCAAAGCGAATGGGAAAAACGAACGAACGAAAAAACAAAAAGGACAACTATCGTCCGACGTTCAATACGGAAATGTTTAATAGCGTTTATTGCCACATAAAAGTAGTTGGAAATTCATCGCTTTTATTCGCTGCATTTGTAGCAAGCGTTCGAATGCAGTTGAGGCGATGTGTGTGTGAGAGTGTGTTTGTTTGTGTTGAAGTGTGTGTGTATGTGTTCCACTGTGACCAACAAAATATGAGGTTTAGGTTTGTGACCATTTCTAATAGATTGTTTAGTTGCTGCTGTTGTTATTGTTGCTGCTTTTGCTGGTGGTTTTTGCTGTCATGCTATTTGGCATTCGACAGAGTGGTTTTTTTGTTGTTGCTTGCGCGGAGTTAAGTTCCCCGAAAATATTCACAACACAATTTTTCGTCAACGGAATTTCCTTTATTTGTTGTGGTGTGGAATTTTGTTGCTGTTGTTGTTGCTGTTTTTTCCACACCGAACAAAGGAATTATAATTACTGGCAGAAAAATGTGTTACAGGATATATTATCCTTTTTAATGGGCTTTGGAAAGGCATCATAAATATAATTGTTATTCCGTAATTCCAAAAATGCGGAATATGATTTTGAAAATGTTTTTTTCCGTGGAAATGGGGTCAAATATGAAATACTAAAAATTAATTTAATTTTTGAATATCAATAGGAATTTTTCAGTTGAAAATTTGAAAAATTTTGTATAGGGAAAAAATTGTCTCAGGAAATTTTTCCCTATAGAAGAAAGTTTCTTTAGGAAACTTTTTCATCACATTAAAAAAATTTGCATCGCAAAAGAAAATTTCACCTCAGTAAATTCTGTAACAGGAAACCTTCGAACATTTTTCAAAGGGGATAATTCACTACAATAAATTTTTGTAAGGAATAATTGCAAGTTAGAAAATTTTTCTATAGGAAAATTTCACCTCAGTAAAATATTGTTGTAGGAAAAAAATTCACCACATTAAAAATTGCACCTCAGTAATATTTCTGTAGAAAATTGCACATTATTAAATATCTTTTACAGGAATATTTCACCTCAGTTTCGTCACAGTAAAATTTCTCTAAGGAAAAAAAATTAACTCAGAAATATTTTCTGTAGGAAATTTCACCTCAGTCTATCGAGACTACCTTTGGTCTTCATTCCGTTCATTAAAAAAAGCTTTTCTTCTGTTCCTACCTATACTTTCATCAGCTACAAAACGTCTCCCTAACTATACACATCACCCATAAAAAATCTCTCCATCTCGTTTAGAAAGACTCCCTAAATCTCGTCTATAAATAATCCCTTCAAAATTGACCATAAAGACTCCATCCAGCTCTTCTATAAAGACTACCTCCAGCTGGTCTACAGAGATCTCTTCCATCTTCATATATAGACTTGACTATAGGGACCTCCTCCAGCTTGACTATATAGACCCCCATTCACTATTCAGGTCGTCTACAAAGACTCCCTCTAGCTTCCCTATAGAAACTCTTTCATACAGCATATACAGATACCCTCCAACTCGTCTATAAAAACAGCTTTCAGTTCATGTATAAAGACTCCTTGAGGCTCGTCTATAGAGACTTCATTCAACTTGTTTATAAGACTATCCACAGAATTTTTGAACTCGTCTATAAAAATTCCATGCTACTGGTCTATAGAGATTCATTCCATCTTGTATATAAAGACTTCCTCCAGCTTGGCTATAGATACTTCCCTTCACTTCGTCTATAAAGGCTCTCTAGCTCCCCTATAGAGACACCCTTAAACATTCTATACAAATTCCCCTCAGATTTCCTATATATATACAGGTCTTTTGAAAAGTCTCCTTCCCCAAGGTTGTCTATAAAGACCCTAATCAGATCGTCTATAAGTATTCCCATAACCTCATCTATATATATATATAATCTCTCCCGCTATACACCCATCAGATCGTCTATAAGGACTTCATCCAGCTCGTCTAAAAAGACTCCATTCAGCTCGTTTAAAAAGGCTCTTTCCAGCTCGTTTACAGACTCCCCTCAAATCTTCTGGAAAAATCCCATCCAGGTCGTCTATAAAGATTCCCATCAGAACGTCTATAAAGACTCCTTCCAGCTCGATTATAGACTCCACTCAAATCTTCTAGAAAGACCACCTTCAAGTCTATAAAGACTCCCTTGTCTATAAAGAATCCATCCAGCTCGTCTATAAAGACACCCTCCAGCTGGTCTCTAAAGACTCCTTCCAGCTCATCTACAAAAACTCTCTCTAGCTGATCTATAGAGATTTTCGCCTGCTCGTATATAAATACACCCTCTCGCTCGTCTACAAAGACTTCCTCTAACTGATCTATAGAGATCCTCTCCTCTTTTACATAAATATTTCCTTCAGCTTGTCTATAAAAAATGCCTTAATCTCGTCTATAGAACTCCTTCCAGTTCGCATATAAAGACTTCCTCCAGCTCGTCGGTAAAAACTCCTTTCAGCTTGTCTATAAAGACTGGTCCCTGCTCATATGTAAAGACTACCTCACGTTTACCTAAGAATATTTCCTCCAGCTCCTCTATAAAGACTTCCAGCAGTTCGTCTATCAGATTTGGACCCCTTTTAAATATCCCATAATTGTTCGTAAATATCTGCAAATGTAAATTTTTTTATTACAAAATATTAATTTTTATATCCCGTCAAATGGCCCATTGCCACCCACTCTTTTCTCTTTGTTTTTATAACCCATAACTGTTTAATGGGTTATTGAGAATGCATCTGGCCGTGATCGGTATCGGCCACATTATTAAATGTCACGCATAACGCAACAAATATATGAGTTTTGTTTTTGTTAAGCATTCGTTATGGATATTCTATTCTGTATGTAAATGTCATTTTTATTAGATTTTTTTAGTTGTTGTTGGTCATATAAAAGTAATATTTGAATTGTCCTGAAAAGCGTATTGTTTTACGATATTGCCTTTTTTTGGCTATAAAAAGCAATTTATATTACATTACTGTGACAGCAACAACAACAGCGAAACTTTTCAGCTTATCCCAAAAACTCTAAACTCTTTTATGTGTCATATGCATATGTATATATGTATGTGTGTATATACATATATACCATTCAATGAATGTTATGACAGTTATCGATTTAATGCAGTTTTCATTGGAGATGCGGGTGAGATGTGGTCATAAAAATATGTTTACTCCCCTCGTCATATTCCCACCATCCTGTAAAAGTTCCTGATGCCATTTCGAGTTGTTGTTGTTGTCATTGTTTTCGAGGCCATTACATTTTGATCCAATCGAAATGAATTTTATTGGATTTTGATGGTCAGAAAAATATCGACAAAATTGTGAAAACAAAGCTAAAGAGAGGCGTAAACAGTTGTTGTTTTCCTATTTTTTTTATTGTAAAACTTCATGTTACGACTTCAATGGTTTTGTTGTTAATGGGCCCTGAAAATATGCGTGGTGGCTTTTAATATCATCCCCCCCCCTCCGAAAAAAATATTA
This sequence comes from Musca vetustissima, assembly GCF_032173495.1. Classification (NCBI taxonomy): domain Eukaryota; kingdom Metazoa; phylum Arthropoda; class Insecta; order Diptera; family Muscidae; genus Musca; species Musca vetustissima. The sequence goes on from NW_026884077.1 coordinate 125,463, forward strand.
TTTTTTATGGTATTTTTGGTAACAATAATACAAACAAAAATTATGTGTGAACTTTGTAATTGGCTTATCGCAATGTGTGTGCCCCAGTGTGTATACATGTGTGCGTGTGTGTGGATGTGTTTTTTTCCAGAAACAGCTGATTTAGCTTAAATCCACTTCTTCACTCCATAGAATTTTAATTCCAAGTCCAATAAAAATAATCAAAGTTTTTCCCAAATAATAAAAAAACAACTAACTTTCCTTTTACAAGTTCTTCGGATGGAGTATCTGTGTGTGTGTCCATTTGTTATTATTGTTGCTTCACATGTTTTTGTTGTTCTTGTTGTTTGCCTGCTGGTCTAATAAAAACCTCGATATTGTATTAGAGAACACATGTTAATTTAACACCAACAAACAACAAAAGTCCAAGATAATATTTCTATTTGCCATAAACAAACAGACAGACCATCGGACGCAGGACGGACAGTAGGACGAATGGCTGGACGAACAATGGGGGAAACCAAAACAAAGTCTTACAAAAATAGATGTGTGAATCAGTGCACAGCAGTAATTGCAAGAAGAAGAAAAACAACAAGTTTTATTTTTATTACAACAAAAAATGTAATAGGGGTACTCCGGATTTTTCAATCAGGACCTTCGTCTATAAAAACTCTCTTTAGATTGTCTATAAATATTCACTTCGGTTGGTGTATAGAACCTCCATCAAAAACCTCTCTAGCTGTTTATAAGACTCCCTCCAGCTCGTCTACAAAGACTCCCTTCAGCTCAGCTATAAAGACACCCTCCATCTTCTGGTCAACCATAAAGACTCACTCCTGCTCGCCTTTTAAGACTCCATCCAGATCGTTTATAAAGACTCCCTTCAACTCGTCTATGAAAGACTCCCTTCAGCCCGTCTATGAAAGACTCCCTTCAGCCCGTCTATGAAAGACTCCCTTCAGCTCGTCTATGAAAGACTCCCTTCAGCTCGTCTATGAAAGACTCCCTTCAGCTCGTCTATGAAAGACTCCCTTCAGCTCGTCTATGAAAGACTCCCTTCAGCTCGTCTATGAAAGACTCCCTTCAGCTCATCTATGAAAGACTCCCTTCAGCTCGTCTATGAAAGACTCCCTTCAGCTCGTCTATGAAAGACTCCCTTCAGCTCGTCTATGAAAGACTCCCTTCAGCTCGTCTATGAAAGACTCCCTTCAGCTCGTCTATGAAAGACTCCCTTCAGCTCGTCTATGAAAGACTCCCTTCAGCTCGTCTATGAAAGACTCCCTTCAGCTCGTCTATGAAAGACTCCATTCAGCTCGTCTATGAAAGACTCCCTTCAGCTCGTCTTTGAAAGACTCCCTTCAGCTAGTCTAAAAAGACTCCCTCCAGCTTGTCTATAAAGACTCCCTTCAGCTCGTCTATGAAGACTCTCTTCAGCTCGTCTATAAAGACTCCCTTCAGCTCGTCTATAAAGACTCCATCCAGCTCGTCTATAAAGACTCCCTCTAGCTCATCTAAAAAGACTCCCTTCAGCTCGTCTCTAAAGACTCCCTCCATCACGTCAATAAAGACTCCCTCTAGCTCATCTAAAAAGACTCCCTTCAGCTCGTCTATGAAAGACTGCCTTCAGCTCGTCTATGAAAGACTCTCTTCAGCTCGTCTATGAAAGACTCCCTTTAGCTCGTCTATAAAGAGTCACTTCAGCTCGTCTAAAAATACTCCCTCCAGCTTTTCTATATAGACTGCCTCCAACTTGTCTATAAAGACTTCCTTCAGCTTCCTCCATCTTGTCTAAAAAGACTGTCTTCATCTCGTCTAAAAATACTCGTCTATAAAGACACGCCGTTCAGCTCGCTTATGAAAATTCTCTCCATTTCCACTTTTCCTTGAATAACCCTAAGATCCTTGCTATAGTTATGTGTGTGTGAGTGTGTCTAGTGTATGTTACAATAGAATGGATAAAGCCAAAATAACAGAAAATCAATTTGGGGTAGAATGCAGTAAAAATAATGTCAGAAACAGGAAATACAAACCAACATAGCAATGAAGTTACACACCATAGACATGTGTAACCAGCGCTGAAGAAGCTCACCCTGCCAGCCTTCCTGGCTGTCCATGGAGCAACACAATCAAATAAAAATCTCCGGCCAACAGAAATGGAAATAAAAAGGAAACATTTTTCCCAACAACAAGTTCACAGAAAAAGGGTAAAATTAATGTGTGAGGTTTTGTGCGAAAACCTCGGGAAAATTAAGAAAAAAAAAACTTCCGGAGGTACAGTATGAGAGAAAAAGCAAATCCCTTTAAAGTTTATTATTTTAAAACATATGGTGAGGAGCATGTTGGGATAGGGGGGATTCGGATTTTTAACCAAAGAACTTGACTTGCATTGTGATAAACCCAGAAAAAAAAACTACACCCAAGACCACAAAACATGCTCTGCGGCTAGCAGAGACACATAATGAAGACTCAAAACGTTCTGAAATAAATGTCTTGATATTAATTAGCCAGAATTTCCTTTTTGACTATTTAGACACCAGTCGGGTGTTTTTTTGACGCTTTCATTTAGGTTTTGTTGTTGTTTTTTCCCAGGATAAGTCTTGTGGTCACAGCTCGAGTCTGAGACCGGGTTTTTGTTGTATTTGCTATGGAATTGATTTGCTGGCGAACAAAAAAACCCTACACATGTCTGATGCTTGGCTGGCTGGTTTGTTGACTGCACCACATGCTCGAGGATAATTTCGAAATAGACAAAAGCAAAAACAACTACATGATATATAAAATAAAAGAAAATTAAATAAAAAGAGTAGGATATTTTTTTACATTTTATCAAGGATGCTGCCTTATTTCTTGCACAGCTTTGCAGGGGACAAAAACAACAAAGAATTATAATACAAAGGCCAACGAATCTCCAGCAATCGTCGAGGAGGGTCTCTGAGCTTAAATATTTATCTTGTTAAATGGAATTGATAAATTGAGAGAATGGATACATGGATGGCCACAAAATTTGTCACATTATGTGAAAGGCAGACATCCTGGCCTGAGGGTTCTCGAGTAGTGCAGAATTGCTGTCATAACTCAAAGTGTGTGAAATTATTTTTTGAAATAAAAAAAAAACAATAATAATAATAAAATAAAAAATTGAATTATTTCATCCTGACATTGTGTCCAATGTTGCTCCGGTGAAATATTAATTCTGTTTCCATCCCAAGCTATTAGACCATCATAAGAGTTGCGACAGGAAGCTTTAGGATATTGTTTCTTCTAACAACAAAAACAAGGTATTAAATGTCTGTCATTAAATATATTTGACCTCGAGGATATTTTGTTTCTATAAAAAATATTTTTTTTCCTGGAAATGGTTTTTAAAAAGACAGATAACGAGATTTTATGGAAGTGTAAGAGAATATTATATAGACTAGTTGGAGAAAGACTTTATAGGAGAGCAAAAGTTAATCTTTATAGGTGAGTTGGTGGGTATCTTTATATGTGAGTCGGAGGGGTTCTTAATTAACTAACGGGATGGAGTCTTTATAGAAGATTTGTAGAGAGGCTTTTAAGAAGAAAGGGAGTATTTATAGACGAGTGGGAAATAATTTTTTTATACGAGCTGGGAGTCTTTAAAATGAGCTGAGTTGAATAATGTTTTCATGTATATATGAGCTGAATATAGAACCATTACAGATTTGTTGGAGCGAGATTTTTTTGAAAATTTATAAACTTAAGTCTTTACATGAGCTGAAGTTTGAAATCTTTACAAAAAAGTGAAACGCTTTGAAAAGTTAATTGAAAGGTCGAAGTGGCGTATACGTATTGACAACACTTATACGTCACCCAATACAAAACAAAATTACTTTTAATTAATTTTCTCAAAGGGAGAAAATATTCAAAGTTTTTATTGAGGAACTGAAGGAGTCCCTATAGACGAGCTGAAAGCAGTCATTATAGACGAGCTGGAGGGAGTCGTTATAAACGAACTGGAGGTCATTATAGACGAGCAAGAGAGGTATTATTTATGGAGGAGTTAAAGGTTCTTTCTATAGACGAGTTGGATGGAATCTCTATAGTCGAGCTGAAGTGAGTCTTTAAACACAAGCAGGGTAGGAGTCTTAATAGACAAGCGAAATGGAGTTTAATAAAACTCGATGATGAATACGTTTTGAAGATCTCGGAAAATAAAATGGTACCTCCATTTGAGTAAATTAATTTTTAGACCATACTACCGTATTGACAACACTTATACGCCATTTTTGAATAAAAGTTTAGGAGAGAATATTCACAGATCCGTAGGAAGTTTTTGTAAACGAGTGAGGGGGACGGATTCAAACTGACAAGGATAGTCTTATACATTATCTGAAGGAGGGAGTTTTTATATATAAGGTAGGGTGAGGGATACGAACTGAACAGGATATTATTATAGGTTATCTGTAGGAGGAAGGAAGAAGAAATAGACGAGCTGAAGGAAGCCTTTAGACACAAACTAGTGGGAGTCTGAAGAGAATTTGTATCCTCCAAATCTCTTAAAAGTATTGCAATTTGAATTAATTAATATTGAATAGGCATATTGGGGTATACGTATTGACAAAACTTATACGCCACCCTCTATTCAAAACAAAATTCCCCAGAAAATATATTTTTAATAGGAGTGTAGTATAAAAATGCACGCTGGATGAAGTTTTAATAAATAAGAAGATTGAGGGAGGGAAACGAACTGAAGAAGGTAGATGTATAGATGATATGCAGGATTGAGAAGCTATAGGCAAACTAGAGGGAGTCATTACAGACCAGCAGGAGAAATGGAATTATTTAGCGACGAGTTGAAGAATGTCTCCATATATGACCTGGATGAACTGAAGAGAGTATATATACACGGGGTGGTAATCTTAAAATATACCTTGAAAATATATTTACTAGACGAAGGTAAGTTGAATATTTTTTGTGTAGTTCTGGGAAAAGGATATTGTAGCCTCTAAATTACTCCTAAAAAATTGAATTTTGAATCAATTAATATTAAAAGTCCATATTGGCGTATACGTATTGACAACACTTATACGTCCCCCTAGAGAAGGCAAGCAAGAGAGTCTTTATAGAAGAGTCTGAGGAAGACTTAACTGACGAGTAGATATGCGAATTTATAGATGAAAATACTTGGAGTCTTCAAGAACGAGTAGGAGCGAGTCTCCATAGAAAATTTGGAGTATAGTTTTTGTATAATGTCTAAAGGATGTCTTTATATGGGTCCTGGATTGAGTCTTTATATCCGACCAAAAGGAACTCTCTAGAGTCTACATGGAGAGAGTGTTTTCGTATACGAGCTGAGTCTGTATAGACGCAATAAAATCTCGATTATCTGAGCAAATGTCTTTGTAGACGAGTTGAATATGTTATTTATATATTCGTAGAAATAGTAACACAAGGAATTCTTTATTCTTATGAAGAGGGTCTATATAAACGAGCTTTATAGACCAAGGAAAAGGAATCGCTATAGACAAATTAAAGTATGGTTTTTAGACGACGTTGAAGGATTTTTTCAGGCGAAAATTAGAATTTGTAAAAACAAAAGAGGAGATTACCTTCATAGAGGCTTAAAAGACAAGAAAGGCTGAATTTTTTAGGCCACAAGGGCGTAATTGTTGACAAGCAAAGGGCTCCCACACTTATTTCAAGCAGAGTAAAGAAAGTATATACCGACTGATGGAAAGGAGTAAATTTAGATAACGAGAAATGAAGTCCATATGGTCGAGGTTAAAGGCCCCTGATTTAATATATACAAGCTGAAGGCATATTTTTCCATATCGATTCGATAAATGACCAGAGAATGCCGGCTATAAAATCCTCTATGGTTATTCTCTTCATCTCCCCTGTGACATTCACCTCGCCCTGGTTGCGTTCAGAACATCTGTAAAGACTTTATTAATCTGGTCATCTTCCCTATGGATACGCCCTTATCTTATCTATGGAGACTCCTTGGTAGAAACCCTTTAGCTAGCCTTAGACTCCCTTCGCAAGTCTATCAAAATTATGTGGTTTTTACAAAACTTTCATATTGGAAGGAATGATAATTCAGATTAGTTGGACTGGAACTGATGAAACTTACTCAGCTGAAGTCCAGAATATATACATATTCAGGGTATTTTTCTGGAAGTAAAGTAAAAACGTAATATAATCCAAATTAAATACTCTGAAATACAATTGGAATGTACAATAAACTTATTATTATTTTTTTGCTAAATTTAATACAAATTAACAACAACTATAGCCAATATTAACTTAATATTAAATGAAAATCTTTATGATCCCACATAGCGTATACATTACGACACTAATCATACGCTATATTGTACCACATCAAAATTAATAATTCAAATTAGAATTTACCCTTGAATGATTTTTCACAGATTTCTTTTTTTTCCTCTCACATTTTTTTCTAAATTTATTGTTTTTCTACACACCAGAAAAAAATAAATTATTAATATTACATTTAACTCTGCCACTTCGCTACAATGTGACATCTAAGAATTATGCAGCAAGAAATCTTAAATAGCCTCTGCGCTCCACCCATCCAATACGACATCATCAACATCAGTCATAAAAAAAGCATCTCCCATTTTTATGACCAGACATCAAAAAATAAATTTATATATATATATATATTAAATATATTTACAAATAAATTGTAATAAAAACAGACATTTTGTTGGTGTTGTTGTTGGGTTTCACTTGATTATAACAAATTTTTATGCGAAGGCACATACACACACTGCCCCCTCAGCTAAACGTAGGACGAGGACATTGTTTTATGTCGGCTATGAAGATAGCAAAACAAAAATGTGTATCCGGGAGAAGCATTAAAAACAAAGTGTTAGCACATGTTTTAATTTGTAGTCATAATCATTATTATAATGGCGACACAAGTGACGACAACAACAACAACAGCAAGAGTACGAATAAAAAAAAAATGAGCAATGAAATATATGAACGTTGCATCCATAAATAAACATGAGCTGCTCTGTTCGCCCGCACCTAAACATTAAAAATTGTTTATTTGTAATAAAGAATAGAAAAAATGCTAAACACATTAACTGCTAAAGATGAAATATTAAATCAGGAAATGTATTCTTTGTTAGGATTTAAGTATTTATTTAAAGGAAGAATTAAAATGAGTACCAATCAATTTAAACTACTATTTTCCGTAAATTAGTTTTAAAATGGTACCATTGTGCGTATAACTACAGACGTATTGTATACGCCCCAATCCCTTTTATACAAATTCATATTTTTGATGAGCCGAAGAAAGACAAGCGAATTGAAGCAGGAATTCTTTATAAACATGCTGAGGGGAATTTCTATAGACGAACTCAAGAATCTAACTGGGAGTATTTATAAACTAGTTGGAACGGAAGTCTTCATAGATGAGCATAAGCGACCCTTTATATAGCTGAAAAGACAGAGGTTCCAAACCAATTGAGACTTCTTTATGATCCTCCTCAAAAGAACACCTAGCCTTTGAGCGCATGTTATAATATAGCTCATTCCTTATTTATTATTTGTGCTTAGATAAGCTTAAGACCGAGTGAGTCTATATAGAGATGAGCTGAACTGAAGGATAGTGAGGTCTCTATAGACGAGCTGAACTGAAGGGCCAGCGAATCTCTATAAACGGGCAATACTTATACGCCACCCAATAAAAAAGCATTAAGAATGGACAATAGCTTACAATTAGGCACGAGAGAATATTCAGAGGTAAGGTGGAGAGAATTTTCATAGATGAGTAGGAGGGAGACCTTATAGACGAGCTGAAAGTGAGAGTCTTCGAAGTCTCTATGGGCAACCTGAATAAGGAAGTATTCAAAGGCGATTTGAATGAAGTATTTTTTTACTATTAGGATGTAGTTTTATATGAAGGAGACAGTTTTATATACTAAATTTACTTTTAAGAATTAATAGAACTAGAGACCCTCTATCGATCTATAATAATTATTTGAATCAGGATTATCATTTGTTTCAATATAAATTAGCATTTAGCATCACTCAAGCTAATTCATTTCGACCCCATTCAATTAAAACGCTTTTAAATTGTAACACAGTGCGTATAACTATTGTCATAATGTATACGCCACCAATGGAACATCATGTAATCCCCATTTATTACAATTGCAGATTATTTCAGTTCAGTTTACACCCCACCAAAGAAAATTTATGAAAAATAATAACAATAACATCTGTGAACTGCATTGAAATGAGAACAACAGCTGTTTGAACCAATTCACATTCAGATATAACGTGGTGTGGAAAACGGCAGATGTTATTAAGCGGGTCACCAAAAGTGAAATTCACATGCTACACTTAAAATGCACATTTCGATAAGGGGGGAAATAAAATTGTCAGGGAAAGTGAATTAAAATAAAAAGGGGAACTCGGTTTTTATTTTGTATCAACTTCAGGTGCTAGTCGGCAGATGGTAAGAGGCATCATATCCAAGTCCATTATCAAGCTGTTATAATTTTAAAATACTCTCACCTTTGTAAAAGTGGATAGGTTTTAGGGTTACACATTAGGGAAATTTGTCCAATGACCTGGGAATCATATCCAAGTCCATTATGAGCTTTTGCTTCTCCTGAAATGTCCATAAGCCCAAATTGTTCCTATTAATATCAAAATTGTTTTCATTTAGACCCTGCTACCGATTTTTTATAATCTTGTTATTTTTAATAAATGTACAGCTATTTTTACACGATCTGACTTCCATAGTCGTTTACAACCTCCTCAACTGTTGTTATTGTAGTAATAATTCTAATTACCTTTAGAAAAAATACCTACCATAATTTTTTTATTCAATATTTCCGGTTTATGTTTTTTTTCGAAAAGCATGGTTGTAAAATTTTACGATTGTTATGTTCGACGAAAAATGCGCGTTGCAAAGAAATGTCAATAACATTAACAGCAAACTCGAACAGCAAAACATAACACTCCTTTGGTAATAAAACGGTGAAAACACATTTATGACTATTTTCCGCAATAACTTTTGGTATGGAGAAGAAGAAGAAACAGAAATATGTATAGAAAAGAAAGGTAAATATGTTAGGAAGTGTTAGGAGAAACAAGATGTTACCCTAATAAGTCTTGAAAAATATTCCAATTTGAATCAATTAAAAACTAACGGCAATGATGGCGTATACGCATTGACGACACTTATACGTAACCCAATACCAAAAAAGATATATTCCCAGAAGGTAAGTTTTTGTAGTAGAGCGGGAGAGAAAATGAATATATGTGTAGGATGAATTTGTTTTAATAAGAAGGTGTGATAATAATTCCCACTAATATCAGGATCTATCCATAATGACAATCTTTATAGATTGTCAATATTTTAGAAGGCTTAATATACAAAAAACTGTGATGGGACTGATGGGAGTATTTACAGGGAAGCAGAAGGAAGTATATGTAGAATGAGAGCGAAAAATGGAGTCATTCTAGATTAGCTGAATGCGAGACACATTAAAAGAGCTAATAAAGGAAGCTTATATATACGACCTGAGGCTGAAAGCCTTTATAGACGATATTAGACATGCTTTGAAACGTTAAGAAAAGGTAAATGTTTCCCCAAAATATAACAAGGCATAGTAGCGTCTACGTGTTGGCAACACTTATACGCATCAAATACCTAAATATTTAGAAAATAAGTTCTTAAAGGAAGCAGAAGAGATAAAGTAGAGGGAATTTGCGATAAACTATATTAGATGCTTATAGACAAGCAGGAGGTAGTCTTTATGATGATCTGGAGAGAGCCTGTGTAAACAAGTATGAGTAATTTTTGTAAAAGGACATTAAAACTTCTTTGAAGACCTAAATACAGTCTCCTTATATAGACGATCAGGGCAAAGTTTTAAATAGGAGCATGGGAAAGTTTTCATATAAATGAGCATGAGTGAGTCTTTAACACGAGAATAAACTATTCTTCTTAAATGAGTTGAAGGAAGACAAAGAGAAAAAAGGAGTTTTATGTGTGAATTGAATCAGGTATTCTTTATAAACAAGCTGATGGGAATTTCTATAGACGAACTCAAGAGTCTAAGTGGGAGTCTTTATAAACGAGTTGAAACGGAAGTCTGGATAGATGAGCAGAAGGGAGCCTGAGTATATATAGACAAGCTGAAGTCCCAACTAGTGAATACAGACGAGCTGAAGGGTCTAGAAGTCTATGCAGACGAGCTGAAGGCCCTAGGAGTGTATGTAGACGATTTGAACGGTCAGTGAGTCTGTATAGAGGAGCTGAAGGGCCAGTGAGTCTATATAGACGAGCTGGAGGGCCAGTGAGTCTGTATAGACGAGCTGGAGGGCCTGTGAGCCTATATAGACGAGCTGAGGGGCTAGTGATTCTATATAGACGAGCTGGAGGGCGCTGGAGGGCCAGTGAGTCTAAATAGACGAGCTGAAGGGCCAGTGAGTCTAAATAGACGATTTGGAGGGCCAGTGATTATTTACAGACGTGAGGAAGATTAAGTGCAGAAGAGAAGAAGAATGAGACTATAGCTAAGGTGCCAGTTAGTCTATAGAGAGCTGAATGGCTAGTGAGTCTATATAGACGAGCTCAAGGGCCAGAGATTCTATAAGGAAGAGGAGGAGGGCCTGTGAGACGAGCTTAAGGGGCAGTGAGTCTATGTAGACGAACTGAGCCAGTTTAAGTGCCAGTGAGTATATAAAACTGAACTGAAGTGCCAGTGAAGCTGTATATACGCGAGTCGAGGGTCCATTTAGTCTTAACAGACAAATTGTGTCTATATACACGAGCTGAAGGACTAGTGAGCCTATATAGACGAGATGAAGGGTATGTTAGGCGAGTAGAATGGACAGCGACAAATCTATATAGACGAGCTAAAGGGCCAGTAAGGTCATAGACGAGATGAAGGTCCAGTGAAGAGAAGGTATATCGAAAAGTTGAAGGACAAATGGTCTGAAAAAAATATATAATGAGAGGGGAGGCTGAGCAGATGGACAGGATGAGCTATTTGATTTATTCCGTCGGTGAGACTACGTATTTTTGGATGAACTGTCTTCTTCTATGATTTTCCAATGCCAGGCCACGGCTGCGTATTAGTTTTGTCATATCTATGGTAGTACCATGGTGCGTATAACCTCTGTCATATCTCATACACCATATTGCTTAAGTTATAGTAATATTTGTAAATTATTTGATGTGATTCGCTTTCAAGTTGTTTTATTATTAATTTTGCAGGCTAATGGTTCTGTGAATTACATACATCCTATTTATAATGTTTCAATTAAAAAAAAAAATCCAATAAACCTGTCCATGTTATTGGATTTTTTTATATACTTTTAATTAGAAAATATTCTAGTTAGGCGATAGGGCCAATTAATAAAAATAATTACAATATACATCGTACACAATTAACTTTACCTTAAAAGATAAAACTACTCCACATTAAGTCTCAGAATTTCTTCTAGGTCTAAACATGTATTTTCTTGGTATTCCATATGAATGATTTTTGGTCCTAGTCCACGGTCGCGTATGATTATTATTGCCATATTATTATGGCACCATGGTGCGTATGAGGGTTATTATTACTTATACGCTACATTGGTCAAATTAACAAATTATTAGTAAAAAACTGATTGTTTTGCTTTCAGTTTTTCTAATTATCAATCATTCGAATAACATTACTCATGATCTGTCCTCCTAATCCACTTTCCTTTCATAATGCCCCAAAATTAATACATTATTTTCCCTATGAATCTAAACTCCATTCATATACACTATTTTCATAATTGTTTTTGTCACTGCTAATCCCTAAATTAAGATACAGTTCTTTTTTGTTGAGTTACAAATATTTGCACTTAGCCATAATGACCATTCCGGACATGTAGGACATATGTAGAGTAAATGGGATTAATGTATTGTTTTTAAACTCCCACAAATAGAATACATGAATGTATGCATGTATGTATTTTAGTATTTGTTTTTGTTTAGTTTATTGTATGCAAGCTTTATTGTTTCAATACTCTACGAGTCCAGCCCGGAATGGAGTATCATTAAAATTGTGTGTAATACCCGCCATCGCCACCATAAACTGTAGCCTGTAATGATGGCTATTATTATTACTTGTTCGGGGTTTTCAAAACAAATGGTAATAGTTTAGCAAACCCCGCTGAACCTACTCTTTCTACACTCCCTTGTAGTGTAGTTGGTTTTTGGGAGTGTTAACCAAATGCATTTGCTAATTTAAGTGCAGTGTCAATTTTTTTGTTTTGCTTCTGTACACAATTTCCAATACGGACCATCTTCCATGCCACCATAACCACCACTATAATCATTATCATTAATGTTCGAAAGTTAATGTATTTTTGGGTAATAAAACATGAAATTCCATCAAATGACGATAAACAAATGAGAAGAGAAAGAAATGCATTTAACCTATGGAGAGAGGGAGGGAAGGAGGGAGAGGGTAAGAGTTTGAGTTCTGTATTGGCCATAATTTTAATAATCGTTATGTTTTTTATGAGCAAAACAAATGTTGACGTAAAAAAATAAACAAAATGATTAAACAATGCATTTTCCAGAAATATTTACGATTTGATGTTTGGATATTAAGAATTTCCTTACAGTTATATTTTTAACCTCTCCATATCATGTGCTAGCATTTATAGCTTTGCTAAATAAATGAAGAATAGTAATAATTTCTTTAGTTAATTTAGTTAGTGAAATAATGCGGGACCATGGTGCGTATAACTGCTGTCGTTATGTATACGCCACCGGTATTTGAAATATCTTTAATTGTAATTTGAGGTTGAAATGAAAGATTTATTTGGCAAACAATAAGTTTTCTTGATAATATAACATAGTGTCGAAGGAAACTCCATTGCTCGGACGAGTTAAAGGGTTAGTGAGTCGATATAGACGAGCTGAAAGACTAGTGAGTCAATTAAGTCGAGCTGAGTGGACCTGTTATTTTTTACAGTGAGCCAATAAAGACAAGCTGAAAGGCTGGTAAGTCTATACAATTAAGCAGAACAGTCAGTGAGTCTATATGGACAAGCTGACTGGCCTGTGAGTCCACAAAGACGAGCTGAAAGGTCTATGATTTTTTAAGGACAAGCTGAAGTGTTTAGCGAATCAATAAAGATGAGCTGAAGGGTCTAGTGAGCCAATAAAGATGAGTCTTTAGACGAGCTAAAGGGCCAGTGGGTCTATATAGATGAGCTGAAGGGTCAGTGAGTCTATATAGACGAGCTGAAGTCCAGTGAGTCTATATAGACGAGCTGAAGGGCCAAGTGGGTCTATTGAGACGAGCTGAAGGGCCAAGTTATTCTATATAGATTCTACATATAGGCCAGTGAGGCTATATAGACGAGCTGAAGGACCTGTGAATTCATATAGAAGAGTTGAAGGGCCTGTGAGTCTTTATAGACGAGCTGAAGGACCAGTTAGTCTATATAGGTGAGCTGAAAAGCCAGTGCCTCTATATAGTCGAGTTGGAGGGCTAGTAAGTCTATATAGACGAGCTGAAGGGCCAGTGAGTCTATATAGACGAGCTGAAGGGCCAGTGAATCTATATAGACGAGCTGAAGGGCCAGTAGGTTTATGCAGACAAGCTGAAGGGACAGTGAATCTATATAGACCACCTGAAGGGCCAGTGAGTCAATATAGATCAGCTGAAGGGCCAGTGAGGCTATATAGACGACGATCTGAAGGGCCATTGAGTTTATATAGATGAGCTAAAGGGCCAGTGAGTCAATATAGACGAGCTTAAGGACTATTGCGTCAATTAAATCGAGCTGAAGGGCCAGTGAGACTATAGGAAAGGAATCTGAAGGTTTAGAGAGATATTATGAAGTGTCTAATGAGAATGGAGTTTCTACAGGCGTGATGAATTTTCGGGAGTTTTTTTTTGTGTGTCAGGGCCTTTTTAGAAAAGTTATTGTGACTACTGCAACGTATACATAACGACAACAATTATACGTACGGTGTTCCTATATTGTTTTGAAAGGAAAGAGAAGAACGAATTTGTAATAATATGTCGATGTACGCTGTCGGTGTACAGGATACAGAGACTAAATGGATAATCTGATGGTCAGGCAGGGCCTATAGGCGGGCTGAATCATTGAGAGTTTCTGTAGTATGTGTCTCTGCCAGACGATTTGAAGGATAGAAAACCTTCCTCGTCAGTGGCTGATTATAAACGAGCTGGTGAAGGAGGCCTTTATGGGCAACTTAAAACCAGGGAATACAAACAAGGAACAATTTTGGATGTACTAAAGAAATACTTCTTGAACGTTCGGATGAGTAGAGATATTTCATGGTAGGAGTCTCTGTTAGCAGTAAGAAGAACAGGGGGTAGACATCCGAGAGCTCAATGACAGATAATATATACAGAAAAAATGAAGACCAGGAAGATAAATATAACTAACTAGGGCTTTATATTGAAACCCCAAGCGCGTATAAGTGCTGTCAGTACGTATACGCTCTATAGGTCTTGATATTTTAATTTGAGTTTACAGGGACACAATTTATCAAATTTTTATAAAAAAAAATATAAATGCAATAAAATAATAAAAACTATATTCTATTATATAATTTACCTTCCCATAAAAAACAACTTCAAAAAAATTCAACATCTAAATTATCTCTGAGTATAAATCTAATTTTAAAATCTCCACTTTTTCTATCCTTCACAGTTTTATGTATTTGTGTGTGTACTTTTTTGCAATAAGTTTAAAAAACAGAATACTTTATAATGCACACAAGGACACGTAGTATCCTTACAAAACCAACATGTATGCAAAACTCGCACACACACACATAGGGAGACACACATTCGCACATAAAGTGGCAGGGTTTATATTTTTACATCATGTTTAATAGGATTTACACTATTTTATTTAAGCGTTTCAAGTTTTGTGTTTTTTATTTTATATTGCCTGCGTGTGAGTGTGTTTGTATGTGTGTGTGTAAATATTTGTATATGACTCTTGTCTCTAAGCCTGTAGATGTGTGTGTGTGTGATGCTGCTCTGTTCATGCAACTATTTTTGTTAGAAGAGGATCAACGCCATAGCCACCATGAACCACTAACCACGAGTGGAAATTGTAACGGCAGTAGCTGCTGTATTTGTTGTTGGTGTTATTGTAGTGGTAGTCATATCAGTTTAGCAACCCTGGCAGCAGTATAAAACTCAAAATGCAGACACCATCATCGTGAGGAGAAAAAATCACTTGAATTTTTATTGTTATGAAAGAGGTTAAACATTTTTACCACCAGCACTTTTTTTCCGATCTCACTCACTGGATGAGTGTGTGTGAGTTGGTGTTTTTGTGTAGATTTCAAAAACATTTTTTCGGTGAAAAATAAAATATTTATGGTTATTACATGGACGGGAAAAAGAAAAGGTTTTAACAAAGGGGCCTTGGGAATAAAAATCATATCAACAATACTTTTATTTAAAAAGTTTTCAATGATTTCCACAGATTTTAATACAATATTATCCAAAGGTACGACGATGCGTATGAGTGTTGTCATATCGTATACGCAACCATATACCAATTGTATTTTGCCAAGATAAGGCCCTTTGAATGGACCCAAATTAAAATTTATCCATCAAAATCAAACAAAAAACGTATAAACTAACTTATGTATATATTCCAACACTTTAACACGGCATTGTTGTTGTTGTGGCTGATATTTTTGTTAGTGTTGGTAATAAGTAAATGCAATTATTTTTTGGTATTCTTTTTTTCAACTACCATTCATTCCGCTTCGGCTGCTGCCGCTTCTGTTCTGCATGTTTTCACAGATACGTGTAGGTGGTGTATTAATTTTTTTTTCATAAAAGGAGCTATTTTTTATTCACGCTTTATTGTTCACACATAGGTGTTGGTAAGCATTCAAACGGCTGTGTATGTATGTGTGTCTGTGAATAAATGCGTGTAAATCTATGGTCATTTTATGGTATTGTCATCACGTTTAGAAGTGATTAAAATGAATTAAGATTATTATTAGAGCTTGCTGGCGTATATAATAGAATTATATATGAGTTTTTTTTTTGTGAAAAGGGAGTATGAAACGTGGGAAAAAATCGTGCAATTAAATCACGTTGGACTTAAACCCATGCAGCAGAAGGAAAAAATGTGTAAACTCGGATTTCAGATAATTGTAACAATGGCAAAGGAGATTTATTTATTTCAGAGGTAAGAAATGAACTGGAGGGTGTTTTGTTAGACAAGCTTAAAGCTTACTTCATAGATGAGCTGAAAAGAGTATTTACAGAAGAGCTGAACAGAGTTTTTATAAACGATCTGAATGTAGTCTATATAGTCCATCTAAAGACGGGTTCTTTATAGAGGAACATAAAAAAAATTTTCGGTGATAGGAGCGAGATATCGTATCCTAAAAATATCTAAAGAATAGTGTAATATGAATCAATTAATATTGAAAGATCATACTGGCGTATACGTGTTGGCAACACTTATACGTCAATACCAAAATTAGAAAATAATGTTTATAGACAAGCTGAGGGGACTTTTTCTAGATAAGCTGGAGGTAGTCTTTATAGATGAGGTAGAGGAAATCTTTATAGACGAGGTAGCCCTCATCTCCTTATTCAGTCAGACAAAAAGACATTTTTATAGAAGAGTGGGAGGAAATATTACGGATGAATGTGGTGTAGTCTGTATGTACCAGCTGAAAAGAGTCTTTAAATACTGTAGGTAATCAGGTATTTATAAAGAATCTAAAGGTGGTCTTTAGAGACAAGCAAGCGGGAAATTTTCTAGATAACCTGGAGACAGGCTTTATAGATGATGACTGGAGAGTTTTTATATACGGGGTAGAGGGAGTCTTTATAGAGAAACTTGATGTAGTATTTATAGCAGAGCTGAAGGGAATTTTTTAAGTATCGGAGGAGTTCTTTAGACGAATTTGCGGCAGTATTTATGGGCGAGTTGACGGGAGTAGTTCGAAAGGAATTGAAGGCCAGTGTGTTGTAAGGACGAACTGAAGATTCCGCGAGTTTATATAGACGAGCTGAAGGGTCAATGAGTCTATATAGACAAATTGAAGGGCCAGGGACCCTGTATAGACGAGCTTTGGTTCCACTGAGAGCATTATGATGAGCGGAAGGGCAAGTGAGATCATAAATTAGTGGGCGGCCAATGAATCCATATAAACGAACTGAAGGGTTATAGAGGGGCTATCGAGGCGAGATGAAGGGCCAAAGAGACGCGCTGAAGCCCGTGTAAGTCTATACAGGCGAGCTGAAAGGGTGTTAGTCACGACACGAGCTGCAGACCCAAAGGATCTCTTGTAAACGAGCTGAAGGGCCATTGAGTCTAGGCGATCTGAAATAACAGTGAGTCTATATAGTCGAGCTGATGGGCCAGTACTCTATATGGACAAGCTAAAGGGCCATTGAGTCTATCGTCCATCGTTTTGAATGAGTTTTCAATCACTCCTGGAAAAGGGGACCGAAAAGACCCCTTTAATGAGTCGGTTGAGGGTTAAAGGTGTATAGAAAAAATTACCCGATATTTTATCAGTAATATTGCCGAAGACACTATATAGAATAGCTAGAGAGCCAGTGAGTCCATATAAACCAACTGAGGGTCAGATATCCTTTAGAGGCGTGATGAAGGCCAGTGAGTCTATTTAGTCTATTCAGGCGAACTGAGGGACTAGTGACTCTATGACTGGTATGATATGCCAGAGATTTTACAGAGGTATGATTATGGGCCAGTAAGTCTATATAGGCAAGATGAAGGGCTAGTGGTTTTGTATAGACGAGCTGGAGGCCAGACAGCCTTTGTAGATAATTTGAGGGGCCAAAGAGTCTCTATAGGGGAAAAATTCCGAATAATGTTCAAATATAGTCTACATAGGCGAACTGAGGGACTAGTGATGCCTGGTATGATATGCCAGAGATTTTACAGAGGCATGCTTATGGGCCAGTAAGTCTATATAGGCCAGATGAAGGGCTAGTGGTTTTGTATAGACGGGCTGGAGGCCAGACAGCCTTTGTAGATAATCTGAAGGGCCAAAGAGTCTCTGTAGGGGAAAAATTACGAATAATGTTTAAATATAGGAAAACTTTGTATAGAAAAATTCTGAATAACTTTTTTTTATAAAATTTTTTTAATTTTTTTTTTGTATAGAAATCCGAAATTTTTCGGAATAAGTTTTTTCGTATAAAAAAAATCGGTAAATTTTTTTTTCGTATAGAAACAAATCGGAAAATTTTTTTTCGTATAGAAAAAAATCGGTAAATTTTTTTTTCGTATAAAAAAATCGGTAAAAATTTTTTTTGTATAGAAAAAATCGGTAAAAATTTTTTTCGTATAGAAAAAAATCGGTACATAATTTTTTCGTATAGAAAAAAATCGGTAAAAATTTTTTTCGTATAGAAAAAAATCGGTACAATTTTTTTCGTATAGAAAAAATCGATAAAAATTTTTTTGTATAGAAAAAAATTGTTAAAAACTTTTTTCGTATAGAAAAAAATCGGTACAAATTTTTTTCGTATAGAAAAAAATCGGTAAAATTTGTTTTTCGTATAGAAAAAAATCGGTAAAAATTTTTTTCGTATAGAAAAAAATCGGTAAAATTTTTTTCCGTATAGAAAAAATCGATAAAAATTTTTTTGTATAGAAAAAAATTGTTAACATTTTTTTTCATATAGAAAAAAATCGGTACAAATTTTTTTCGTATAGAAAAAAATTCGAACAGACCTCAGTTCCCACTGAGGTCATTTTTTTCGTATAGAAAAAAATTCGAACAGACCTCAGTTCCCACTGAGGTCATTTTTTTCGAATAGAAAAAAATCGGTAAAATTTTTGTTTCGTATAGAAAAAAATCGGTAAAAATTTTTTTCGTATAGAAACAAATCGGTAAAAATTTTTTCGTATAGAAACAAATCGGTAAAAACTTTTTTCCTATAGAAAAAAATCGGTAATTTTTTTTTCGTATAGAAAAAAATTGGTAAAATTTTTTTTCGTATAGAAAAAAAATCGGTAACAATTTTTTTCGTATAGAAAAAAAATCGGTAAAAATTTTTTTCGTATAGAAAAAAATGGGTAAAAATTGTTTTCGTATAGAAAAAAATCGGTAAAATTTTTTTTCGTATAGAAAAAAATCGGTAAAATTTTTTTTCGTGTAGAAAAAAGTTGGTTAATATTTTTAATCATCCTTCTGCCTTTATCTTGCCTAAGACAACATCCCTTTTTCAAATAAATAAACTATAGTTCCATGATGCGTATGACTAATGTCACAATGTATACGTCATCGTATCTACACGAGTTATTTTTTTCTCCTTATCTTAATGAACACAACACAAATGAACATGTTTTCCATTTCCTTACACTTATTTCGATCAATAAAAATTTATAGACAAAATCTGCCACAAAAGACAATTTGTTTACAAAACGAAATAAATAAAAAAAAACTCATAAAAAAACACAAAAGTACGAACACACAGAAAATAAACCGAAAACATATCTAAATCTTTTGGCTTTCTTGTACAAACTATCTGTCTACGGACAGACACACTAACATATACCCTCTGTGTTTGTGTATTTGTTGAGAATAATAGAACTATTGAAAATATTTACAACAAATATTCCATTTATGCTATTCCAGACACATTCATTTAACCACATTGAAATGCCCATGACCCTAGCCGACTTACACGAATGTATACCCTTACACACATAGAGAGAGCAATAAAAAAGGATTGACTTCTTGTAGTTCTGTTTGGATTATGACTTGTCCATATGTTTCTGCAATTGACAATATTTTCAAAATATTTTTGTGGTAAAGAATTCTTAGTACATAAAGAAAATGTAGACTCACCCATTCCATTTATTCTCGAGAATTACAAAAAAAAAAAAATTATTTGGAACCTCAAAGAAATTTATAGATTTTTTTTTCGAAGAATGTATAGGAGAATATTTTAAAATCTGGAAAATGGGAGTTTTTTTTTTAATTTTGAGTTTCACAACTACTGTGAAAATTATAAATATTTACTTTTTCATGGGTCGTATATATTTTCGTCTATAAAAAAATCAGAAAAAATTTCGTTTATAAAAAAATTTGTTAAATTTTTTTTTTCGTTTTTATAAAAATGTTGAATTTTGTTATTGGATTGTTTATAGAAAAAAATCCGTAATACCATACCATTTTTTTAATTTTTATTGTTTAAAAATATCATAGCTTTTTATTTAATAATATTTCCATGGTGACGTATAACTATTGTCACCATGTATACGCACCCATGGCCTTTTATTGCTCACCCAAATGTACTCTCTTTCGGCATGGATTATTTCCAATTAAATTTCGCATTAAATTCACTTCGAATACCTTACATTCTTTGGCAAAGGTATTTATTTATATTTTCCGAAATTTTACAAAGAAAATATAATTTTCAAAATGGTCTCAACTCAACTCAAATAAATAAAACTTTTATTCTCTGGCGTGCGCTGCCTGCGTCCCGGCGAGCATTTTTCGTTCATCTCCAGTGAAAAAGGATTTAGATGACTTGGAATTTTTGGTGAACTATTTGTTCAAGCTAATTGAATTAAGTTTCGTTTAGCCGCCGTCACCGCCACCGCCACTACCGGCCTCCCTCAAAAGCTTTTACATTAGTGGAAAATCTCCCCGCTTGCGGGTGGTTGGTTGGTGGGTATTGCTTATGCCTTCGGCAAGGACATGACATTTGCTCTAAATAAGTTGAACAAATTACCGAGAGTTAAGTAGTTGGGTTGGGTGGAGAGGAAGGGAAAGGATCACGACAACCATGCAAATCTTTTCGTTGTAGGTTGCGTTCATCTGCTCATATAAAATTCGCCCCAAAGAAACAGCAAGGCCGGGCTGAATGGCAAATAATGAAAAGACAAAGTTTTTTCGGAGGGGGGCATGCAGGGAGGGTGCGGAGAGGTTTGGTAAATACTTTTAAGCTGCCGTTGTAACAGAAGCATGATTTTGTTTTCTTTTTTATTTTTGAAATTTTCTTTTACATTTGAAATAATGCTGGTATTATATTTCTATAGAAAGCAGGGGAATGTAAGAGTGTGTAGGTGTATGGATGTAAGAGTCTCTGTGTGTGTGTAAGTAACATGCAAATGCATACAAATAAGATTTAATATTTGATTGTAAATCATCTTAATGGAAACATACTATGATGACTTGTCAGATTTTTTCCCTCTTCTTCGTCTACTTTTTTCATATCGTTTACAAAACAAGATTTTTTTTCTCGATATTGACGATGAAAGCAAATGGCAAAGATTGAACGAAAAGCAGAAAAATTGCCTGTTATCAGAATATTTTATATCGTTATGCATATTTTTTGTTTCCCCTTTGTTTTTTTGTCTGGAACAAAGGGTTTGAGTTGATTTTTATTTCTTGATATACTTTCAAGTAACGAAATAAATTCTTCAATCCGTTATAATGACGAATATTGGGCAAACAGAGAATTCGAAAATGTAAAATATTTCCTTTTTTTATTTCCTAAAAAGGATTATCAATATTTGATGAATTGTTGTTTTGCTATCACAAATCAGCAAGAATTTTTCGTTTTTAGAATATTTGATCTCTTATTAAATGGAGATATTATTAACCTTCATAAATATAATGATTTCGATTTCAAATCAGCTGATATAGGCATTGTTAAGGGCTAAGTACAATGTGCGATGCATACTTTTAGGCAATGTGAGAAAAGGAACAGTAGGGTATTTTTAGACGAAATAACTCGATCGAATATTTCTATTCATCTTTCGTCGTCGAAAATAAATTCGGTGAAATTTTTTTCGTCTGAAAAAAAATCCGTGAAAATTTTTTTGCATAGGGGAAAAATTGGTATCATTTTTTCGCACAGAAAATTCGGTAACTTTGTTTCGCATTGAAAAAAAAACTCGGTAACATTTTTGCAAAGACAAATATTTGGGAAAACACTTTTTCGCATAGAAAAAAATTGGTGACAATTTTTTTTCGAATAGAAAAATAACTAATTTTTTTTCGAATAAAAAAAATCTCAATTTTTTTTTTTCGTAAAGAAAAAACTTAGGCATTTTTTTCGGAAAGAATAAAATCGGCATTTTTTTTGCATAGGAAAAAATCGGAATTTTTTTCGCTACGAAAAATTTAAAAAAATTGTTAATTTTTTTTTTACCAAGAAGCATTTTTTCCCATAGAAAAAAATCGTATAGAAATTTAAATTATTTTTTCTAGCAATAACCAGTAAGGAATGTAGTAAAGTCGGACGGGGCCAACTATATGATACCCTTCACCACTTTGGGTATATTCAACAGATGGGATCCTAACAGACGTCGCATTTTTGAAGGACCATTAACATGAAATTAAACATGTCATTCTGCAGCAACCTATACTAAATTTTGGTCAGATATAGAGTGGCTTCTTACAACAGGAAAAAATTATATAAATAAATTTAAAGCAAAATATCGAAATCTAAACCGATTTCATCGAAACTTGTCACATGTTCGGTCAAAATTTCGGCCAAATTTCGTGCAATTCGAAGGATATATAGGGATTTTTGGTGCACTATTTACGAGAAATCGGACGAAAATATATATGGGAGCTATATTTAAATCTGAACCGATTTTCGCGAAACTTAACACACATCGTTCTAGGCTTAATTCAGTAGGCTGTGCCAAATTTTGTGGAAATCGAAGGATATATAGGGACTTTGGTGCACTATTTACATAAAATCGGACAAAAATATTAATGCAAGTTATATTTAAATCTGAGCCGATTTTCACGAAATTTAACACACATCGTTCTATGCTTAATTCACAATGCCGTGCCAAATTTCGTGGAAATCGAAAGATATATAGGGACTTTAATACACTTTGGTGCACTACTTACCTAAAATCGGACGAAAATATATATGGGAGCTATATCTAAATCTGAACCGATTTTCACGAAACTTAACACACATCGTTCTAGACTAAATTCATAGCTCTGTGCCAAATTTTGTGCAAATCGAGGGATATATAGGGATTTTGGTGCACTATTTACATAAAATCGGACGAAAATATATATGGGAGCTATACCTAAATCTGAAACGATTTTCAGGAAATTTAACACACATCGTTCTAGACTAAATTCATAGCTCTGTGCCAAATTTTGTGCAAATCGAAGGATATATAGGGATTTTGGTGCACTATTTACATAAAATCGGACGAAAATATATATGGGAGCTATATCTAAATCTGAACCGATTTTCAGGAGATTTAACATACGTCGTTCTAGGCTTAATTCAGTATGCTGTTCCAAATTTCGTGTAAATCGAAAGATATATGGGGACATTAGTGCACCATTACAAAAAATCTGACTAAAATATATATGGGAGATATATCTAAATCGGCACCGATTTTCACGAAATTTAACACACATCGTTCTAGGCTTAATTCAGAATGCTGTGGCAAATTTCATGGAAATCGAAAGATATATAGGGACTTTGGTGCACCATTAAAGTAAAATCGGACGAAAATATATATGGGAGCTATATTTAAATCTGAATCGATTTTCCGGAAATTTAACACACATCATTCTATGCTTAAATCAGAATGCTGTGACAAATTTCGTGGAAATCGAAAGATATATAGCGACTTTAGATATATAGCGAAAATATATATGGGAGCTATATTTAAATCTGAACCGATTTTCACGAAACTTAACACACATCGTTCTAGACTAAATTCATTGCTCTGTGCCAAATTTCGTGCAAATCGAAGGATATATAGGGACTTTGGTGCACTATTTACCTAAAATCGGATGAAAATTTATATAGGAGCTATATCTAAATCTGAACCCATTTTTCCCAATTTCAATAGGGTTCGTCCTTGGGCCAAATAAGTGAACAGTGCCAAATTTCATCCAAATCGGATCACAAATGCGACCTGTACTTTGTTAACAAAAATACATGGACGGACGGGACGGACAGACGGACATGCATAAATCGACTTAAAAAGTGATTCTATGCATATTCTCAAAATGAAACCATATGTCTATCTCGTGTCCTTTTGGCTGTTACAAACATATGCACAAAGACATAATACCCTGTACCACAGCGTGGTGAAGGGTATAAAAATGTAAGTTATAAATGGTCCATTTGACGTATACGTTATGACAACACGTATACACCATATTACTCTATTGTCAGCACCACTAACGTATTTCAAAGTTTATTTTTTTTTAATTTTTTCTATATTCCAAAAATGTTTCAAAAATTCTTAGTGTGAAAATATTATTGTCTACCAATTAAATTATTTAAATTCTTAGACAAGAGTATTATATATTTAATAAATTTGTTTGTTATAGCTCCATATGTCCCCCTACATACCCACTGCTGGTCTCTTCAATTCATGTCATTACAAAACTATTTTAAATTGTGATTTAATAGATAAACTTGACAGGCGAGTCTGGCAAATACGATATATAGAGAGATTTTTTGTATGACATGAAAAAAACACACACACATAAATACAAATACGATTATGTA
This sequence comes from Musca vetustissima, assembly GCF_032173495.1. NCBI lineage: Eukaryota > Metazoa > Arthropoda > Insecta > Diptera > Muscidae > Musca > Musca vetustissima. Next base: position 149,960 of record NW_026884077.1, read on the forward strand.
CATATACAGGTAGGTATGTGTGTATAGACCACATAACAATGTCTGACTGACATTCACACACACACTCGCATCCCTTGCATTTCTATGAACACAATGATTGTATCATTGTCATAGTCAAAATACCTCAGGTTGTGACACTTGTACAAGAAGGATGTTTGTATTTTTATAGACTGCAAATACCCAATAAAATCGACAGGGACGACAGACGACAAATCGGAACAAAAAACCCCAAAAACATCAATAACAAGGTAAAATATACATACCGACGACAACTACAAACGTAACTCTAAATACCAAAAATAAATATTATATTCCAATAATAGTTTATTACAAACCAGCAGACACAATAACAATGCGAAAAAAATACATCTATGGAATTTTTAAATTATTTCAGAATATATATTGGAAGATGAGGAAATCATTTTTAAATAATTATGGAATATTTTTCAATTATTTTTGCATTTTGTAAAATTATATTCGATACGAAAAAAATTTTTTTGAATTTTTTCTATAAAAAATTGCCTTTTTTTATACGAAAAACATTTTTACCATATTTTTTTTTTTACAAAAAAATATTTTTTTTTTCTATAAAAAAATCCAATTTTTTGCTATAGAAAAAATTTTCCAATTTTAACTTATTTTATGGAATATTGGAAGAAGAGGAGAACATTATAATTATGGAATGTTTTCTCCACGTTTTTTTTTGTAATTTTTTTCAAATTAAATTTTTTTCCAAAATTTTTTTTACTACCATTGGTATTACCATTTTTTTTTTACAAAAAACTCCATATTTTTTTATATAAAAAATTGTTTCTAAACGAAAAAAAGATGTTTTCCGATTTTTTTCTACACGAAAATTTGTTTACAGATTTCTCTCTATGTGAAAAAAAATTTTGCAGATTTTATCCGCGCGAAAAATATTTTACCGATTTTTTTTTACGAAAAACATTCCAATTTTTTCAACACAAAAAAAGTTATTCGAATTTTTTTCTACACAAACAAAATGATTTATACATTTTTTATTTTTTTTCGAAATTTTCTTCATATTCCAATCATTTTTCTCCACCTGATATGACCTGACCTCCTAACAGTCAGTTTTGTCAAAATCAATATCCTTTCATATGTAAATTTTATGTAATCAATTTTTTTTTTGCACAAATTCAAAATTGATTTGTTGCTTTTGCTCCATTCACACAACAAAATATGGACAGGACTAAAAACTCCAATAGAGGGAGAGAGGGAAATACTGTTGGGAGAGAGAGAGAGGGTGGTACTATTGGTTGTGTACAAACGACACAGTGTCATGGATAAATGACAAAATCACGTACAAATAATCAGGTGTATCGTACAAAATACTTACATACACACACACAATCAGACACCTGCATTTACACACACACCTTTAAACCTTTTGGGATAAGTTAAGTATTAACAAAACACATGCCATATATTTTGTGACACTCAGTCAGTCATCAAAATGTATCCTTGGCAATTGTGCGAAAGCACAGATCTCACATATTTGTATGAATCGCATAAAACCAATACACAGGTGTCTGGAAATTGAGTGCGGATTTTTATCAATGAATCATTGACACCTGCACACAGTGAGACTTTTCAGTGGGAACATACATCTGGGAATTTAAAGGCAAACAGGTGGATACTTCTTGGGGTTGCAAAATACTATTTACCTTGGATAAAATGTTGAAATAAAATCTGAAATTTTTTCCAATTTTCTATAGATGAAAAATGGTTTTCCAATTCTTTTCTGTAGATAGTTTTCCGATTTTTTTTTCTTTACTGAAAAACTAAATTTCCCAATTTTTTCTATACTGAAAAAAACCAGTAAGGAGAGTAGTAAAATCGGACTGGGCCGACCCTTCAGCATTTTGGGTATAGTTTGCATATGTATCCTAACAGACGCGTTTTGTTATAAATCTATATCTGAACCGATTTAGTGGACTATTTATCTAAAATCGGGCGAAGCTATAATGGTAGCTATATTTAAACCGATTTTCACGAAACTTTGCACATATCATTATAGACTTAATTTAGTACGTTGTGCCGAATTTCGTGCAAATCGAAAGATATATAGAGACTTTTGTGCACCATCGGACGAAGATATATATAGGAGCTATATCTAAATCTGAACCGATTTCTGCGAAGCTTTGCACACATCATTTGTGACCTTATCCATTAAGCTGTGCCAAATTTCGTGCAAATCGAAAGATATATATGGACTTTGGTGCACCATTTACCTTAAATCGGACGAAAATATATATGGGAGCTATATCTAAATCTGAACCGATTTTTCCCAATTTCAATAGCGTTCATCCTTAGGCCAAACAAATGAGCTTTGCCAAATTTCATCCAATTCGGATCATAAATGCGGCCTGTTTACAATTTAACATGGACAGACGGACATGCATAAATCGACTCAGAAAGTGATTCTATGCGTATTATCAAAAGCAACCATGGGTCTATCTCGTTTCCTTTTGCCTGTTACAAACATATGCACAAAGACATAATATAAAAATGTTTTCCGATTTTTTTTCTATACCGAAAAAAATCCATATTTGTTTTTATACGGAAAATAATTTTTTTAAAATTTTTTTATAGACGAAAAAATGTTTGCCGAATTTTTTTTCTATTGAAAAAATTTTTTCCGTATTTTTTTCCTATAGACAAAAAAAAAAAAAATTCTATAGACGACATTTTTTTCGAATATTTTCTTAACCAAAATACGAAAACATTGTTTTCCGATTTTTTTTCTACATCGAAAACATTTTTTCGATTTTATTTCTTTACAATTTTTTTTTTCAAAAACAAACATTTTTCCCAAAATTTTCTGTACCAAACAATATGTTCAAAATTTTTTATATAGAAACAAATGTTTCCGATTTTCTTTCCAATTTTTTTCGGATTTCTTTCTATATCGAAAATACAAATTCCGAATTCGGATTTTTTTTTCTTATACCGACAAAAATGTATTGTGATTTTTTTCTATATGAAAAAACATTTTCTGTATAAAAAATGTTTCCGAATTTTTTCCTACGCCTACAAAAAGTTTCCCATTTTTTTCTATACCGAAAAAATCAGATTTCTGTTGTATAATATTTTTCTTAATGAAAATATTTTTTCCGAAGTTTTTTCTAACAACGAAAACATTTTTAAAATTTTTCCAAATTTTTTCCTATCCGAAAAATTGAAGAAGCTCAACCTTGGGTGACAATGAAGCAGGCCCCACGTTGGGCCCCAGTGAATAAACTCGAAACAACAAAATTTACAATAATGTTGTCTACTCCTTGTTTAGGAACTACTTCCAGCTTACGATCTAGTCCAGTGTTCGCTTAAACGAATTGGAGTCGGGGGTCCGGACTCGGAGTGAAGCGATTTTATTGAAATTTGATTGAGCTTAGGTACTACTTATGAGAAGCGAGATTCTAATCTGTAGATGAAAAATTGTTTTCCAATTTTTTTCTATGGATAGTTTTCCAATTTTTTTTCTTTACTGAAAAAAAATTTCCCAATGTTTTCTATACTAAAAAAATGTTTTCCGAGTTTTTTTCTATACCGAAAAAAATCCTTATTTTTTATGTACCGAAAATATTTTTTTCCGAATTTTTTAAAGACGAAAAAATGTTTTCGTAATTTTTTTCTATAGATGAAAAAATGTTTTCAGAATTTTTTTCTATAGAAAAAAAATTTCCGTATTTTTATCTATAGACGAAAAAAAATTTTTCTATAGAAAATACGAAAACATTGTTTTCCGATTTTTTTCTACATCGAAAACATTTTTTTCTTTATTTTGTATTTCTTTACAATTTTTTTTTTTTCAAAAACAAAATTTTTTCCCAAAATTTTCTGTACAAAATAATATGTTCAAAATTTTTTATATACAAACAAATGTTTCCAAATTTTTTGTTCGGATTCTTTCTATACCGAAATACAAATTCCGAATTCGGATTTTTTTCCTATACCGACAAAAATGTATTCTGTTTTTTTTTTCTACACGAAAAAATGTTTTTCTGTATAAAAACACGTTTCCGAATTTTTTCTCATACCTACAAAAAATGTCCGATTTTTTTCTATACCTAAAAAACCAGATTTCTATTCTATAATATTTTTCTAAACGAAGTTTCCGGAGTTTTTTCTATACGAAAACATTTTTACAAAAGTTTTTGAAGCACAAAAAACATTTTCTATACAAAAAAAAAAAAAAAAAAAAAATTTATTTTTCTCCGATGTCCGATTTTTTTCTATACGAAAAAAATTCCAAATTTTTTCCTGTCCCAAAAATGTTTTTTTATATACGAATAATTTCTTTTCCGAATTCTAAATCGAAAAAAGTCCGTTTTCTTCTATACGAAAAACATGTTCTCCGAATTTTTTTATAGGAAATAAAATTTGAAAATATATTTTTCATATCTTTCCCTTGCATTTTTCCACCCCTCTCTCGTATGTGGGAAGTCGAACTCCTTAATTTTCATAACTTATGGAGGATAGAGATTTTCTGAAAATTGTCTACATTAAATCCCTGTTACATGACATAAGGAGATCATTGCCATCTATTTTGTTCGCCCTGCTGATATGGTTATGTATTAAGGTCTGTCTGTCTGTCGTCTGTTTGTAAATCATGTAAATTATGAGGCAATTGTTTTTCCTAGGCAAAGAACACCTGCAGTATCCAAAAACAGAAAAAATGCACACTCAGGCTCAAATACAAAGCAAAACGAACTGCCTTTAAACACTTAATCATGTTATTGACAAGGGAGACAAGAGTTTGAGTAGAAAAGAGGGAGGGGTGGTGTAGTTCAATGTAAAGTGGCAAAGGTTAAGATAGTCATCAGAATCATCACAAACAACAGCAACAAGAATAATTTCCGTTTGTTTTTAAAAACAACTACAAATGGAGATGTTGCTTCGGCCCAAGGGATAGAGGGAGTGGGAGGGAGAGATAGCCAGCTCTGTGTCTATTGACATGGTTGGTGTTTATTGAAGAGTACCCAAAGCAAATGGCATAATTTATAACCCCAAAAAAGTGTTTGTGAATACCTTTTTTGCCTTGTCATTTACATAGCTTTGCTGAGGCCAATGGAAAAAGGAGGGGGCATGCTTCGGCTGGGTTTTCCCCATGACAAAGCAATGCAAATCCAGCTGGCCATAATTTTAGTCATTTGAATTGATGCCACAGTAGATCAATATCATTCTTACGCATTGTAGCCATTCTTCTTCTGCGTGCATGTTGCATGACCTGCAAGGTGTCTCTCTCTCTGGTTAGGTGTGTAAAGTGGCAAAAGTAAATTATTATTGAATCCAATGCCGCATAGCTGGATGGTCCGTCCGTTCAGTTTTAAACCTGAACCAAACCGAACCAGGGTCTCTACATCTAACAGCCATAAATTACAATTTATGTTGAACAAACGAGGTGCATTTAAATGTTTATGGCATTCCGGACAATTCGAGCAGTCGAACATTCATTCATTGAGTCAGTCATTCGGTTCGGTTGGTGTTGGCTTTAAACGTAACGTTTATTTCAAATGTGCATTCATTTAGTGTGGATTGGAGAGCGGAATGATTTCCCCTCCATTTAACTCTCTCTCTTACCTCCCTAGGCAACATTATTGCCCTTTGGTTCAAAAAGAGAGGTGCTTCGGAGGTTGTTTTTTCACTTGTTTCACTTTTGTTGTGTTTTTTGCTGTATAAACGTGAATTATTTGAATTGTTGCACAAACACACACACATAGTTGCCCATTTGTTCTATGCGAAATTGCTTACGAGGCAATATACAAATAAATTTGCACAATTAAAAACAGTCAGTCCATGCAACAGAGTGGAAATAAATTTGTATGCAAAACGAAACAACAAAAAACTGGTTACAATGGTTTGCTGTACCCACTGCAACTCTATACCTCTCACTGCTCCTCTCTCTCGATTTTTCTACTACCTATTTACCCTGTATGCTCTGGGGATGAGGATAATAACAAATTTTATTGTTTTAAACGAAAAATCTAGGGTACAATTTAAAATCAATTCGTAGTTGTTGTACAAACCATTGCTAACAAATGTTGAAATATTGTGCTGAAATTGTTCCCCAATGGGTTAAACATTTTTAATGAGATTTTTTCTGTGTAATATTACTTGGCTTGTTAGGGAAGATATATGATTATAAAATGCATGATAACAGCTAACAAATACTAGGTACGTCGAACATTAATTAGTACATTTAAATTTAATTAGTTCAATATGCAGGGATGGGTGGGTGATGGCGTATGAGTGCTGTCAACACGTATACGCCAAGGTGGGGGAAAATTAGGTGTTATCATTATATGAGGTGCTCTGGCCAATTGACGACCGATATAGGTTGATTTCGAACATAACCGATATAGTTTAATTTTACGTTCTAGTTTTTATCCCGATATCTTCCGCAGGTAGTATGATAATAATGATTATTATTAGAACAGAGTCTTGGAATTAATCTCAAAACTCCGAAGAAATCGGATAAATATTTATATATATAAAAGAGCTTAGTGTTAAGTGAGTGACTGACTGACAGATCATCGCCCAGTCGAAACGGCTAAAGCTAGAAGCTTGAAATTTTGAGTGTGGGTTGTTGTTGGTATGTAGGCGTAAGATACGGCTGGGTTTTTGGAGATTTGTACTAGAAGGGTACGAAAAGTACTAAAATGTACCAAATATGATACCCTTTGTATTAGGCGAACGGGAAGAGCTAGAATTCTGAAATTTGGAATGTGGGTCACTGATGGAAAGTTAAAAAGATGTACAAAAGGGTTCTTGGAAATTCGACCTATAAGTGTACTAAATGTACTAAATTTAGTTCTAAGTCTATATATATTGAACATATATATCTAACATCTTGAAATTTTATATAGAATACAGGTTGGGAAGTGGTGTTGATGTATAGAAATGGTTTAAGATTTTCGTACTTATGTTTTTTAAAAAGTACTAAATGGTACTAAATTTGATACTATTTGCATTTAGTTGAGTGTATATAGATGGAATCCTGAAGGTCGGAATTAGGACTACTGTTGGAATACAGCATTGAGGTGCAAGTTGGATGTTGGTGCACATATAGAGCTGGAGTCTTGAAATTGGGAATTAAAATGACAGTTGCAATGTAGAATTGAGGTAGTTTTGGAAATTCGCACTTATTGGTACGAAAAGTACTAAATCGTACTAAATACAGTACAATTTAAATTTTGCTTAAAAGGATGAGCTTAAAACCTGAAATTTGGAATTCTGATTACTGTTGAAGATTGAGCTATAGAGACATCTTTGGAAATTCGTATTTGTGTGTACGAAAAGTACTAAACGGCACTAGATATGGTACAATTTGGATTTGGGTGAACGGAGAGAGCTGGAAACGTAAAATTTGGAATAATAGAATTAAGGTATGGAAGCATAGTACGTAAATGGTACTATATTTGGTACAACTTGATTAAGTGGATAGAGTTGGATTCCAGAATTTTGGAATTAAAATTACTTTTGATGTGTAGGATTGACGTAGTTCAATTATAGAAACAAAAAGTACTAAATGGTACCAATGGATAGGGTTAAGATCCTGAAATTTTGATTAAATTAATATTACTGTTGGAGTGCAGGATTGAAATATGTCGGTAGTTTTGAAAATTTGTCATTTCGTGTACTAAATGGTACTAAATTTGGCACAGTTTAGATCAGAGTGAATGGATAGAGATGGAAAACTTAAATTTAGAATGCAAATCGCAGAATTAAGGTAGTATTGGAATTTCGTGCTCTTGGATACGAGAAGCACTAAATGGTACTAAATAGGGTACAATTCGTTTTGTGTGAGCGGGAACCCTAAAATTTGGAATCAAAATTAAGGGTGGAGTGTAGGATTGAGATATGGAGGTAGTTTTGAAAATGCATGATTATGTGTACTAAATGGTACTAAGTTTATTTGGATTGAGGTAAAACATTTATATTTGAAAATGAAATTACTGTTAGAGTACAGGATTGAGACAGTGTTGAAAATTCAAACGAAAAGTACTAAATGGTACTAAATATGCTACAATTTGGATTTTAGTGAACGGATAGGGCTGGTATCCTGAAATTTATGATTAAAATTACTGTTGGAGTGTGGTGAACGGATAGAGCTGGAATCCTTCAATGTGGCCTAAAGGTTATTATTGGAGAACATGATTGGGGTAGTTTTGGAAATTCGTACTTATGGGTACGAAAAGCACAAAATTTGGTACAAATTATATAGAATATCTATAGGAAGGAATTCTATATTTATCCCCTATATAACCTCACCCATTTTCCGCAATTTCCTTCTTAGTACAAATAATTGAAAAAAGGCAAAATGCCTTTCACTTCATAAAAACTTACAACAACAATCAATTGTTGCTGTTTGCTAGCAGTTAGTTTGTTCAACTGCGATTATAACAGTTAATATTTTATTACTAATTGTTAATTTCTTTGTGCAATTTTTGCGAACAAATTTTAAACAATTTGTAAAGTGTTGCTACCATAGACGTGAATTGCTGCTGCTGTTGTTGCTTGCCTCTAAATGTCCCAGCTAAAGCTGTTAATACAAAACTTTCCAATGGATTTAAATGAAAAGCCATTCATGAATGTTTGTAATGGCTTAAGAAGAGAGAAAAAAACAACAAGAACACCAACAATGTTTGCCAACAACAAGTGATGGAAGTGGAGGAGGAGAGATGATGTTGAAAAAGGGACAACTTTATTTTAAGTGTTTTAGTTTCTTTAGAGGGGAGGGAGGTTTGGTCTGAGGCCTTGCCTTGGTGGTGTTTGGCAAATTTCCACTAAGAAATATGCAAATTTACACACACACAGACCCACACATGCCCACGCAAACACACACTTTCACATATTATAGTTGCTGTAAGCCAGTGGGAAATAAAAGTGAAATGTTTTCAATTTTTTTTTTTAATAAAATTTTGCAATTAGTTGACAGTATTTCTTTTTGTTTTTTTAGTAGCCCAGAATCTTGAAGTTTTTACACATTTGTTTGGATGCACTCCAACACACACACATACACAAACAAATGCATACATGCATGCTCTCTTATTATTATATGGTTGTCAGATTGAGATGGAGGTGGAACATTTTTAGTGCGTGAATGCACCAGTCATTGTCAACATGTTTGAGAGTGAGCGAGAGAGGGAGAACAACTTTATAAAGACAGTACTTCCTAAGATGCCCTCATTTTATCCTTAATTGCAGCTATTTTGCCGAAGTAACAATGAAACATATTTACTTTGGTGTCACAATGGAGAACAAGAACAACAACCATCATTACTTTTGGAAACACAAAGGCAAGGACAATGAATGAACATCGGGCAACTATCTAGGCATGAAAACAATTTTTTTAAGAATTTTTTATTTAGAAAATCATTTCTTCGTTTTTTTATAGACGAAAAAAAAAATATATATAGATGTTTTTTCTATAGAGGAAGAAATGTTATTTAAATTTATTTCTATAGATGGAAGAAAATGTTTTTTCCGAATTTTTTTTCTAAAGACGAAACCTTATTTCCGATTTTTTTTATTGCCGTAAAAAAATGTTTCCGAATTTTTTCTATGGACAAAATTTAGCTTTCAAATATTATTCTCTGTCGGAACTGGTTTTTAAATTTTGTTCGAAGCGAAAAAAATGTTTCCGAACAAGAACAACAACCATCATTACTTGTGGAAACACAAAGGCAAGGATAATGAATAAAAATCGGGCAACTATCAATTTTTTTTAAGAATTTTTTTTTATAGAAAATCATTTCTTCGATTTTTTATAGACGAAAAAAATTATATAGATGATTTTTCTATAGAGGAAAAAATGTTATTTAAATTTATTTCTATAGATTAAAGAAAATATTTTTTTCCGAATTTTTTTCTATAGACGAAACCTTTTTCCGAATTTTTTCTATAGCCGTAAAAAAATGTTTCCGAATTTTTTCTATGGACAAAATTTTGCTTTCAAATATTATTCTCTGTCGGAATTTGTTTTTAAATTTTGTTCGATGCGAAAAAAAATGTTTCCGAATGGCAAAAAATAATATCCTCAATTTACGTGACCTTCCTGACATTATATCAAAAATCCGTATATCATAAGGACATCGTACAAAACCTCCTATTATCCCCAGCAACTAATGGGGCGCATGAATGACGACAACAAGTATACGTTCTGAGGTACGGTAGACAGATAAAATAATCTATATGGCATTTTATAAAAAATGCTCATAAACCTCTCTGGAATTTTTATACGTAACAATTCGCACGACATTTTATAAAAAATCTCATTTATAGAAAGTTTTAATTCAGCCACTGATGGTGGCGTATGAACGATGACAACATGTATACGTTCTGGGGGTTCTGTGAAGTAAAATATTCTCTACAAGGCATTGACCCCTCTAAATTAACAAATTGGATGGACATATCCCTGAAGTTTCCTGATCTATACGGCATTTTTTGAAAAATGCCCAAAAACCTCTATGGAATTTTAATTTTAAATATGGTGAAAAATTTACATACCACTTATAAATGATCTCTTTTTCATCTATATTTTTCTGATCCGCACGGTATTATACCAAAAATGCCTATAACCAAAGGGCATTGTAACAAAACTCCTATTATCCTATTTTCCTCAGCAAGATATGGTTGCGTATGAGTGACGATAACATATATACGTATAGTCTAAAAAAATTTTATCCTGTTGAAGACCTCTATAAAATGTCGTGTTTTTCCAATAGGAACAGAAATTTATATATGGAAGGTAGGTATAAATGGTTGCCTCTTCCTCATTTTTGTCTGATCCACAAAGGACATGACACATAAAACCCCTTTTTATCCTTTTTTCTTCAGCAATTAATGGTGGCGTATGAATGACGACAACATGTATACGTTCTAAGGTACCTCAAACACAAGAGGTTGTCCAAACGATATTATACGAAAAATCCCAATGGGTCTGCCTCGATATGTGAGCTACAAATAGTTTCTTATCTCTCAATTTTGCGAATCCTCATAGAATTCGGAAGTGATTTATCAATAATTGGTATAGTACCAAAACCCCTGTTATTATATTTTCATCAGCAAGTAATGGTTGCGTATGAGTGACAATAACATGTATACGTATAGACTAAAATTTTTTCTCCTGTTGAAGACCTCTATAAAAGGTCGTGCTTTTCCAACTGGAACAGGAAATTATATATGACAGGTTTCTTTTTCCTTATTTTTTTCTGATCCACAGAGATAAGAGATTGTCTACACGATATTATACGAAAAATACCAATAAGTCTGCCTCGATATGTGAGCTACAAATAGAATCTCCTCATAGAATTCTGTAGTGATTTATCAACAATTGGCATCGTAACTAAACCTCTATTATTATAATTTCATCAGCAAACCACTAGACTAAAAATTTGTCTCATGTTGAGGAGCTCCATAAATTGTCGTTTTTTCATGAAAATAAATTTAAATTCCAAATTCAAAATCGAATTTTTACTTACATATATATGTAGTAGCAAATATATATATATATATATATATATATGCAAGTATGTCAGAAATACTCAATTGTTCTGCGGCCCCCACAACATTGACACATACTTAAACTAATGCAAAATTCTAAAAATAATTGTTTATAACATTGTCCTGCATATAATAGTTATAATTACATAATGTTTGCCGAACAATATTGGGGTGGGCCGGTGAAAATGGGAATGGATTTTATTCATATTTTTTTTAATTTTCTGAAATAAAAGTCTACAAATTTGTTTTCTATTTAAACATTTTTTGCAATGCAATGTTAGTGTCATTTTTTGTCGAACCACCCTTATGTCCGCATTTATATTGACCGACAAAATATAAATTAAACTAATTTACTCTATATGTATAAAATGTCTGCATAATTACTTTGTGCATTTATCTACTTTACACATAGTTGTTGTATACAAGGCCAACTCTCCCCGAAATACAGTGTGTGGGTGTGTATGTATGTCCTTGGTGTGCATAATTTTATATAGCCCATAATTGCATATAGTTGCATTTCTATCCATGCGTATGAGCTTTATTTAATGAAAATTTAACTAATTTAGAAAATTACATTAAATATAATGAACGTACGTATGAATGAATAAGCGAACGAGCGATCGACTGAACATAATGTCGAAATTGTGCAGAGAAATTTATGCAATGCCATTGGGCGACAATTTTGTTTGGCATTGTGTTTTAAATTTTACATAAAGAGGACATTTTTAAATTTTGAAATAATAAAACTAAATATGAAAATATATTTGGTCTATAAATTGTTTCGGATGTCTTCAGCATACAGAACAACACTGCAATAGAGCAAAAATTTCCATTATTGACACGTTTTTTTCAGCAACGAATGGTGGCGAATGAGTGATGACAACACGTATACGTTCTGAGGTACCCTACACAAATGGATGATCTACATGGCATTATATGAAAAATTCAAATTAGTATCTCTGGAATTTAAACTTAACCTTGAAATTCCAACTAGCAAAAGAAAAAATTATATAATTTAAAATTTAGATGCTGTAAGGATATGTGACCTATAAATAGTTTTTTATACCTCTATATTTCTGATGCACTATACCGTGTGCAAACCAATAAATCATAAAACAAAATGACATGATACAACATGTATACGTCCAGTGGTGCTTAAATAGAAGATACCTTAAAGGAAAAATCTCATTTATCCCCTCCGGAATTTTAATTAAAAATACCAACTGGTTTAGAGAAAAAAATAATAATAAAACATAATATCTCCTTCGTTACATGATCTACACAACATTATATACAAAATTCCTATATCCAAAGGACATCGTACCAAAACTCATATTATCCTGTTTTCCTCAGCAAATAATGATGGTGTATGAATGACGACAACAAGTATACCTTTTGAGGTACTGCAAACAAAAGAGGTTGCCTATGAAAAATTCCCAAAAAAATTCTCGGAAATTTTAATTTTAAATGTCAACTGGAACAGAAAGTTAAATGTGGCAGTTATAAATGGTTTCTATTTCCTCATTGCTTTCTGATCCATACGGCATTATACCAAAAGTTTCTATATCCAAAGGGCATCGTACCAAAACCTCTATTACCCTATTTTTTCTCAGCAAGTAATGGTGGCGTATGAGTAACGATAACATGTATACGCTCTGAGGTACCTAAGACACCAGAGATTGTCTATACAATATTATACGAAAAACTTCCGTTAGCCTGCTTCGATATGTGAACTGCAATTAGTTCTAATCTCTCAATTTTCCGAATCCACATGGTGGTAGTCAAAGATTGTGTGGCTGATGCTAGCGTGGAATTCCGTACTGCTTTAGCAGTAATTGGTGCCGAAGTTTAAATACAAAGACTTACTTACTTAGAATTTCTTACCTTTCAAATCTCCGGTTCCACTCGGCATTATATCGAAAATTCTCATTTTCCAAAGAGAAACTCTTTTGTTTCCTTTGCAATTACTGGTGGCGTATTATTGACGACAATATGTATACGGTCCATGATGCAGTAAATAAGACTTAAAGGGTTAAGAAACTAAAAAGAAAATAGAAATGCAAAAATATTATTGGGAAGATCAAAATTCGGTAAGACTATGTAAATCTTAACGCTTAAAAAATCAAATCAGCAGTCTGACTTGTATTCTTATAGTACTTTTCAGCCTGCCCGCACACTTTCATAAAATTGGGTGCATAGGAAGTATTTTGAAACCTTGCAGAATCAGGACAATGGCATAAAAATTGTTCCAACGTTTCACAGTCTTTCTTTCCTTACTAAAGCGCACAACAGGCCTTTCACTATCTTAAGTGTGTGTCCTCCATGTGGTGGCTCAGACAACCTTTGACCTAATCTATCAATATTTTCTTCAACCACATTGAGGTTCAAGGTCTTTAAACTAATATTTCCCCAAGGTCTACAATCTGTGGATCACTCATCATTTAAAAAATAACGGCTGTATGTATCTATTAGGCAATAAATCTTCTGGTCCATATGGTACTTCATAAAAAACTGCATTTGATTATAGAAAACTCCCATTTCCTTAATAATAACTGATGGCGTATGATTGACGTCAATACGTATGCAGTCCAAGGTATTTTTAGTGGAATTAGATTTTTTGTGAAAAACCAGAATACATTCATAGATTTTTCTAAATATTTAAAACGAACCTTAAAAGTGACAACTCTATTTTTATGGACATATTTTTTTCAAGGACATAAAGACATATTCGTAGATGTCTAATTATCTTTTTCCTTGAAAACCCTACCTTTTCCTTATCTACAACTGGTGGCGTATGATTGTCGACAACATGTATACGCACTGAGATATGATAAATAAAATTGGATTCATTGTGGAACAAATAGATTCAGGTCAAGATTTTCATCAAGGGCCAGTAAATCTGTAAATTTTTATTATGAATGACTAAAAAACTCTTCAACGCCTAAGGTATATATAATTTGGGACATGTATTTAGATATCGTGGTTAAGGAAGAAGTGGTCATCGTGGTTTTTTTAAATATTAAATTTTTAATTAATGGTTTTTAGGATTAATTTCTTTAAATAATAATGGCACTATTAGAGCAGAAACATTAAACTTTAGACAGTTTTGAACTCCAACAATTTTCTGATCCTCATTGCATTATATCAAAAATCTCCATTAGCCTAGTGTAACCCAAGTTTCCCTTATCAACAACTGGTGGCGCATGATTGACGACAACATGCATACGCAACGAAGTTCGGTAAATATGAGTCTTCATTCCGAAAGTAATAGTTGCACCGCAGAATTTTTCATTAAAATTAAAAATAGTGCACATTCAACCCGCCTACTCGCTGTTAAATTTTGCTACAACAAAATAAGAGGCAGCCGAAAGGAAAAAAGAGAGGGAGAGTGGCAGAAAAAAAAAAACTGATAAAACACCACTTTGACACATAAAGCTACAACAAAGTGTTAAACAAACTACCAGAAAAGGTGTCACAATTCCAACGAAATTGGAATGTCAAGGCATGAAGATGATGAACAGTAGCAGAGGCAACAAAAACAACAATGAAATTACCGAGAAATGAAAAACAACATCAGAATAAGAAAAAAAAAACAAGACTTTGACGATTTGTTGTGCGGATAGTTTCGAACCTGAGTCTGAACAGTCATTAAAAGGCAACATTTTATTGCTCTTTTTGTAATTAACTTTGTCGTTTGTTGAACCCGCGAACACACCCTCGCACACTTTTGCCAAATGTCATTTGCAATATTGTGTGTTTGTCTTGTCACTTTTTTGCGATCTGATGCATCTGGCCGTTTTGGTCTTCTTCTACGCCAACCAACCATTCCATGTCCAGTTGTCACATCACACTGGAGTAGCGTTTGCCACTTTAAGGGATTCTACGGCAGCAGTAAACAAAATATGTCCCTACTCAGGCTACACAAAAGATAACCCCTGGCATTGGTAACCTCAGCAATACGTTAAACAAATGGTTGGCTGGATGACTGCCTGCCTGGATGGCTTGCCGGATGGATGGAGGACAAAAAAAAATGTTCTAAAAAAACAGAAAGAACAACAACAGAGAAGAAACCACAAGTTAACCTTGTGAATTTTAAGCCTCTGCCAGTAATTATATTCCGCTGTGAACACACGCACACCGTCATACTTTCACACACACCGATTCACTTACATATTTACCTGCATACATTGCTACAATTTAACATTTAGCGTAAAATTCAGTGGTTTGCTTGAAAACCCGGTTTGGCAAAAGGCGAAGACATTTTTGGTAGATGCTGCAGGATGGATGGATCGGTTGGATGGCGGATAAATGGCTGGCTAGGCTGCCTGCCATGGTATGAGGCCATACCGTGTTAAGTTACCACTTTGCGGTTGTTTGAAGTATACCATAAAGCACGGTATGGCGATGGTGGTGATGATATTGCAGCAGAAGAAACAACGGCCGTTGAGACCACGACCAAGGCAAGAGAGCAGCAGCAGCATCATCATCAACAACAACAACACGAACAACCAGTTGAGTTGCATTCAACCGCAAATTTATTGTTAAACGAAATGTACAACGGTGAAAATCCTGGGCATACAACAACGTAAAGCTAGCTGGTACACACACATACACATTTACACGCACACACAGAGAACACACTATTACATTATATTTCATAGTGACATAGTATTGTGCACAGTGGTCAGTGGGAATAAATGTAGTGGGTATTGAAATGAGGTTTGAAATTGAGGTTTCAATTCACATTCAATCAAACCTCCTAATCAAAAAATCGTCATGAACCTCTAGAAAATCCAGTTTCATAAAAATTTGAGGTCGCGTATGATTGACGTCAGTATGTATACGTTCCTATGTACGCTGAACCGTAGTCGAGTTTAGAATTTCATTAGTACTACAAGGCCTACAATAAGAATATTTCGTCTATAAAAAAAATTATCATCCTTTAAACTTCCGGACTCTTTCCTGATCTAACCGACATTATACTAAAATTCCTATTATCTTATCAAAAATCAACTTTTCTTAGAAATTAATAGTTGCGTATGATTTATGACAAAATGTATACGGCCCGAGGTACGGCAAAGAAGAATCTCCGTTGTTGAGTTTAGATTTTCATTGTGACTAGGACTAATTTTGTATAGTTCCTTAAAACTTCCTCAAACTCTCCAAATGTTCATAACAAAAAATTGTGCCGTATGATTAACGACATCATGTATGTGAATCAGGGTAAGGGCAATATGATTGGCTTCATGGTGAAACTAATTATTCCACCTCCTAGTGAAATCGTTTCTTAATAACCCTGCCTCAGACCCTGTAATCTACACGGGAATTCATGACATCAACAGTTTTTCATCACTAAAAGTTCTTACCCAGCACGGCATTATATCGAAAATCTACTTTAAGCTATTAAAAATCAACATTTTCTTAGAAGTAAGTGATGGCGTATGATTGACGACAGCCAGTATACGGTCCCGTGAACTGTCAGCAATGATGAATTGAAGAATCAAGAAATTTATAGATTTTAAACTAAAATTGTAAGTATGTGTTATCTATAAACCGATCTCCATCCCTCAAAACTCCTGACTCACATTTATTTAGCAATGCATGGTGGCGTATGATTGACGATAATCTGGATACAAATTAATGTATGGTTAATAAAATTGGCTTCAAAAATAATAGAAACTTTATAGAGAAATTGTTTCTGATTTTTCAGACCTTGTGATTGCTACAAAAAATTACGTTGTGAATATAAAAGTCTCACCTCGGTTGTCATCTCTCAGGCATAGTAATCGACATGGAATGATCCCTAAAATCTAGCCTATAGAAAAATAATATTTTCTTAGCCGTATGATTGGCGACAATATTCATACGGTCCAAGGTACGGTAAATAAAAGTGAATTCATTGTGGAAGAAATAAATATGTCTGTAGAGTTAGAAGTGCTAAAGTTATGTGTGTTTATAATGGAGCACCGAAGAAATATATTGTAAGGACCGAGAGAGGAATTTGTAGAAATTTACAAGAAAAAAATTGAGCTCAAGCTTTGAATTTTGTGCTGTTTTTAACCTCACAAATATCCTGCCCCTCACATTTTATTATTCCATAAATAAGTTTAGCCTCAAAAATTTTAATACTTATCCAACACTAGTGGCGTATGATTGACGACAATATGTATACCCAACGAGGTATGGTAAATACAATTCAATATTATCTACTAATGGCTTCACTGTAGACACTCTATTGGACATAGTTTCAGGTCTAGACTTTTGCTAAGGACCAATAAAACCAAAAATGTTTCCTGAAAGACTAAGATTACTAAATTCGTGGATTTTGGAAATACTTTTCAAGGATCCCGACATATTTGAACGTTCATTTCAGTCATTATTATTAATTTCAGGCCCATCAGAGAATTGTAATACATATTTTTTCTGGTACCAAAATCGAATGGAGTATTTTGAAATTAGTATTTGTTCTAAAAACCTGGAATTTTAAAAACTTATGTTTATTTTCATAAGGATCTAAGTTAAGATGCATCCACTGTAGTCCATTGAAACCCACTTTTACTTATCACCAACTGGTGGCGTATGATTGACGACAATATGTATACGAACCAAGGTATGGTAAATAATGTTGCCTTACTATTAAATTTCAAATAGAATATCATTTCAAGCATTTTTCAAGGGCCATTGTATTCTAAATATTGGATTTTATCCATTTATCGTTCTCCAGGTTCTCACCGCATTACATCTAAAATCTTCATTAGCACTTAGAAAACCTAATTTTTCTTACCAAATACTGGTGGCGTATGAATAACGACAGTATGTATACAAATAACAAAAGAGCTATATTACTATTGACAAAGAGCCTTAAAAGGTTCATTACTAGCATAATCTCAAAATCGTGTTCCTGTAAACTCCTCAAACCACTGTCCCTTACAGAAAATAATAAAAAAGAGAACCAATCCACCACAGTAAACATACAACAGAAAATAAAATGAGAGAAAAACAAAAACACCCGTAAAGAGATGGCAAGGAAAAGTAATTTGTTGAAATTTTATTAAAGAGCAACTAATTGATGACATTGAGGTTTTTCCCAGGAAAGCAAAACGAAGAAAAACAACAACGACAAAAAAAGAACAAATGAGCGGCAAAAAAATAAACCAGTCAAGTAAAGTTGAGCGGTCCGAACAGAAAATAAAACAACAAAAACCTGTAAAATGGTAAAATAGTAGCTAGGAAAATCGTAATGAACGAACGAGCGATGAACGAAACATCAGTGTAGAAGTTAAAACTCTTACAGAAAAACCCTTTGATGTTAACATTCGTGTAAACACACACATATACATATATATACGTGTAAACATATGTGTGCAGTTGAAGTTAAATGCGAATTGTGTTCATTATATATATGGAGATTAGAGTGTACCAGGGGGAACAAATTTATATATAATTAAAAGAAAATTCCAAAGAAATCAAACAATTTTAAGGTTATATGTTACGACACCATACTAATATTGGGAATTATATATTAACCTATCGTATTACAAATCTCCCACAAATCTCACAAACTTCCAGACACAGACTGGGATTACAGTACAAATCTCCGTTAGCCCATAGGAACTACATCTATACTTATCAATTAGTGGTGGCGTATGATTGACGACAATATGTATACAAACCAAGGTACGAAAAATGGGATTGGTTTTATTATGAAAATAATTGTTCAACTTTACAGATAACTTCTTTCTGAAACGTGGAATCGACGTGGAATGTTTTAAAAAATCCTCAATAGTTTACAGAAAAGTAGCAAGTACTGGAACATTGTTATTGGATTTTTATTACTTATATTATCACAAACCTCCTGGTCCAATTGGCATAAACCTTTCCTTTTGGGAAATACTGGTATGGTATGAGTAACGACATTATGTATACGGCCCGTGAAATCAGGACAGCTTTTTAATAAGATGCAGTGGCGTATGATTGACGACAACATGTACACGGCCCCAGATCAAAGGAGAGACAAATATATTTTCGAGTCCCAAATACTTATAAATAATTTTGGAGTTAAAAATGCGAACCTAAATTAGGAAAATTTTCTTCGTAAAGAAAAAAATTGGTTTATGGAAACAAATTGAAAAAAAAATTTTTCTGAGGATTCAGTAGATTAGCCATTTCTTACACATAAAAAATGCCTCAGTATCTGAGACATTTAAATTTATACTGACTGTGGCATCTTTCTGTGGCAAAATTAACCTGAAATAAACTACGAAATAGTCAATAGGTGGCGTATACACATTACCGCCATTCATACGACACTTAGTCCACTTAAAACCATTTCAAGTGCATATTTTGGTAGAATTTGGAACCATTTTCGCCGTATAGAAAATGTTTCGAACCACTTTTAAAGCAAATTCAGAACAATTTTTTTCTACGAGAATTTAATTTTTACGGAAATCATATTGAATATTCGGTAAAGAAAAACAAGTGATTTTTATGAAGAATATCCGAGCGATATATGAAAAATATTCTGTTTTTGTTTCTAAAAGAAAAAGGTCAGATTTCTTTCTATAACTAAAGTCAGGGGGGTTTTCTTCAGAGAAAATGTCTGATATATTTATAGGGAGGATATTTGGGCGTATGACTGTCGGCGAAATGATTGTCTTTCAGAATGTGTACGTCCATAGGTACCATTGTAAAACCAAATAAGTTTTTAATCATCGGAACTTCAAAAGCTTATATAGTTTTTGAAAACAATATCTCGTTCACTGGGGTATTTTTTCTATGGAAAAAATGTTGATTTATAGGCACTTTTTTCATAGGGACGCCTGACGTGTTTATAGGAAAAATAAGTGGGTGTATGTTTAAGCACAGAATGTATACGTCCGGAAGTATTATTGTAAAGTCCAAAAAAGTCATAACTTGGCTAGGAAAAAATGCTATACATTTTTTATTTGCATAGACAGTCACATGAAATATACCACAAAATGTTCAATAGGTGACGTATACATACTGTCGCTATTCATACGACCTGTCGTCCATTCAAAGCAAATTAAAGATCATAGTTTGGAATACTTTTCTATACGAAAGAGAAGTTTCCGATTTTTATAGGGAACCAAATTGTTGCAATTTTCACAAAACAATACTGAAATATTTTCTATAAGAAGAAAATGTTCAGTGTCAGATTTTTTTCTATACGAAAAAATGGTGCCAATTTTTTTTTATTAAAATTAACGATTTTTTTCAATACGTTAAAAATTTTAATATATATTATTTTAGTTCTTCACACTCTAGTGTCCGTGCAACTTTTAGCAGTTGAGCCTCCACATTTACCCAAGCGTTTTGAAATGACTTGTAATTTATTTCCATTTAATTATTTTTTGAACTTTTACACTTGGGCTTGGTGGTTTTTTGACTCTGGCCTTTAGTTTTCTTCACTTAATGGAATGACTTTTCATTGCATACAAATGGCAAGACAAGCCAACAAACTCAGACACACACACACATACCCACATCTATACACATTGAGAGACACTTATACAAGTAACATACCAAAGGAGAAATATTAATGAGAATAATTAAATTTAATAAACGTTAAGAATATTTTCTTTCCACCACAGAAAAAAAATCGAAGCTATTAAAAATCACAAGGATGAGTGCACCGAAAATCCACGACAAAAAAATCTCAGCAAGAAAAATCGTGTGAAAAAAATATTTTAAGAAAAGTCTTCATTGGGGTATCAATGATTGTTCATATAAAAAATAGATTTTTGTCCTTTTTCGCTCTCTTTTATTTTCCTTTTTTATTTATATGTGTGAGTGTGTTTGTGTGCCAGTGCAGTAGTTGAAGTGTTAACTATGACAAAATGCATACATTATTTCCGCACGATTAATCAATTCCGATAGGATTCAATGACTTCTGATGCTGCTTCTTCTGCTGCTCTTTAAATAGTCTCCTCGTTGGGAGCAAAGAGTGAGAGAGACAGACAACAAATCTTTTCTCTTCATTGCATCGCACTGGTGTTTGTGTTCTTTTTTAAGTGGTGTTCCAAAATGTTCATATATGTGTGAGTGTCTGAGATAGTATTGAAATGAAGTATGGCAAACAAATCACAAAAGTATCAAATCAAAGCAGCACTAACGTTTTCAACTGTCATCGATGGCAGTGCAGGTAAAAAAAATGGGAATAACGGGAGCAAACACAAACAATATCCTCATCATCCTCATCTCTTCTCCTCACTCCCAATTCCCTGTTCTCCATCATCGCCATCATTATTATTGTTGTGATAACGATGACAATCAACTTAAGTCAACTATCATTGTATTTTTGAAGTTATCCCCCGAATCTAACGTCTCTTTATACTCCTTCTCCTCCACCTCCCCCTTCCCCTGGTAGCCGAACCAAAACTGAAAGGATGATTGCCTTGTAATCCATAATGTTTCAGTGATTGCCATCCACATTGCTAGTGATTCGTTCAATGCTTTAGTTCTACTGCTGGCTTCAGCTCTGTTGGCCATCTCCGGTAACATTTCGAAATCGTAAAGATAATTTAAATTGTGAATATGAGATTTTGTTGTTGTTGTTGTTCTGTCGAATCCATCGATGGAGGATTGAATTTTGAATTTACACTTCATCGAGAAACGTGGAGACAAATCAATAAATTACGTAAATGAATTTTTGGGGAATGGAGGGAAAATTTAAAGAAAGTAAGCTTAATATTAGTGAGAAGGCAATAAAAGAGAAGGACATCAATCCCAACGTTACTAGGATTCTTTTGTTCTTGAGAGGAAAACTATGTCTGGAACTGAGGTCTGGATTGCTTCTATAGAAAAAATTGTCATTTTCTAAGGCTTGATGTATTTAGAGTAAAAAACCTTAAAAATTGTAACTTCATTAAATTAGGCATTGCGTAAATTAATTTGGAAATTGTAGAAAACTTAAAGAAGGTATATCCTTGATATTAATTAGAAGAAAATAAAATAGAAGGGGAAAGGACACTTTTTAGGACATGATTGTCATTGTTAATAATAATCGGTTTTTTTTCTATGGAGACACATTTTCTAGCAACTTAGGTACCTATGTACTTTTAGGTAGGTTGTGGGAGCGTATGATAATCGACACAATGTATACGCCAAGAAGTACAATTGCAAAATTAAAAAAATCTAAAAAGTCGGATCTTCAGTAGCTGAGGCATAAATTTGGCAATTGATATATAAAATTTATATTCCGAGAAGAAAATAAAAAAAAGGAGAAGAAAGGAGACTTTTTATGAAGCACAACAAATATGTCGGTAACTATAGGGACAAATATGTCGGTAACTAGGTATATATAGGGAGAATCTTTGCGAGTATGATTGTCGGCAAAATGTACACCGCCAGAGGTACCTTTGAAAAATCAGATAAACCTTAAAAATCGATGACCGAGACATTACGTAAATGAATTTAAAAAGGGATGAGCATTTAAGAAGAGTGTATCCTTATATTATTGAGAAGAGAATACAAACGAAGGGAGAAGAAAGAAGACCTTTTTGGTATAGTTTCTAAGACTCGATTTTTCCAAAGTAACAAAAATATGACACCAACTGAGGCCTGTAGGAAGGAAATGTGGGCGTATAATTGCCGACGGAATGAAGAACCATCGCGCTGAAGTACCATTGCAAACTCAAATAAGTCTTAAAGCATCATAACATCAGTATCTGAGATGTTTAAAATAATATATCTCTCGTAATTTTTTCTAAAGAAAAAAAATCTGATATCAGCGGAACTTTTTTCTAGCGGAACTTAGGGCTGTAACTGAGACAGGGCTGTATAGAGAAAAAACCTCATTTACTGATGCCTGTTGAATTTATATGGAGTATATTTGGGGCGTATGATTGTCGACAGTAAGTATACACCCAGAGGCACCACTGTAAAAATCATATAGCTCCAAAATCGGAAATATATGAAACACTTTTTGCTAATAACTGAGGTTTTTATATTAAAAGCTACATTTCTTGTATGTCATATGTATATGGACGTATAATTGTTGACAGAATGTATACGCCCTGAGGAACCATAAGCCTTAATATCGAAAATTCAGTGACTGAGGCGTTTTTTAGAAAATATACTTTGTCACAGATTAAAGAAATGTCCGTAGAAAAATGCATACCTTCGTTTATTGACATATTGTTGCTATAAAAAAGACCAAAGGCATTTTTTTCTATGAAAATAAATCAACGGGATGATATTTTCTGTACAACAACTATGCCATTGTAACAGAGTCTCGATATTCCAGCAACTGAGAAAAAACCTCATTTCATCAATGCTGATTTTTTTCTAGGAAGGACATTTGGGGCATATGATTGTCGTCAGAATGTATACGCCCAGAATTACTATTGAAAAACCAGATAAGTCGTAAAAAATCGGATTTTTAGTAACAGAGGCATTGCGTATTTCCTTCAGGCCTGATGCATTTTTAGGAAGGATATTTGGGTGTGTGGTAGTCCCCAAAATTTATGCGTCCAGCAAAATTTCAGCAACTGAGGCATTTTTAAACATGTCGCGTTCATAGAAGTATTATTTCAATGATTTCCTGATGTATTTGTATTGAGGATAATGGGTTGTATGATTAAGGACAGAATATATACACCCTGAAGTCCCATTTTTTGTTTGGAAAATATGTCTCGTCATTGACTATATTTTTTCTGTATCACAAAAGTGAGCCATGCGTTTACGGAGAAAATTTTCTATGGATAATCTCCAACGTCAGTTCACAGAGGAATTTTTCTTTTCTGTAAATAAAACATCTGAGTTATTTTTTCTATATAAAAACAAAATCAGATCTCAGATCTATTTTTTTTTGGAAAAAAATCAGACCTCAGACACTTTTTTCTATTGCAAAAATGTTTTTGTGCAGCCAGATAGGGCTCATTGAGGTATTTTTTTGAAAAGCAAAAAATTTGGCATCTGTGGAATTTTTGCAATACGAACAAATGTGGATTCAAAGCTATGGTTTCTATAGACACAAATAAGAAGCCCTTTATTCGGGTGCCAGAATCTTTTATAGCAAAAATGGGGTCTCAAAGGCACTTTTTAAAGAAAAAGACCTAGCATCAGTTTCTGAGAGATATTTTTAATTAAGAAATCCGATTTTCAATACCTAATAAAGGCGTTTTATCTATGCGAAAAAATCTTGCCTCACTTTTTAGGCTTTCAGATAAATTATCAGACCCCTATAAGCTGAGATATTGTTTAGGAAAAGGCCAGTCCTCAGTTCATTATGGCATTTTTTGAGGGGGTAATAGGCCTTCGAGGGTTGATAACTGAGGAAAATATTCTTTAAAAAATCCACGCCTTCGAGGGTTGATAACTGAGGAAAATATTCTTTAAAAAATCCACGCCTTCGAGGGTTGATAACTGAGGAAAATATTCTTTAAAAAATCCACGCCTTCGAGGGTTGATAACTGAGGAAAATATTCTTTAAAAAATCCACGCCTTCGAGGGTTGATAACTGAGGAAAATATTCTTTAAAAAATCCACGCCTTCGAGGGTTGATAACTGAGGAAAATATTCTTTAAAAAATCCACGCCTTCGAGGGTTGATAACTGAGGAAAATATTCTTTAAAAAATCCACGCCTTCGAGGGTTGATAACTGAGGAAAATATTCTTTAAAAAATCCACGCCTTCGAGGGTTGATAACTGAGGAAAATATTCTTTAAAAAATCCACGCCTTCGAGGGTTGATAACTGAGGAAAATATTCTTTAAAAAATCCACGCCTTCGAGGGTTGAGAACTGAGGAAAATATTCTTTAAAAAATCCACGCCTTCGAGGGTTGATAACTGAGGAAAATATTCTTTAAAAAATCCACGCCTTCGAGGGTTGATAACTGAGGAAAATATTCTTTAAAAAATCCACGCCTTCGAGGGTTGATAACTGAGGAAAATATTCTTTAAAAAATCCACGACCCTCGAAGGGTTGATAACTGAGGAAAATATTCTTTAAAAAATCCACGCCTTCGAGGGTTGATAACTGAGGAAAATATTCTTTAAAAAATCCACGCCTTCGAGGGTTGATAACTGAGGAAAATATTCTTTAAAAAATCCACGCCTTCGAGGTTTGATAACTGAGGAAAATATTCTTTAAAAAATCCACGCCTTCGAGGGTTGATAACTGAGGAAAATATTCTTTAAAAAATCCACGCCTTCGAGGTTTGATAACTGAGGAAAATATTCTTTAAAAAATCCACGCCTTCGAGGGTTGATAACTGAGGAAAATATTCTTTAAAAAATCCACGCCTTCGAGGTTTGATAACTGAGGAAAATATTCTTTAAAAAATCCACGCCTTCGAAGGTTGATAACTGAGGAAAATATTCTTTAAAAAATCCACGACCCTCGAAGGGTTGATAACTGAGGAAAATATTCTTTAAAAAATACAGGTATTGTTGGGTTGGTTCTTTAAAAAAATCCGCGGTTTCTAGATTTCGGTAATGAGGAAGATATTCTTTAAAAAATATTAAAATTTCATTAAAAATTGCATGTTTGATGAGTTGGATTCTTTGAAAAATTCACGCCTTCTTGGGTTGATATCCATAAAAATTTTCTTTAAAAAATCGTGTCATTCCTAACAACAATTGGGCGCCGTTTCCCGTAATGGTACTTCTTGGCGTATACATACTGACGTCAGTCATAAACCCCATCCCCATAACATATTTTCTATTTTGTTTCCACTGGCATTACAATCTATTTAATCCGTTAAATCCCAAAATACCCTGCAACAAATCGCCCCTCTGATGCGCTCCCCGCTATTTAGTTTCAAGTGTGAAAAAGTAATTAATTTTTCTTGTTGTTGTTATTATATTTATTTAAATGCGGTTTAAATATGTTATTGCTAGAAGCACAAACTACATATGTATGTGTGTGTGTCCACAAATGTCCGAATGAGTGTGTGTCTGTGTGTTTGTTGGCGTTTTTGTGTACTTTAGTTTACTGTTTGTGGATATTTAGCTGCTGATATCTACCAGAAAACAAACTGTTTTAAATAATTCACAAAGTGTTGTGTTTGTATTTGTGTGTGCATGCATGCATGTGTGTGTGTGGGTTTGTTTGTGCGCTGTTTACACAATGTAATTCATATACAATACAAATTAATAATCGTTAATATGTAAAAGTAAATATGGATGGACATATCAGCCACCATATGTGTGTGTGTGTGTGTGCGTGTTTACATCTGTATTCATATTTGTATTTATGAGTTATAATTTAAATTATGTTTGCTCTTGTTGTTGTTGTTGCTTTTGTTTGGTTGCAACAACACGTAAAATAAATAAAAAGTGTGTAATCGTTCTGTCATTGTTGTCATCGGCATCATCAGAAGTATTCAGCAGAACGGAAATCGAAGTGTCTCAGTGGAGCCACAGTGACCCGTTTGAGTGTAAAGCTTTGGAGGGAAAGCAATTAAATATGACCTTAGGCTATGAAGGTTGGTTGAAGTCCAACACAAGGCGAGGATTTTTTAAAGAATATTTTCCTCAGTGACCAACCCAAAATAGGCGTGGATTTGTAAAGAACATTTTCCTCAGTAACCAACGCATCAAGGCGTGAATATTTTTTCTAGCTCTCAACAAGGCGTGGATTTTTTTAAAGAATATTTTTTTTTAGTTCTCAACAAGGCGTGGATTTTTTTAAAGAATATTTTTTTTTAGTTCCCAACAAGGCGTGGATTTTTTTAAAGAATATTTTTTTTTAGTTCCCAACAAGGCGTGGATTTTTTTAAAGAATTTTTTTTTAGTTCCCAACAAGGCGTGGATTTTTTTTAAGAATATTTTTTTTAGTTCCCAACAAGGCGTGGATTTTTTAAAGAATATTTTTTTTAGTTCCCAACAAGGCGTGGATTTTTTAAAAGAATTTTTTTTTAGTTCTCAACAAGGCGTGGATTTTTTTAAAGAATATTTTTTTTAGTTCCCAACAAGGCGTGGATTTTTTAAAGAATATTTTTTTTAGTTCCCAACAAGGCGTGGATTTTTTAAAGAATATTTTTCCTAGCTCTCAACAAGGCGTGGATTTTTTAAAGAATATTTTTCCTAGCTCTCAACAAGGCGTGGATTTTTTAAAGAATATTTTTCCTAGCTCTCAACAAGGCGTGGATTTTTTAAAGAATATTTTTCCTAGCTCTCAACAAGGCGTGGATTTTTTAAAGAATATTTTTCCTAGCTCTCAACAATGCGTGGATTTTTTAAAGAATATTTTTCCTAGCTCTCAACAAGGCGTGGATTTTTTAAAGAATATTTTTCCTAGCTCTCAACAAGGCGTGGATTTTTTAAAGAATATTTTTCCTAGCTCTCAACAAGGCGTGGATTTTTTAAAGAATATTTTTCCTAGCTCTCAACAAGGCGTGGATTTTTTAAAGAATATTTTTCCTAGCTCTCAACAAGGCGTGGATTTTTTAAAGAATATTTTTCCTAGCTCTCAACAAGGCGTGGATTTTTTAAAGAATATTTTTCCTAGCTCTCAACAAGGCGTGGATTTTTTAAAGAATATTTTTCCTAGCTCTCAACAAGGCGTGGATTTTTTAAAGAATATTTTTCCTAGCTCTCAACAAGGCGTGGATTTTTAAAGAATATTTTTCCTAGCTCTCAACAAGGCGTGGATTTTTTAAAGAATATTTTTCCTAGCTCTCAACAAGGCCAGCCCAGTGATGAATGTTTAAATATCTGAGCACGCATAAATACTTGGTGTTTTCAACAAGGCGTGGATTTTTTAAAGAATGTTTTTTCAAAAATTTGTTTCAACAAAAAAAGAAGCATTTTTTCAATACACCCTATTAACATTATCTCCATCAACATTTGTCTCCCTCACTGTCACACTATCACCCTTTCACCCCACCCCTCTCTCTCTATTGTTGTTATTTGCTGCTGGCATGCCAGCCCAGTGATGAATGTTTAAATATCTGAGCACGCATAAATACTTGGTGTTTTGTAATAATTCGGGATAATTACATTATTTAAATAGCAATAATAATCATAATCATAATAATATTTAATACTGCCACCAGGGTTACACACATACACAGATAAACATTTAAACACATACTCCTCTCCATGTCCTCACTCCACATCGTGATATAGAGCTTAGGGCCTATTTTTTGCTACGTTATGTGTGGTCACAAGCAAGTCCTCCTCTTAAGCGGTCAAATAGTGGGGGCGGACGTGTTACCCTGCACTTGTGTGCTGTAATGCAGACGTCGCTGGCGTTGGTGTTGTATGTCTGAGAGAGATCACTCATACGGTCAGTCATTCATTCAGCCAACCATCCCTCCATTCATTCATTGGACTGGTCAACAAGCATGGCTTACAAATGGTTTTGTTGTTTTGGCTGCTTGGGTCTTTTTGTTGCTGTTGTTGTAGTTTTAAATTAAATATAATATGGCAGTTTGTTGCTGCTTGATGGCCATGATGAAAAATGTTGAAGTTGCATGCTCTTTACTTACGTTTTGTAATATGCCGACACCATGGTGCAAAGCGTGTATGCATATGTGTGTGTGTGCGTTTGTGTGTGGTGCTCCCTGCTTGAGTTTTTTTGGATGAGTGATGCGTGTTGTTGGCCGAAATGTTTGTTTAAATGTTACGCTTAACGTAACAGCGGCGGCTGGCTATAAAGTGGTAATTTATACCAGGCACTTGTATGCCATCCATACCATCATCCTGGAGGGGCTTTATTTTGCACATATACTCTTACACATCCATAGATATCCATGTAGTTGGTCGTAGTTCATGACTTTGGTGTTTGTTTTCATAGCTGCGTTTGTCGGGGCATTTGGTGTTGTTGTTGCCGTTGTAGTTTTTTTAATATGAATAATACAATATCATCATTTATAAAAGTACACAGGGACTTTAGCCGACCCCCCGAAGAACTCAACCCCTGCAACCCTGTGTGTATATAAATATGTTTAAAATTAAAATGCATTTTGTATAGAGGGCATTTTATTGACAATAATATTTTTGGAATATTTTGGTGGGACAAGATGGGGGAACAGTGGGTTACAAAAAATACCTCAATTACTGAGGAAAATAATTTGTCTATGGAAAAAATAGCTCATTAACTGAGGCCTGATTTTTTTCTATAGAAAAATATGCCTGCGTAAACTGAGGGCTCCTTGTAAAGAGCTAATATTCTTTAAAAAATCCACGCCTTGTTGGATGCTTGAAAAAAATATTCTTTAAAAAATCCACGCCTTGTTGGATGCTTGAAAAAAATATTCTTTAAAAAATCCACGCCTTGTTGGATGCTTGAAAAAAATATTCTTTAAAAAATCCACGCCTTGTTGAATGCTTGAAAAAAATATTCTTTAAAAAATCCACGTTTTGGTTGAATGCTTGAAAAAAATATTCTTTAAAAAATCCACGCCTTGTTGGATGCTTGAAAAAAATATTCTTTAAAAAATCCACGCCTTGTTGGATGCTTGAAGAAAATATTCTTTAAAAAATCCACGCCTTGTCGGTAGCCTATAATAGTCCTCGAAAAAACTATTCTTTAAAAATTTCAATTTTCTGTTATTGAAGAAACTGGTCTCCTATAAATTAGGCTGTATATGTTTTCCCTTTGAACCCACTGTTCCCCTCTTATTTCAAAATGACACAAAATATAATTTTCACTTAAAATGGTGCTCATTGCTGCCTCCATAACATGGCCTCTGTGTGGCAAAAATATTGTATGGACATGGCCTAAATGGTTCCGTTAATGTAAACTTATTACAACAATAAATTAATTGGCTCTGAAATTGTTGTTTCAAAGAACCTGGAGGAGAAACATATGAATAACCTGCAGCTAAAAAGGAAGATAGTAATTAACAAATAAGGTTGACCGGCGGATGTAATAACAGTTGAGGTTTCCAGATCATAAAAAATCGTAGCGTATGCAGGCAATATTTAATGAGAAATAGGCGGTTTTTTGGTATGAGAATGAGAGAGCGTATAAATATTGACGTTACTCATACGCCACCAGGCTGTTGTTATTTTTGACAGACACTTTGTTGCGTATACGTGTTGTCGCTAATTATACGCTCTATAGGAGATGGAATAACTTATTTTATATCTTTAAAATTCATTACAAAGTTTTAAGATTTATATCAGAAACCTGTTTAGAAACTTCTTCCCTTTTTATTATCTTGCAAGATGATTTTTTTTGGATCCCGAAAAAAAACATTAATGGCGGATTTCGAGACATATGTGACAAGCAAATACAGACAATTTTCAAATAAAAATTTGATGATAAATCAAAATTTGTTGTTTTTGGTGATTGAAAAGTTTCTTGTGCAAAACTTTTCGTTTTTCATACAAGCTTAGCTAACTAATCAAGAGAAGTTTTTTTTGTGCAAACTAATGCTAACAATCGATTTTTATGAGGGCAATATTTTTTGTTTTAATTTTTTTTCTTGCTTTTTTTTTTGCTAACCAGCCATTAAATTTAAGACAATAAAACTCATGAAAGACAAAAATTATTAATGGCAAAATGGAAACCTCCGAACCAAATGAATACTGTCAGAAAACATATGCGACCCGAAGAATGATTAAAACTAACTAACTAAAGCTCGTTACGGTTGCATGAACACCACACAGAAGTTCATACGTGGATGGTTATAATTTTTTTATTTTATTTTCTTTCCAGGTTTCCTTTTTTTCTTTTTGTTATTCATTTATCATATGACATTGCATATCGTCTACGAAATTAGGCATTTAGTTAACGAAGATGGAAAAAATAACTGAATGAACAGATTGCAAAGTAATTGCTGGTAGCCCCAACGCTCTCTCTCTCTCCTGAGCCAATTTCTATTTTTTTAATGCAATTTCAAATCAAATGAAATTGCCCTGCCAGCTGTAAGATTTTTGCATGTAACTACCTAGCTCTGTGTGTCGTTTATTTTCTCTTCGTAGTTAGGGATTTATGTGACCTTACCCCTTTTGGATTTGTATTAAAAAAAGAAGAACTTCAGACATCTGCCATATGCATGATGTCGTAAACCCTAAGAATCTAAGGACTGCTGTATAAAATAGCTTGGATTTATTATGGCAAATGAATAAATTGTCTGATGAAGATTATGGCATTCAGGGATTGTGATACTAACATTTCAACTTTATATATTTCAAAAAATCTTGGTGGGGATAGGATTTATGGGTACTTTTATACAGAATATCTGGGCAAAAATAATATTGCAGAGGTTGTAAAATTGTTCGAAATAAATAACAACATCTCTGAGAGTTGTTTTTTGTCTACAATTGTCATTATTCGATTAATTTGATCAATACGTATACGTGTGGATATAAATCATACGCTCCCCGATTCGTGATCTTAATTAATAGAGTGTGTATGTTTCACGAAAAATTTAATAAGGGACAAGGGAAGCTGGGCATGGATTTTTTAAGAATATTTTTCTAACTCTCAACAAGGCGTGAATTTTTTTACGAATATTTTTTTAGGCATCCAATAAGTAGTGATTTTTTAAGAATATTTTTTCGAGCTCTCAATAAGACGTGGATTTTTTAAAGAATATTTTTTTAGCTCCTAACAAGGATTTTGGAGTTTTTAAAGAATGTTTTTTTTAGCTCCTAAAAAGGATTTTGGAGTTTTTAAAGAATATTTTTTCTACCTTCTAACAAGGATTTTGGAGTTTTTAAAAAATGTAAAGGAAATGTGGTCCTCTTTACATACAAGGCTGGCCGAATGCCCTGTCTTGCAAAGAAGGTTTATATCTAAACAAAAATGACTTCAGATCTGAAGGGCTGGGATTTTTTTCTATAAAAAACACATTCCTTCGCTACAAAGGAGATTGGTCTGTGAATATTTGATATAGAACAAAATACAGTCCTATGTGTCAGTGTTTTATTTTATAGACCTGGGGGTCTATAAAATAAAACACAGCCCTGTGATTATTTGAATTTGTCCAATGGAATCTGTGAATTTTTTCTAGATCATAATCGTGTGATATTCCGGCATTATTTAATGGGAAATTTGTGTTTTTTGATAGAAGGATGGGAGATCGTATACATATTGTCTTTAATCATACACTGCTAGTCTGTTTTAATTTTGACAGGGGGGTTGTTGGGTATACGTGTTGTCGTTAATTACACGCTACAAAGGAAATGGGCCTGTTAGTATTGTCTATAGAAAAAAATACTGTCCAATGGGTCTGTGATTTATTTTTCTGAAGAAAAAAACTCTTCTGACATGGGGGTCTGTGATTTTGCCCAATCATTAATCGATTAGACTTCTATCATTCCTGTGGGTCGGTGATTTTTTTTCTATAGAAAAAAACACAGTCCTTTTGGTCGGTAAATTAGTTTATATTGGAAAAAACACAGTCCTTTTGGTCCGTACATTTTTTATATAGAAAAAACTTAGTCCTTTTGGTATGGGATTTTTTATATATAAAAAACACAGTCCTACAGGTCCTATGTGCATTTTTCCAGATCATAATCGTGTGATATACCGGCAGTATTTAATGGGAAATTTGTGTTTTTTGATAGAAGGATGGGAGATCGTATACATACTGCCAGTCCATCATAATTTTGACAGGGGGTTTGTTGCGTATACGTGTTGTCGTTAATTACACGCTACAAAGGTTTTTTTCTAAAGAAAAAAAATACAGACCTGGGTGTCTGTGAATTTTTTTCTATAGAAAAAAATACAGTCTTCTGTAATATGAATTTCTGTAATGTGAACTTCTTCACTATTTTACCCAATCATTAATCGATTACTCTTCTATCATTGCTTTAAGTATGTGTGGATGTAATTGCTTGAAAGAGAAAAGAATCGGATTAATACCTAAACTGTATATCCATCAGCAGCAAAGTCCAGCCAGTGTGTTATCCAAATTCTTTGGACAACTATGTGTGTTGAGCATCAAGTAAAAGAATTTGTTGATTGCAAAGTTCCAAAATAAAAGGGATATGAAGGACGAAAAAACAATAGAACTACCTTCAAGCTAAAGGCACAAAAATCACAAGATTACGTTGAAGTTTTTTCAGAGTCCTTTTCCTACCCCTAGAAAATCATCAGCAATTCCCTTTATTTATTTGATGATTTGCTGCAAAACTCTTTTCGTTTTGTTGCTGTCAACAAAATTACAGCATTAAAAGGTATTTCTAGTAGGAATGACAAAAAACAACTGCCGAAGGAGGAGGGGGCAAAAATCAAAAGACGGAACAACATCAACAAAACTATGAAAAACCACTTAAAACACTTGAGCAATGAGTTGTAACTTTTCTAGGCGGGTGGTACTTGGGCTTTTCTATTGTCAATGTAATGGTGAGTTGTAAAAAACGTTAAAATTAGAGAATGACAAATAACCGGAGAACTGTTTACCTCTTTCCAATTTCCCCTACCCATTCTTGAACATCCATTGCCAATATTTGTGGTGTTCGCTGCCTTGGTTTTAGATTTTTCCTTGGCTCTTCTCCATTGATTGGGGAGGGTATAACCGCTTCGGTACTGCTAAACTTATCGCTGGTTTTACAAACAAAAAACTTAAGTATTATTTGCTTAAAAATCCTAGCATTTGAAAATTCCTCTAGGCTACAGTATGTCTTACTCCTCCCCTCCTCCCCAAAACAAAAAAGAGAAAACAAATCATAAGAAATCTCAAAAAAAAAAAAGAACAAAAACAAGGAATTGGAAAACAGTCAAAGAAAACACAACATGGAAGTTCGGAAAACAACTTCAAAAATTCCACCCGAAACAGAAAAAAACAAAAACTGGGAATGAACTGCGAAAAAACAAACAGCTTTTAAAGCCATTTGCCACTGTTCCACATGTGCTAAAATAGGCGGGCGGAGTGGGTATTGGGATTTTTTTTAGTTTTTAAATCGTTTTATAAATGTCTCCATGCGTACATACATCATATCAGCACGATAGTGTCGTACACCATCTCTGTGTCACTGTGTGCATATGTGTGTGGTGAGTTCCCAAGTTTTCTTGCAGTTTAACTTTGCCTGGCGTCCGTCCTTCTTTCCGT
This sequence comes from Musca vetustissima, assembly GCF_032173495.1. Lineage (NCBI taxonomy): Eukaryota > Metazoa > Arthropoda > Insecta > Diptera > Muscidae > Musca > Musca vetustissima. Next base: position 184,465 of record NW_026884077.1, read on the forward strand.
TTACAATAAACTCTTTTTACAAAGTTTTTCCATTATAAAACATTAAATATTATCCGCCTACTTCTTTGGCCACAATCACAGACGGACATAGCTGTGGTAAAGCTATGTATGTCTCTTCAAAAGTATGTGTAAGTTCAGCTGCGTATAATTCGCTTTTCACATGACATCCAAAAGGATAATCTTCGAGGAGGTATGTTAGTTACTTGCACACACCCCCACTTATTGTTAGGGAGTTTACCGCAGCAAAACAACAAGTGCAGCTCAAGGAACTACTTCAAATACTCCCAAAGACATAAATACACTTACAGGCATACCCACACACCCTCACCCCACCCACAAAGTAGCCAGGCTTATTATCAACAAATGTTACAAGTTTTTCCTCATTTTCCATTTTTCTTTTTTGCTAGAAAAACAAGTTTCTTCCTTAAAGTTTACCACACCACATTACGTGGTTTTCAATACCTCAAGAAGTTCGTCGGGGGGGATTTCCCACAAAATCGAAAAACTCAATTCAGGTGAAAAAGAAACTTCTCCTTGGAATAAATCAAAACTGTTTTCCAAACATATGTTGCACTTAACTGGTATTTGAGTGTAATTGTGATTTTGTGGGTGGAGGAGGAGGAGGAGTCATTTGGCAAAACTATCGACAATAGAAATCATAACTTTCCCAAAAAAAATCATATTAGCAGAACCGATTTCCAAGGATTTAAATTAAAAGTCGATAAGAGCCATAAAACGTTCTATGGATTATGTATGCAATGCAAATTTGTGATGGTTCACAGGGGCGTATGATGTATGGCAATAGTTATACGCCCTAGATATCAATTATGGTTTAAAGGGGTATATGATGTATGACAATAGTCATACGCACCAGGTATCAATGAAGAAGGGCTGTCCTTTATTCACAAAATTCCCAGGCTCCGTTGAACGTATTTGTTATAAAAAAATCACAGGCCCTGAGACCGTTTATTTTCTATAGAAAAAAAGAACACAGATCCTCGGAAATGTCTTTTTTCTATAGAAAACATTACAAGGACTGTTAAAAAAAAAAATTACAGGACCCCCAGGGTATGTGTCTATTTTCTATAGAGCGATTTCTGGGTACACAGGGGCGTATGTAATATGACCATAGTCATACGCACCAAGTGGCACTGAAGAAATTTTTTTAATATTCCTAATTGTTTGTTTTATAGAAAAATACCCTTAGGTATTTTTTTCTAAAGAAAAAATGTCTTTTTTTATAGAAAAAATCGCAGGCCCTCGGGACTGTCTTTTCTTCTATAGAAAAATATCACAGGCCCCAGGACTGTCATCACAGGCCCTTGGGACGGTCTTTTTTTCTATAGAAAAAAATCACAGGCCCAAGGAACTGTCTTTTTTCTATATAAGAAAAATTTTCCCCAGAAAAAAATCAAATCACGGGACCTAAAGATTGTGTTTCTATCTTGAAAAAAAAAAATACAGAACCTTTGGACTCTAATATTTTCGAATAAAACGTCCAAGGGAGGAATAGTTTATCCATAGAAGAATTTTAAAGGCCAATTAGACTATATTTTTCTTATAGAAAAAAAATAAATAATTTCCCCGATTTTTTATAAAAAAATATACGAATCTTGTTGTAAAATATGTCATAGTCCAATTCAAACAGTCCTTAATTCAAACAATTCAAAAGAAACATTTTCAACGAAGCACTTGATCCAAAAAGAGAAATTTTGACTCTTGAAAAAGCCAGAATTTGGCTACATTTTGTCTTATATGAGGGGTCCCTACCACGATATGTTTCCATAATAGGAAATTTCTATTGTAAAAAGTCAATAGTAATTCTCAATAGTAATTTTTATGTAGGAATTCCAGATACCCTTAAAATGATATTTTGTCTTACTGAATAAATTCGAAAATCATTCAAAACAATAATTCTGCAGTAGAAAATATTTCACAGCGCCTCGGTATTTTTGCCATACGAAAATGTTTAGCATTTTCCTATAGCAAACTTTCAAAGTAGCGCTGGGCCGTGTTGTTCTCCTACGGGAAAAAATTCATAATTTTTCAGAATTTGTTTTCGTTCCGATTTTTTCGGCCACAATCATATTTTTCAGAAAATTGAGAACAAATTATTCAATCAAATAATGCCTGATCATCTTTGATGCGTATGAGTGTTGACAATACTTATACGGCCCCCAAAGAAATTTAATATATAAACTATGATTGTGTTGAAAATCGTCATAAAATATATAGCCCTAAAAAACTATGATTGTACTTTTATTGTAAAAAAATATCGTCAAGAAAAATCGTGGATTTTTTTCTGTAAAATATGTCAATTTTGTCTTGTAAAAAATCTTGAGTTCCTCAGGGCATATTTTACCACAATTTCACAGTTCTTCCGGGCTACATTTTTGTAGCGTATATTTTTTTTATGTGAAACAATAATTACACCCTCCGGACTATAAAATCTTTGGACGTATAAGTATTATCAACACTCATACGCATCAGAGAATCCCCCCTTTTTTTTTTTTGATTGAATATTCTGTCACTTGCATTTTTTTTGTGTGTGTGTAAGACAAAATTGAACGGTCCATCTGGACGATATTTTTGCGATAAGTAAAAAATCACTTGGCATCAGGACGATAATCATTTACTCTTGCAATAATTCTAACAGACCAACATTCCACACCCTTTCAATAAAAATTTTTTCAATATATTTTATTCTGCCCTATAAGATACATTTTATAGTCTTTGATTTTACAGACCTTCCTTAGATTTTTCGAAAATATTAGAGTCCATCAGGACGTTATTTTCTACGGTATATTTTTTAATTACACCCTCAGGACGATGAAATCCATAAAAATCTATAGTTGATAATGATCAATTATAGAATTTATTTTAAACTTCTTTGGGCCGTATAAGTATTGTCAGTACTCATACGCACTAGAGGATAGAATCTTTTACTGCAACATTTTTCCTGTTATAAGATAAATACACGTCTCTTTAGATGATATTCGACAGTCCTACATGTGTTTTTCCAATAAGAAACATTCCATTACGCCTGAAGTCACATTTTTCTTCTACAAAAAGCTGCACAGTCCCTCAGCAGAACATATATCCTATAAACATTTTTCATATATGATCGGATTGGATATTTTCATATAAGAAAAATTCTATAGGCCCCCCAGGACGATATCTTATCTACGTAAACACTACCGAAATATATTTTTAATTCCACAATTTCTGAGAAAATAATTATAATAATTATAAAAATAATTTTTAAATCTATCAAGACGAGATGTGAGATCGACATTTCTCATACAGGAAAAGTTTCACAATACTAGATGCGGATATTTTTAATGAAAAAAAGTCACAGTACCTTAGAAAAACAATGCAGAAAAGTAGAATGGTGGTCTTTACTATGCGGTGGAAAGCTCCAAGTAAAATTTTTCACATTTTACAGTTTGTTCTTGCTATTATTTTGTTCCACTTCAATACCTCTTAACAGTAGTTTATGTTCTTTGTTTCTGTTTTTTTTTATATAAAGCAAAACAAAATTGTTGGTCACTTCTATACAATGGCAAAACAATTATCCAACAGGATAGTCCTCCTAACACCAACAGTCATCTACTCCAATTAGACCGGAAAAAGTGAACATTGGTTTATGCAAAACGACAGGGAAAGAGAGGAAATTATTATGTTCCCTTTATTGTGGATGGCTATGTGTTATTGTTGCAACTACGCACTCTTATAGTGATATACATATATGTGTGTCTATTTGTGTGTGTGTGTATTTGCACTTGTGTTTGCCTAAAGCCTGCAGTGTTTGAATATAACTCTAATGGTGATGTTAGGTTAGTAAGTGTTCGGATTTTTTTTGTTGCATTTTTTTGCCTGGCATTGTTTTTGTATAGGTGTCAGACAATACAGGTGCGTGTATGGGAGTGCCCGTGTGTATGTGTGCCCTTTTGTTTGGTTACTTGTAAATGCATGTTTAACTATTGTTAAACATTATTCCTCTCTGCTTTTTTTATATTTTTACTATTGTATTTTGTAGCAATTGTTGTTACATTTTTTGTAGTATTAGTCTTTTTACAATGCTAGAAAATGGGTAAGGGAGTTGTGAGCTATTCCCCTTAGTTCTGATCACTAACAAGCCACACATTTTTTCCTCTGCTCTGTTTGTTTTGCAGCCTTGGGTGAAAAAATCTAATTGTGCATGTTAAACTTAATTGTTTCTAAAATACAAACATAATTTCCTCTCTTCTACACTCTACACCCCTATCTTTCACACTCACACACTTACAAGTGTACACAATTTATTTGTTATTTTATTAAAGGTAATACACAAAGAAATGGGAAAGAGAAATTAGTTCTTCAAACTTCTAAACTGTTACGTGTTGTGTTGAATTTTATTCCAATAAGAAAATATTTTTTTTGTACAAACCACTTTCTTGCATGTTTTTGGTACTTTGTTGTATTTTCGGAAATTATGAATAATTTATTTGGTCCGTTACCGAACATTTGAATAGGTCTTAATGAAAATTTTAAAGTTTTTTAGTTAGTCACAATGAATAACAACAAATGTTTGGGGTATTTCAAAATAAATAGATTCAGGGTATTTATTTTCAATTTGAAAAACAAGAATCTTATATTTATTTTTTTGACTACAAAAAAATGTATTGAATTTTAATGTACTCCAGTGAGGGAATTCAATTATATTTGTTTAACAAAGCTATACATTTAAATAAAAGTTCCTTGGGCCGTATAAGTAGTGTCAGCACTCATACGCATCAGATTATCGAACAATAATTGCTTGAATTCGGCCAATGATATACCATTATCAGTTCATAGTCCTTGAATAACATATAAAAAATATGGTCGTAGAGCAGTGTGGAATTTTCTTTTATATCGGAAAAAATTGTTATGATAGGGTGTGCAATTTCTTCAGTTTAATAAACGTTGACCTGACAATGGAATTTCAAGACTGCGTGAGTATCGTCCTGCTGCCAAATGAAATTTTCTTACAAAAAATATCGTCCAGAAGGACTGTTGAATTTTTCATACAAAACAAATACAATTGACAGGATTTTCAGTCAAATATTGGCTGATCATCTGACGCGTATGAGTGTTGACAATACTTATACGGCCCCCAAAGACATTTAATATATTAACCATAATTGTTTTAAAAATCATCTATGACAACTATGTTATTTTCATATAGGAAAAAATATCGCTCTGAATGAAAATTTAATTTCATATAAGGAAAATATCCGATAAAAGAATATCTTCCTGAAGGTTCGTATTTTTAGAAAAATTATCGTCAAGAAAAAAGTGATTTTTTTTATAATTTTTTTATATATGTGGCCGAATATTCATTATATAATCAATAATAATACGTCCCCAAAGAAATTTAATATACAAACTGTAATATCGTAAGGAACAACCATGGATTAAAATAAAAAAATATTCGGTAAAAAATATCTTCCTGACGACTGTGGCATTTTCCATAAAGGAGAATATCCCTCAGGATTATTATTTCTATACGTAAACATCATATCGTTCTGAATTGAAACTATAGGCATAAAAAATGTTAAATACAATTAAATTACTGGGTGATCCTCTAATGCGTATGAGTGTTGTCAATACTTATACGTCCCAAAAAACATATATAAAATATAATGTTATCCTGAAAACCACTATTTTGGCCGCATATTACAAACATTTCTGGTAGAAAACTATCATCCCGAAGAATGTGAATTTCACTGCTCAATTGTTTGAATGAGAAAAAAATTGTCTGCGAACAACTGTGGAATTTTTCGCATTGGGAACATATCATCCTTAGAGACTACGGAAGTTCTTGGGGGGTAAAGATTGTCACATTGATTGAAAATCGTCGAGAAGGACTATTGAATTATTATATGCAAAATATCGCCTAAGGTATAAAGAAATTTTTACAGTAAAAATACAGTGGTGAGGATCTTTTTAATTTTTCTGATCAGAAAAAAAATCGTCCATAAAGAATGTTGTCTTTTTTCTATTGGAAAATTACAGTTCTACTATTTTTTTTTATGAAAATATTTTGTAATTAGGGATTGTGAAAATTTTCCTGAGTAATAAAGATCGTTGTCAGTATTTTTTTCTGAAGAAAAACAGCATTCCTGAAGGCACTGTGAACTTTTTCCTCAATAAAAAGGATGGTCCCTGAGAACCGAATATGGGAAAAAACACAGTCTGATGGGACGGTGAATGGTTCAAATAGAAACAAATATAGTCATATGGCACTGTGAATATTTCTTATAAGAAAAAAAAGAAACAGTCCTGAATTCGGTAAATTGTGTCCTAGGATAAACATAGTCCGCGAGGCCTATACATTTTTTCGGTTATGAAATTATTTTGAATGGATTCCTATATGGAAATGCCTGCCCTGTGATTTTGTCCTGATAATGCTCGATTTTTTTTCTTGTGGGCAGATACAGTCCTGAGAGACAACTTTTTTCTATAGAATGTTAAAGTCCCTTATTTTTCTTCAAAGATGTAAAAGGCAGTTCGTGCAGTTATGTTTTTTAATATATGAAAAACACTTTCGAACGGGACCAAGAGCATTCTTCCTAAACGAAAATGATGTATAGTCGCCTATCATGGATTCCCAACAGGAACATTTTTCGGTTACCACCCTTTCACCAATTAAATCTATTTAAATAATAACGATTAGATTGCGTATGATTGATAACATCAATTATACGCCCCATATTCTCATAAATTGTTCATTTATTTAAAAATATCAAATGCAAATATCTATGAAATATTCATTTTTATTATGCATTTCAAAATCTGCACGGAATCTTCTTCTTCTTCCTCTTTTTTGTCTTACTCAAAATTTATAACCATCTCCAGACATTGAAGTTATGTTCCGGGTAAAGATTGGCACGAAGTCGGAGCCAAACCAGTCAGTCATGTAGTCAAATATCTTTAACACGTAGACAATCACATTAAAGCATAATATCATTACAGATACACAGACACACACACAGAAACGCGCGTGCAAACATTAACACACATATACACACAGCTGATGAGGAATGCAAAGATATTTCTCCGAACTAGGGATTGGTTAGATTTTGAGCTGCTAGGTATGTGTGAATATTTTCACATGAGGCTTGAGGAGAGTATGTGTGTGGAAGAGTGTGTGTGTGCGAATGAGGCCACACCAACATACAAAGTGTAATACATTTAATAAGTACCACGTTTTTATGTGCAATCAAATACGTTTTATTATCTGTTGCAATCAAATGCAAGAAAAATATCTTTTTATTGCCAAAACACTTGGTGGGGGAAGAGGCAGTTCGAGGGAGAGCAGCAAAATTACACATAAAACAGTTGCATGAATGCACGCATTGCTAATATATATATATGTGTGGGGTGAAGGAATGATGGCAGAAAAATCCCACAAAAAATCTAGAACAAAATTGTATCAAGATATGACTACCGAACATGCATGGCTGCATGCATGCATAACCCTGCCATTGAGGCATAAGTCTTGGCATAAAATCCAAAAAAAAAAAAAATATATATATATATATATATATCTACAGACGCTTAGAAACAGCTCAAGAACACCATAATATGTTGTATGGCAAAATATTGCAATATTCTGGAGATTTTTTTTTTTTTTTTGATGGCCCACCCTGCCATCAAGTGCACGTTTTTTTTTCTCCCTACAGCCCAAAAAATAGAAAAACGATGGCATGTTCTGCAACGGCAGCTTAAGCAGAGTATTCTACTGCTACTTAACATTTATTTCAACAAATTGCTCATACATCAAAATGTAATCGTTTCTAGAGTAAGTAACAATTTTTTTGTAGCACCAACAAAAAATATTTAATCAAAACTAAAATCGGATGGTGTGTGAGAGGAGGGCAATTGGGAGTATGTGTGTATATCCTTAGGTGTTGTAAAACAATTGAAAAGAAAATACTACTGTCTAGACTTAAGGAAAATATTCCAGGTTTACAAGTCACTGATCAAAGCAAAGAAAACATCAATCAAATTTTTACTGCAACTGGAAAAAAACACTTCGATACAAATGACAGACAGACATTGTGATGGAAAAGAAATGAAACGATAGATAAATGTAATTGTAAATTTCTTTTCAATCGAAATGTTACAACTGTCAATGCAGGTATTTTTCTAAGAAAATGAATGACAAACATTTGGCACCTGTTGTTGACAAAAAAGGAAACAATCGAGAGGAATTTAATCAAACTAAAGATATCACATTAAGGGTACAAGGGACGTATGATAGACGACAATAATCATACGCTAACAGGCACGAATTTATCCATCGGAAGCTTGGCTTTCATTATGAAAGATCTACTATCCATGGGAGGATGGACATATTTAATGGGTTTTCTACGTAAAAAAAATATTGGTCATATACCTATAGGAGACTGGTCTTAAAGGCCTTCTAGCCTATAGAAGGCTGGTCTCCTAGCTTTAAAAGAAGGCTGACCTTCGAATCTATAGAAGACTAGCTTTCTATCCTATCGAATACCAGCCCTCTGACCTATATAATGCTGTTTTTTTGTGGAAGGCTGGCCTTTAAAAAAAAGGAGGGAAGGATTTCTAATCCATAGCCTATATAAGCTGGGTTTCTAGCCTATAGATGGCTGGCCTTCTAGCCTACAGATGACTGGACTTCTACACCAAAATATTGGTCATATACCTATAGGAGACTGGTCTTAAAGGCCTTCTAGCCTATAGAAGGCTGGTATCCTAGCTTTAGAAGACTGACCTTTAACCTGCAGAAGCTTACCTTCTAATCTATAGAAGGCTGACCTTCGAATCTATAGAAGGCTAGCTTTCTAGCCTATCGAATACCAGCCCTCTGACCTATATAATGCTGGTTTTTTTTCTGTGGAAGGCTGGCCTTTAAAAAAGGAAGGTCTCCTAGCTTTAGAAGACTGGCCTTTAACCTGCAGAAGCTTACTATACAAAAAAACCAGACCAGAGCGTCTGCGAATTTTTTTTCTATGGAAAAAACCCAGACCTGAGGGTCTGTGAATTTTTTTCTATAGAAAAAAAAACAGACCTGAGGGTCTGTGAATTTTTTTCTATAGAAAAAAAAAACAGACCTGAGGGTCTGTGAATTTCTTTTATGGAAAAAACCCAGACCTGATGGTCTGCGAATTTTTTCTATGGAAAGAAAACCCAAACCTGGGGGTCTGTGATTTTTTCTTCCGTTTCTGAACTATAGAAAAAACCCAGACCTGGGGGTCTGTGGTTTTTTTTTCTCTGGAAAAAAATCCAGACCTGAGGGTCTGCTAATTTTTTTCTATGGAAAAAACCTAGACCTGGGGGTCTGTGAATTTTTTTCTATGAAAAAACCCAGACGTGTGAGTCTGTGAATTTTTTTCTATAGAAAAAACCCAGACCTGTGGGTCTGTGAATTTTTTTCTATAGATAACAACACCGACCTGTTGGTCTGTAAATATTTTGTATATTTAAAAGGTAGACCTAGGGGTTTGTGAATTTCTTAAATTCCTTTCACTTTATTCTATTAAATATTTTATGGATATTGAATAAAAATAAAATTCATTGAATATCCATTAAATTTACTACCATTTTCACCCATGCCACTCCCCCTATCCGCAACACCAAGTTCACAAATGAATCTCCATGAGCTCGGAGTCGAAAAATGGTTTTATGTCCCAGGAACTGTTTTGGCAAATCCAATGTTAACAGAGCTTAAATTTAATAGTCCTAAGATGAAAATCTATTCACATTTTGTGTTATTTATATTTTATAACCGCTACGAGAGTTGTTTTAATAAATTATTTTACAACCACATACTAAAAAAGCGTACAAACACACACACATACTCAGGGATAAATGGATATAAATTGAAGATAGTGCAGCAGTAGCATATGGTGTGGCAGATGTGCTCGCTCGTATTCAATCCAGTGTGTAGTATGGACGTGAGTCTATGAACCTGAAAGTTTGAGCAAATTATGGGGGAGTTGTAGAGGACGGTAGGGTGGGAGGGGTAAGTAGTGTATGAATCTATTTACCTTCAAGTTAATGCACATGTCCTGCTATAAACTTTACGATAATCGCATGTATTCGGCAAATAAATGAAAAATTCGTGTGTGAATAATAACAAGTGAAAAAGCGTTAAGTTCGGCCGGGCCGAACTTTGGATACCCTCCACCATAGATATACTGACAGGTACTTAAAATGAAAATATAGGGAAAATAAAAAAGTGAACATATATCGACATTTCCACATACCAGTTATGTAAAACACAATGTAAACTATAAAACAAATTTCAGAAATTTTTAGTGGATAATGAGGGTGTATACACTTTTACACGGTTAAAATGGTTCTAGACCCCATGTTTCTTTGGACCAAATTTGTTTCAGAAAATTTTGATTTCATCCAAACTTTGGCCATCTTATAATTTCTTCCAAACTTACTTCAAGTTTGAAGATGGGGAATATCGGTCCACTCCTTCTGGTACCTCCCACACAGGGGCTAGGTCTAAATACGGGTTATAGTTCATATATAGTTCATTATTGAACCTTACGTTCTAGTTTTTAATCTCGATATCCTCCGCAGGTGATATGATTACAACAGAGTCTTAGAACCACCCCAAAACGCGGAACAGATTGCATAACTATTTTAATATAAAAAAGGGGGTTATATAGGGACTACCCCAAAAAGGGGGTACATATTAATAATTTTTTGTAGGGAAATTTGTTACCATATACGACTACAAAATACCAAATTTCAGGGAATTCGGTTGAAAAACGTGCTCAAGAACTTCAAAATAGCGAAAATTTGGGGGTACCCTTATATGGGGGCTACCGGAAAAAGTGGACCTATATTTATAATTTTTAGTGGGGAAATTTGGTACCCTATAAAAACCCAATGTACCAAATTTCAGCGAATTTGGTTGAAAACCGCGCTCAAGATCCCTAAAATACCGAAAATTGGGGGGTACCCTATATGGGGGCTACCCGAAAAAATTGACCTATATTTATAATTTTTCGTATAGAGATTTGCTACCCAATAAGAACTCAAAGTACCGAATTTCAGCGAATTCGGTCGAAAAATGCGATCAAACCCCCCAAAATACCTCAAAATTGGGGGTACCCTTATATGGGGGCTATCCGAAAATATGGACCCATATTTATAATTTTCAGTGGAAAGATTTGCTACCCAATAAGAACTCAATATACCAAATTTGAGCGAATTCAGTTGAAAAACGCGCTCAAGAACCTCAAAATACCGAAAATTGGGGGGTACCCTTATATGGGAGCTATGCCTAAACGTGGACCGATGAAGCCCATCTTCGAACTTGACCTGCCTGCAGACAAAAGACGACTCTATGCAAAATTTTGGCGATCTATCTCAATTCGTTTAGACGCTAGAGTGATTACAACAGACAGACGGACAGACAGACGGACAGACGGACAGACGGACATGCTTAGATCGTCATAGAATTTTACGCTGATCAAGAATATATATACTTTATAGGGTCGGAAATGATTTCCATACTATGGTGGAGGGTATAAAAATAAAATTTTAGTTTAGAGGGAGGGAGAGAGGGAGGAAAAGAAGAGGAGTACCATGGAGATAACGTTGTCTAAAAATAAAGAGGAAGACACCCAAAAGCATCTGCCGAAATTCAACAATAACTTTACGGACCACGAAGAAAAAAAGGACCCTATTTGAAAATTCACAGTTTCAAATTTTATTATCATTTCACATGCTGGCAAATACTTAAAATTCTCAAAGCAAAAAAATCCAACACCTCCCCCTATATAGTGAGGGTGTGTGGATCCACTGAAAACAAACATTTGAAAGCCATTGAAGTTATGTAAAACCTTGGCAATCACCAAAACACTGGTCACTACTACTGGTCGTTTTATATGTCCCCTTTCCTCGAAGTAGAGCATCCTCATGTTTCCTAAGTGGAAAACCTCAAAATGGCTGAAAACCGTTTTTTGTAGCCGTTTGACCACCAGCATACGAAAGGTGCAAATGGTGTAAAAGTGTGTGGCATCCACTTTGGGATGCTTTGCTTTGTTGTTTTTGTGCGTTTGCGAACGTTTGTTCAAATTGAAATTTCAATTACGCATATAATCACAAAAACACAGAGACACACACACACATTCCCACACTCATACATATATTCTATTTTTGGGTCCATATGCTATGCACACGTGTCCATTTTCCCACTTTCAGGTTGTTGTTTTATTTTCTTTTTTCTGTTTTCATTTGTTTGGAGTGTTCGTTGAGAGACTGGCGATTTGCCACTACCTACCAAAAGGTCACAACCATTTGGCCACAAACAAATGCACAACCATAAAATTAGAAATAAAAAAACAACAACATTTGTTCTGAATCACTTTTGAACACGCACAAACATTTTGCAAATAATTTGAGTTAATTTTATTTGAAAGTACTTGAAAATGTGGAGAGAGGATGTGTGAAGCAGGATGGGCGGTAAATGGAAAATTAAATTGGAAATTTTTTAAATGAAAAAAAAAATCATTTTTGTAATGAAATTGAAAGAAAAACTTTATTTTGTGGACTAGGTTGCGTATGATTATTGATGCGAATTATACGACACATGGTTCATATAATATTAGGGGGCTAATTTCGAGAATCTGTATTTGAACAGACTATGGAAAATATTATTATAAAGGAAAAGAAAAAAATTGGAACATTTTTAAATAACAGTTCTGATTTTTGTAATAAAATAAAAATCGGGACTAGGTTGCTTATGATTATCGATGCGATTTATACAACAGGTGGTTCAAATAATATTAGGGCGTTTTTATTCGAGAAAAAAATATTGTCTTAATGGAATTTATAATTTTCCTGTTAACAATCTAGTCTTAATGGACTTTATAATATTTCCAATATCCGACATATCATCCTGAAGAGCAATGGAATTTTTTTCTGCGAAAAAAGTATTGTCTACAATGCCAATTGAAAAAAAATATATCGGAATATTGTTTTCAGGGAAAAATATCGACAGTAGTGTTTGGCGGGTTATTTGTTTTCATATCGACCTAAAATTGGAAATAAAATAATAAGATCGGCAAAAAATATTTTTTTGGAGCAAGGTACGTATGATTACTGATATGTATTATTCGTCACAGGGGATTATATTGGTGGTTTTTTTATGGGATATATTTCGAGATTATTTATAAAATGTCATGTTCAAATGTATTTTTTAGGAACTGGGAAAACATTGTCCAGATGGAATTTGCCATTTCTTTGCATTATTTTCGACGGATCATATAACTTTTATATAAAATTTCCTAAGGGACAGTGGCATTTTTTTTAAATTGGGAAATAAGGTGCTGATGGTTAGAGCCATTTTTTCGAAGGTAGAAAACGTCGCCCCTGTAGCATTGTGATATATTTTCTATAAGGAAACAAAATTCCTAGGGTAAAGAGATATACTTCGTATAATGAATACAATACACTTTTTATCGAAATTGTTGCTATAAGAAAAGTATTTTTCCTACGGGAATGTAAAGCAGAGTGGAACAGAGGAAATTTTCGCATTAAAAAAATTTTGGAATAGGGTGCGTATGGTTATTGATATGAATTATTCGTCACAGGGGATCATGTGTGTAAATTTTTTATGGAACCTATTTTGAACATCTTTCTATGCAGAAATTCTGTCAAATTTGGCCAACCTTTTTAAATATCTTTTTTTTAGGAACTGGAGCGATATTTTCCTGTAATAGTTTTTCTATAAGTAATATATGGTCTTGACGGATTTTCTTATAAGATATTAGGAAAAATTATGTTCTCAGTGACAGTAAATATTTTGTTGCAAAAAATATCATCTGAAGGGACTGAGGAATATTATTCTACCCAAGGGAAATATGTCGAAATGTATTCTATAGGAAAAGTATAGTCTTGGTGCATTATTATTCTTATGATTTTTAGAGCAAAAAAAAAAAAAAAAAAAAATAATAATAATAATAACAATAATAGAAAAATATAATTACCTGCAGGTCATCGAATTTTTCTCTGAAAATAAAAAATTAATACAAAATTGTAAGTTTTTAATTTCTCATAATACATAAGAACATATATTTTTTAGACCAAGGCGCGTATTAGTATTGTCATATATAATACGCCACGAGGATCGAAATTAATATGGAGAACTAGGGTTCAATTACTCAATATGGAACTTTTTCAAAGAGTTTTTTACTTACCATTTTATATTTTCCTCATAAAGAAACCTCACTAAGCCTTTTATGGATTTTTATATTTTTCAAATTTTTTAAATTCAGTCACTAGAAAAATTGTTTTTCTTAGGAAAAATTTGCTCAGACACATAGGAATATTGTTTCGTTTCAATGATAATTTTTTTTAGTAACTAAAAGACTTAATAAGTGGTCCACATATGCGTATGAGTTATGACAATACGTATACGAAGTATAGGTCTTGTTGGCTGTTATTTTTCCTATATCTAAATGGTGTAATTTTAGATATTTCCTTGAGGAATTCTATACATTTTCTGTGACCACTTAGGCGTATACGTTCTGTCATCACTTATACGCATAAGTGTAAATTTCTGGTATACGAAGTATGGTTCTCACAAGACGGTTATTTGGCCACATCCAAATGCTGTAATTCTAGATACATTTTCTGTGGTCATTTAGACGTATAGATTCTGTCATCACTTATACGTATAAAGGGCAATTTCCATATTTTTGTTGTATTTTCACACAATGAATTAAAAAGGTGTTTTCCCGTTCAGAACAAGAAGTTAAAAATAGTTTCCCTTTAAAAAAATCCACTACTCGATGGAGAAAATTTCCGGAGTCGCCGATTAAATATTTAATTTTAAGATTTGCATACGTTTTTCCCTAACCTACCTCAATTATTTCCTCGACTCGACGATTATCAGTGACATTTATAACTGCAGTTATCTTTTGTGTGAGCAACTTTTGTTGACAAAATAAAATAAAAAAAAAACTCTAAGCCTCCGATGACAAAAGGACACACAGGACGTCACAAAACATAAGGATTTCTATGGTACAGCTACCACCTGCTTAGGGAAAAGGTGGGGGTTTGTACATTTAATTACGTAATGTACTGGGTATTTGTTTTTCTTTCCAAGGCAAAAGCCCATTGGATACAGCTTGAATACACATTTACATTTAAAACCAAACACACATACATACATACATACACATGGCATAGCATAGCTTGAAATACAAATAATAATCATATTCATTTAGCCCATCATCATTAGAATTATAAACACATTACGCTGGAGAGAAAAAAAAGATGAAAATAATGAAGTTGCAGACAAGTGGATCTCACACACACACACAAGCAAACACTCAAATACACTCATACTCTGAAAAGTGAAGGCCCTCACAAGTAACTCAAATGACCACCAAGGAAATGAATGGACAATGTCTTGTAGGGAAAAAAAAGATAAATAGAAAAATGAAAAATACAAACGGTGTTATATTTTTACTACACTTGGGTATGTCAACAACATCTAGCAACAAAAAAATCTGCTGCTGCTGCAATTGCCGATCCTAAAGACCTAAAGGAAAAATACGGAACTGTTTCAATAGAGTCGGGCAGAAGTAAAAAATCCCATAAACAAATAGACACAACAGAGGGAAAAAACAACGAGACAAACAAATATATACCGGGCCAAAATAACAGCAACACCAAGAACCACACTGAGAAGACAGTCAGGCAGGCAGTCAGTCAGCAATGGTCTATTGCCAACAACAACAATAAATGGCCAAACACAAACACTATTGAAAGCCCAGGCAACCGTACCATAATTTTGTAGTCTTTAGCAAATATTTTCATCAGATGTTGCAGATGCAGTTGTTTCTTGTTGTTATTGTCGAAGTTCCCGCTGCTGCTGCTGCTCCTGCTGATATTGTTGACTATGACGATGATGGAAATTAGAATGATGTTGCTCCAGATGTTGATGATGCTAAGAATGTTACCGGTGTTATTTGCTGACTGCAATGAACGAACAGTGGTGTTGGAAAAAAAGGAAATTGAAAATATGAAATTAGAGGTTCCAGAGACCTCTGACTGAGAATCACGGCGTAATAGAGGCGTGGATTTATTAAAAATATTTTTTGAAATGCCTAATAGAGGCGTGGATTTATTAAAAATATTTTTTGAAAGGCCTAATAGAGGCGTGGATTTATTAAAAATATTTTTTGAAAGGCCTAATAGAGGCGTGGATTTATTGAAAATATTTTTTGAAAGGCCTAATAGAGGTGGGTTTATAAAAAATATTTTTTTAAAGGCCTAATAGAGGCGTGGATTTATTAAAAATATTTTTTGAAATGCCTAATAGAGGCCTGGATTTATTAAAAATATTTTTTGAAAGGCCCAATAGAGGCGTGGATTTATTAAAAATATTTTGTCAAGGCTCTATAGAGGCCTGGATTTATTAAAAATATTTTTTGAAAGGCCCAATAGAGGCGTGGATTTATTAAAAATATTTTTTGAAAGGCCTAATAGAGGCGTGGATTTATCTGCTCTGATACAGCAGATTAATTCAATGGAATGCATATGGTCACTTGGGCGTATACGTTATGTCGTCACTTATACGCATTATGGTCCTATTTCAATATTATAAAACGGACTCTCCTCAAATGACTATCTTATTCCCTTAAAAATAAAGTTACAATGGTCACAGGACAGATTTCTTTCCATATGAAAAATTTTAGATTTCCTGCAAGACTAACTTCAATTCAAATTCTATTTTTTCCATGACAAAAAACTAAACACTTCCTGAAGGACTATTTTAATTTCGAATTAAAATGGACATTGCGACAAAAATTTGAAAAATATCCAAAGTATTTTCTTAAAATATTTTCCATCTAACATAGCCATGAAACATATTTCAATATATACATTTTTTTAAATCAAAATAAACATTTTTAAAATTTATTTATTTTCATCGTATAATTTGATCGACCAATTTTTTCAAATTCCCTGTGGTACTTCTTCAAAAATAATTTTTTTAATTGAAAATAAATATTTTCCGTAATCTTCAAAATGACCGAACCAAAACGACCATTGCAAACAAGCGCCTATCAGCTTTTCTTTGGAGATTTTCAACAATATCGGGCGGAAAATAAATTCCCGCAATTATCCGTAAGTCAAGAGCACATTATGGCCCGTGAAGAATGGTCAAATATGAATAAACTCGATAAATTGCCATATCAAATATGGGCTATGCGTAATAAACGGCTAAACGATGCCCGACGTTATGGCATACGAATGAGATCGAGGCGTCCTTCGAGCCGAAGGCAAAGAATGCGACGAAGACGTCGACGCCAGAGACGCATGGCAAGAATGGCTGGAGTTAGAGCACCAAGGAGGCGTAGGACTGGGGTGTGAATAATATAGAATGGAAGGTTAAAACAAAAGTAAAGATAAATTAAAATGTCATGTCATGTCAAGTTTTTGTCCTCCGAAAAATGTTAATTTTAAATATTAATACAAATTAAAAAGAAAAATTCACCCACAACATCGGAATGACGTTTTCTTACTGGAACTATATCAAACATTTTAGGGACACCGGTATTATAATGTGAGATATATTCATAGTCCTTCAGAACTGTATTTTTCTCGTAGATGGAATTTCATATTCCCTCCGGACGTTGTGTTTGTTTTTCAAGTAATTCCATGATTCGTTAAAAATCATGAAATCTGCTCTATGATACAGCAATGGAAGACTTATAGTCACTTGAGCGTATACGTTATGTCGTTACTTATACGCATTATGGTCCTATTTCAATATTTTTAATATTTTCACATAATTAATAAAATTGTTATTACTTCAATCCATTTTTTTAATCCAAGAAAGAGTTGGTTCATATTTTTCCTATCGAAAAAATTCGAAGCCGTACAAGATTCTGTTTTCCCTATAAGAAAAAATCTAATGTCATATAGGGCGGAGTTTTTTTTCTATAGGGGAAAACTCCCTAAGACATTTGACATTAGTGGGAAATATATTCATATTCCAAGTTGGCTGGGTGAATTCTGGTAAATTTCATCTTTCTTTCGGATATTGTGTTTTCTTTTAGAATAATTCCATGCTTCAAAAAAAACGAAAGAACTTGCTCTGATACAGCAGATTAACTCAATGCAATACTTATGGGCTCCTAGGCGTATACGTTCTGTCAATAATTATTCGCATAATGGTCCTATCTCAATATTTTTAGTATTTTCACACCATTAATTAATATATTTTTTACTAACGCAACGGGTCCACACTAAACCTATAATCTTAGAAAGATAGTCCATATAAACAAAAAATGCAAAGCCAAAAACAAAAAGAAAATCTATTGTCGTCTATGTCGGTGAGTTTTTTTTATAAAGAAAACTCTCTAGGACCTTTGTGTGGCTTTTTTCTTTTATCAAAAATTCCATAGTCCCTCGGGACTGCGTGTTTAGTTTTGGGACAATTTCGCAGTTAAAAAACTGATGTAATTTAAGTAGTTTTGTTCGCTAATATAGCTGTTAAACTCAATGCATAAGTAGGGGTCACTACTGTCATCACTTATACGCATAAAAGTCCAAATTTAAAATTTTTTTCAATAACATAGATACACATTATTGCGATTTTCTTTTAATGTTGTCGGGTTGAAATTACTTCACGCAATTTATATAAAGTTTCTCCTTCTCTCAAATAAAATTTCACAGAAACTCTAAATATTTTTTTCCCTGTCGAAAAAAATTCTCAGTCCCTCGGAACGTGTTTTCCCATATGAAAAAATGCCATGAGGCTGTCTTTCCAAAAGGATAAACTCTACGGCCTTCCGAGACGTTGTTATATGAAAATATCCACAGAACTCATGACGTTATTTCTTCTATAGGAAAAATTTCATAGTGATAATCTTAATCGAAAGAATTGTCAAATACTTGTGAGCTCTTAGACGTATACGTTCTGTCATGACTTAGACGCATAATGTCCCAATTTAAATATTTGCGGTATTTTCACACACACTTCTTTAGAAAAAATTTACCTAGTGTCCTCCACATTTTTCCAATATTATTAGTCCAGAGGTTAGTAGTTTTGTTGTGCAGGAACAAAGTCTCTCATTTTCTTCGCAATCTCAGGTAACAATAGAAAATTATCAACCACTGTTTTTGGATATTTTCTATAAGAAAATTTCACGGACTTATTGTTTTCCTTTCTAGAAATATTCCGTATACTTTCCTCGCTGTGTTTTTTTTCCTATAAAAAATCAAAGTTCTTTGGATGGCGATTTTCCAATCGGAACAATTGCCAAATACTTGTGAGCACTTAGGCGTATACGTTATGTCATGACTTATGCACATAATGGTCCAATTTAAATACTTATGTTATTTTCACACAATTCATTAGAAAAAAAACTTTACCTAGAGACATTCATAATTTTCCAATATTTTTAATCCTGAGGTTAATAATTGTGTCCTGTAGGAATAACTTCACCATCCATAGGAAGTTTTTTCTTCACAATCCTAGGTATGAATGTTTTTCCTATAGTAAAAATTCTATTACCTTTGCCTTTCTTATAAAAAATTTCCATAGACTGTTTTTCTTTCTAGAAATATTCCACTGACCTCGATGACTGTGGTTTCTTTCTACAAAAAAAGTATAGATCTTTGGGCGGCAATTTTCCAATCGCAACAATTGTCAAATTCATGTGAACACTTGGACGTATACCTTCTATCATTATCATATGTTTTCCGAATTAAGAATATTTCCTGTACTATTTGCTGCGTTATGAAAATTTCCAAAGTTGGTACATAACAGTATTTTAGTCCTGTATGAATCCACAATGTGTGTGGAATTTCTTTCCTCTTCGAAATATATATTTATTACACTGACTATTGTGTTAATTTATAATGGAGTTTTCCTATTAGTGTCTCGTAATGGAGTTTTTACAGTTCTGGTGGGACATTTTTACTTTAGATGTTCTTTATATTAAAAAATTGAAATAAGTGGTTCACCTATGCGTATTAGTATTGACAATACGTATACGACGTAAGGGTAAAATGTGCTCTTAAATGAATTTCGTGATATCAAAATTTAAAATATAAAGCGCCACTTCCATGGAAAATCATTAAAAATAAAAAAAAAATTCTTCTATGAATTAATAATTTAGTTCTACCCACAAAATTTTTTAACTTTTTTAA
Source organism: Musca vetustissima (assembly GCF_032173495.1). NCBI lineage: Eukaryota > Metazoa > Arthropoda > Insecta > Diptera > Muscidae > Musca > Musca vetustissima. The sequence continues at coordinate 204,664 of NW_026884077.1, forward strand.
CGCGTATACGTTCCGGCATCACTTATACGCATAAGTGTCCCATTAATTACAAAATCTTTTCCAGTACTGTCTACCATCATGGGAAAAGTTCTGCAGCATAGTATATTTGTCTTGCCGAAAAAAACTGTCCAATCTGGGTTTTCTTTTTTCTTAGAAAAAAATCATTCAGTCTCTGGACGATATTTTATCATTTCGAAATATTTGTTGGTCCCTTAGGATCATATTTTCATCGATAAATATATTTGTCCTGAGGGAGTTAACTGATCTATATATATATATATATTTTTTTTTTTTGGAAAATATCTCAACCCCTCTTAACGGAGTTTGTCTATATTTCGCGGTTCCATCGTGACGATTTTTTTTACTTTTGTTTATATTAAAAAATGAAAAATAAAGGGTTCATCTATGCGTATGAGTATTGACAATGCGTATACGACGTATGGGTCAAAATGTGAATATAAATGAATTCTGTAATAAAAATAATCACAGAATTTAATATTTTTATTAAATAATATATATTTTAAATTTAAAATATAAATTCCTCCCGTTTTACCCATTGATTTATTTTACTTTCGTTCAGATTAAAAATTTAAATAAAGGGCTCACCTATGCGTATGAGTATTGACAATACGTATACGACGTATGGCTCTGAAATACAATATTAAGGAATTTTGCAATAAAAAGAATCACAGAATTTCATATTATTTTTTAATACGAAATAGATATTTTTTTTTTTAATTTTTAACCACTGTCCACTGCATTTACCAGTAAATATAAATGTTGGTCAGTGCTGTGTAAAAGCAAAGTAATTTGATTACTTCATCTCTGGAGATGAATTTAAAGTTGTTGCATTCATATGGAACGTCCATTTCCTTCAAATGCGGAAAATATATATCTGTACGTAACGCTCTACGAGTATATGTGAGTATGGGTGTGTGTGAGTGCCTCTCTCTGTGTGAGTGTGTTGTTGCAATTTCTTCTTTTGCTTCTTATTCAATGTTTGCTGTCTATATCGTTCATCTTGAATATTGCGGGCTAAAGATGTTAAAGGAATAAATGGCATTTGGAACCACGGCAACAACAACAAGATTATCATCTTGATGTTGTTGTACGAGTATATATATAGAATGTGAGTGTGTAGTTGTATGTACAGCATATTACATTACACTAAATGCCTTTGAGCATCGTAAATAACACATCAGTGTACATAAATTTACAGAGAATTATGAATGCACTCTGCAACTGAGATATGGTTGACTGGATGGCTGGCCAGTTGGTTGGTTGGTCAAGCAGGGACACATACAGGCAATGTCTATTTGTGGGTTCTGAGTGTGTGAATGTGGATCCTACACACAGACACTTAACGAACAGTTTCATAATAATATTGCTTTCAAATGCTTATGAACTGACCATATTCCATCATGAGGCCATAATTCTAGTTACAAATGTGAGTTAGTTTTGCCATCTTCGTGCATGGCTCCCCAGTTTCCGTTTTCTTTTGCTTCATGGCACCAGTAAAGGCACTACTTGCATATTTCCTTCTTTTCCGGGAAGGCTAAGCCAGTTTTTGGGTGCACAAGAAATAAAAAATATAGAATGCCAGCCAGCATTATAGTTCGTTTTTTTATAAAAAAATATATACGACCTTATAGCAAATGAACATTTATTCCATTTGGTTATAGTTCTTTTTTTGTTGGGTTGCATTATTTTTTCTTCTTCTTCTACTCTTCTGGTAGACTGACCACAAAGGCCGAAGTCTTTGAGTATTTGGTCAATTTTTTATTCCGATTTTTTTTCGTATTTTTTGGTCATGTTAGACCAAACTCATTTTCAAGTAGATGAGAAAAGTTCTTGGTTAGTGTTATTTTTTTCTATTTGGTACTCATTGGATTTTTTTTATTTGGTTTTATATTTTGTCCTTGCTATGGAATGCTGGCTGGATGGCTGTATAACTTGGTCATAGGCCATTTTCGGTTGATGAAAAATCGCTTAGTATAACAAACTTAAACTTGAGTGTTAAGTTTTATGGTACTTGAGAGTTTTGCGGAGGGTGCATGTTTAGCTAGGACTAGGGCTGGGACCTCTGAGTTGAGTGACCACTGAGGAAGAGCCCAGTCGTGTTGTTGGTATCTGTAGAAAATTTACAACTTCTGATGTGGTGTTTTTTTTTCGTTTCAATCTCGATCTCTCACTCTCCTTACTCCCTTTATGATTTGTCTAAAGCAAATAAATGTTTTTTTACACAACTTGTATTGGTTTTAAGTTTTTTTGCTATGTATTTGAAAAAAATAAAACTCGTACAAACATTTAACAATGTTGTAGAATTATTTGTTTAACACTCATCTTGAGGCAAGTTATGCTTGATTTTGTTCAAGTAGGTTGAGAGAAATGCACCAAAAAATATATGTTTTTAAGAAAAAAATAATTGAGTACTTTCGTCAAATTAGAACTATTTTAAAAATTATTAATTGGCAGAGAAAAATAGTAAAATTTGATAATTTTTTTTTTTAATTTTCTTAAAATATTACCCTTGCTTGATTAAAATACTCATTCAGGCGTATGCGTAATGTCGTCACTTATACGCAGAAGGGTTAGAGAAATGGACAAAGGTCTTTTTTTATAGCAAAACATCGCAATGCGCATGAAATCATTTAGGAAAAAATTACAGCGCACAGGACTCTTCTTCTTCCCCCCTTTGAAATATATATAAAAAAGAATCCACTGATATTTTCTAGAGAAGTTCAGTTAAAAAGTTACATCACGTGGGGACAATGGACGTATACGTTATGTCATCATTTATACGTAATGGTTTTCCTATAGTAAATTTATAATATTTTTATACCCTACACAACTATTTTGACCAAATTCTTATTTTTTTCGGGTTTTCTGGTCGCTCTAGAGGCCGCAATGAAGGTCCGAACATCGTGAAATTTTACATGGAGAAGGGGATCGGACCAAATTAAAACCATGTCTGTTTTGATAAAGATCGGCCATTATTTAGCGGGTCAAATGGACCCTGACTTTTGTGTGCAAAATGACAAAATTTGTATTCTATGGTGTTGAAAAACATGTAAATTTGAATTTACTATTCAAAAATATGTCGACCAGTGCATTTACTTTGTTTCAATTATTTTGAATTTATCTAAATATTTTTGATTCATCACATGTGCTTTGAGGTTTAGTTTTTCTGTATTACAATATTGAGCTGATTGTAATTATATTTTTCATTCGTTTTTCAAATCATTGAAGTGACAAGTTCAAGAAAGAAAAGAAATAAAAAAACAAGATATTCCATTTCAATTTTGTGTGTTTTTTATTTGTCTAATTGTTCCAGAAGTTTAACTGAATTATAATATAAAATCTAATAGGTTATGGGCCCAGATAACGCCCTATAAATAAAATTGTGTATATGGACAAGATGAAAAGAAACATAGAACCGTTTAACGGTGCAAAATATTCAATTTGGAAATTCCGTGTTAGATCAATTCTTGCCGAAAATGATGTGCTTAAAGTTATTGATGAAGAAGTGCCAACGGAAATTACTGAAAATTGGAGAAAAAGCGAAAGGAATGCCAAGGGTATTATAATCGAGTATCTGAGCGATTCGTTCTTAGGATTTGCAAATAATGACTGCAGTGCCAAACAAATTTTCGCAAATTTGGATGCCATTTATGAAAGAAAGAGCATTGCATCACAACTGGCCTTAAGAAAGAGGTTGCTATCATTAAAATTGGAAGGAGAAACATCATTATTAAATCATTTTCATGTGTATGACGATTTAATATCTGAGTTGGTAGCGGCTGGAGCAAATATCGGAGAAATGGATAAAGTCTCACATTTATTGCTGACACTCCCAACATCTTATGATGGTGTAATTACGGCAATCGAAACACTATCTGAAGACAATTTGACGTTGGCATTTGTGAAGACACGTTTACTTGATCATGAAATTAAAATCAAGAATGACGGAAAAGACACCAGTATGAAAGTACTACAAGCAATTAAATACCGTCGGCGCCCATTTAATAAACCAATATCACATGACTTCAAGCTTAAAAAAAGGTTGAAGACCACGAAACATTTTGACCCGTCCATAAAGTGTCATTATTGTCATAAAAATGGCCATGTGAAGAAGAATTGTTTCCTGTTCAAGAAAACATTGGATACGAAAAACCATGGAGATGTAAAAACAGTTCATGCAGCAGTTCAATCCGAGAAAGGATTTGCTTTCATGATTTGTCGGGAAGCTTATGTAAGCAGAGAAGATGGAATTTCTTTTTTGTTAGACTCTGGAGCTTCGGATCACATTATTAATGATGAAAACTTATTTTTTGATTACGTCAACCTTGAATCGCCAATTAAAATAGCAGTTGCAAAATGTGGTGAATATATTCATGCTACAAAACAAGGAAAAGTTAAACTATGGAGTAGAAACCAATACCAGATTACACTTGAGAATGTTTTGTTTTGTCAAGAAGTTCCACAGAATTTGCTCTCAATAAGAAAGATGCAAGATGCTGGATTGTCTATTGAGTTTAACTCCGAAGGTGTCATTGTACGAAACAAAAGCCATGTAATCATTCAAGGTAAATGTAAAAATAATGTTCCGATAATTTGTTTTAAATCATATAAAAGCTTGTATGCAGCAAGTGCTGCGAAATGCAATAGTTATCAATTGTGGCATGAGAGATTAGGACACATTAGTAAGAGTAAATTTATGGAGATAAAGAGTAAGGAAATGTTTTGTGATAGTCAACTTCTAGACAATGTGCGTCCCAATGAAGAGTTATGCGAAGCTTGCATAAATGGAAAACAATCCCGATTAAGTTTTGGTAAATTTAAAGACAAGGGACACATAAGGAGGCCATTGTTTGTAATACATTCCGATGTCTGTGGACCGATAACTCCGCCCACAATTGATGAGAAAAATTATTACGTGATCTTTGTCGATGAATTCACTCACTACTGTGTGACCTACTTAATTACCTTTAAATCAGAAGTTTTTTCTGTATTTAAGGATTTTGTTGCTAAAAGTGAGGCTCTATTTAACTTGAAAGTTGTTAACTTGTATATTGACAATGGACGGGAGTATTTATCAAATGAAATGAGGGATTACTGTATAAATAAAGGCATAAGTTATCACTTGACTGTGCCATATACCCCACAATTGAATGGCGTTTCTGAACGAATGATAAGAACTATAACAGAGAAAGCGCGTGCCATGATAAGTGGAGCAAAATTAGACAAAACTTTTTGGGGTGAAGCTGTTCTAACAGCAACATATTTAATAAATAGAAGTCCTAGTAAGGCGTTAAAAGATAATTTGAAAACCCCGTTTGAGATGTGGCATGGGAAAAAGCCTATTTTAAAGTTTTTGAGAGTTTTTGGGTCCACGGTATATGTACATGATAAATTGAGAAAAAGGAAATTCGATGAGAAATCATGGAAGGCTGTACTTGTTGGATATGAGTCGAATGGCTATAAACTGTGGGATGTGGACAATGGACGTTTTGTTATGGCTCGTGATGTAATTGTTGATGAGAGAAATATGCAGTATTCTAGAGATCTAAAAGACACTGACCGTAGTAAACCTGATAATGTTAACGAATTCCGGAAAGAGAGTACGGAAAATGTAATCCTGAATGACAGTAAGAATTATTTAATGAAGGAACCATTGTACTCGAGTGATGTAAGAAATTTCCGGAAAGAGAGTACGGAAACTGTTATTCCGAATGAAAGTAGGAAAATGTTAAATAACGAATCACTTCATTCTAGTGCTGTAAAAATTTTCCAGAATGAGAGCACGGAAAAAAATGTCCCGAATGAAAGTAGGGAGAGTCATTATCAAGAGCATGCATTGCCAGTAAAATGTAGAAATGTTGAGCAAAGTAAAAGTCAATTGCAGAATGACAAATTTATTCAAAATGAAGGTAATTTGATAAGGAGGAGTGATCGCTTAAAAGCTAAGCCACATGTATCATACAATGAGAATGAAACGTATTTAGATAATTGTATTATGAATGCAAACGCATTTGTTGATAATGTACCGAACTCATTTGAAGAACTTCTATATAGGGATGACAGCACATATTGGAAAAAAGCTATTGAGGAGGAACTTGATTCTCATTTTTCAAATGAAACCTGGTCAATTGTGCCAAAGCCAGAAGACAGAAATATTATAGACTGTAAGTGGGTTTTTAGTTTGAAACATGATGAGTTCGGTAATCCGGTAAGATATAAAGCTAGACTTGTAGCAAGGGGATTTACACAAGAATATTTGATTGATTACAATGAGACATTTGCACCAGTGGCCAGAGTCTCTAGCTTTCGGATTTTAATATCTATTTCAAATCAGTTTGGTTTATTGGTACATCATATGGATGTAAAAACTGCTTTTTTGAATGGGGTGCTAAAAGAGGAAATATATATGAGAATTCCCCAGGGTTTGACATGTGAAGATGGTAAAGTTTGCAAGTTGAACAAGGCAATTTATGGTCTCAAGCAAGCCGCAAGATGTTGGTTTGAAGTTTTTGAGGAGGCCCTGAAGGACATGGGATTTGTTAGCTCACCTGTTGACCGTTGTATTTATTTAATTGATAAGGGTGATGTACTGAAAAATTTGTATGTATTGCTTTATGTTGATGACCTAGTAATAGCTTGTTCAAATAATAAAACTATTGATAATTTCAAAGAGTACTTGAAGAGCAGATTTAAAATGACGGACCTTTTTGATATTAAGTTTTTTATAGGAATGAGAGTTGAAAGACATAATGATACAATTACTCTAAGCCAATCTGCTTACATTGAGAAAGTACTTAGAAAATTCGAAATGAATGACTGTAAGCCAATTGGGAATCCACTTCCAACAAACGTTGATTATACTGCACTGAATTCAGATGAAAATTATAACGCCCCGTGTCGTAATTTAATTGGATGTTTAATGTACATAATGCTTTGTACACGACCTGATCTAAGCACATCGATAAATATCCTGAGTAGATACAGTAGTAAAAGTAATAAAGAATTGTGGCAATGCCTGAAGAGGGTTCTTCGATATTTAAAAGGCACTATTGATTTGAAATTAGTTTATACAAAACAATCTTGTAGAGAAGCTATATTTTGGGGTATGCTGATGCTGATTGGGGAGGAAGCAAAGATGATAGAAAGAGTACTACTGGTTTTCTGTTTATGATGTTTGAATCAAATATAGTTTGCTGGAATACAAGAAAACAAAACTCTGTTGCAGCATCCTCTACAGAAGCTGAATATATGGCATTATTTGAGGCTGTAAGAGAAGCGTTGTGGCTAAAGTCATTGTTAACAAGTTTAGGTTTTGTATTCGAAAATCCAATCTTAATTTATGAGGACAATCAGAGCTGCATAAGTATTGCAAATAATCCCTCATGTCACAAGAGATCTAAGCACATTGACATCAAGTATCATTTTTCAAGAGAGCAAGTGGAAAATAATCTGATTAAAATTGAATATATTCCCACAGGCAAGCAACTGGCTGATTTGTTGACCAAACCCTTGTCAACTCCACGATTCATGGAACTAAGAACACAAGTTGGATTAAAGAATTTAGAACACTAAATATAAGTTTTTTTTTTTTGGTCTGATTAGGTTTTTCTGGGTTTTCCCTAGTCCTTGCAACAAATGTTGGACCATAAATATTTTTACCCAGATATAACAACTTGTCAATTTTTTTTTATTAAATACTATTTAAAGGATCGACATATTTTTGAGGCGGCGTGTTGAAAAACATGTAAATTTGAATTTACTATTCAAAAATATGTCGACCAGTGCATTTACTTTGTTTCAATTATTTTGAATTTATCTAAATATTTTTGATTCATCACATGTGCTTTGAGGTTTAGTTTTTCTGTATTACAATATTGAGCTGATTGTAATTATATTTTTCATTCGTTTTTCAAATCATTGAAGTGACAAGTTCAAGAAAGAAAAGAAATAAAAAAACAAGATATTCCATTTCAATTTTGCGTGTTTTTTATTTGTCTAATTGTTCCAGAAGTTTAACTGAATTATAATATAAAATCTAATATATGGCGTATATATTTACTCCTGAAGGACATATATCCGAGAAGTTGACAATATATCCAAGAGGATTGGTTGACCTTTAAATTGATACCAATTATATTGTCGTTTGTACTCGGATGTGAGAGTTACACTTAAATATTTATAGGTGCTAACGTACTTAGATATTATTTAGTAACCCATTACCACACTAGAGGGCGGAAATATAGCACAGATTGCTTTGAAATTGGCCATGAAGTTCCAGGTATGGTCAAGGACAACTCCTATAATTTTTGGTGATGATCAGATAATAATGGGATGAATTGGACCGAAAACTTATTTTTTGTGTTTTTTTTTTCGAGTCGATCCGTAGGCCACAATAGAAAGAAATAGAAGGGCTGTACTGAAAATTAGTAATATTCGGAAAATATTTCAGTGTAAGGGAGATGTGCTGTTGACCTCTAATCAGGCAAGAGGTTGCAACTATAACGAAATATTACCCAGGATCGGAATATACTGCTCCGCTCACTGGTTTTTTAATATATTGAAAAATATTTAAATGAAATAAATTTTAATTTAATTTTAATATTTGTTTTTTTTTTAAGTTACAAGGGAGTAATTTTCCTTTTAATCCTTCAGTGACATGGGAATAATATGCCGGCTCCCCCAAAGTCTGGTATTTTATCTTTTATAAAAAACTCGTTAATTATAAGAAGGACGCGCCACAAATCCTGCTGACTTTTCGAAATGCACTTCTTAAATATGATTATTTCTTTCATTTAAATCCTCTAAAAATATTTCAAATTTTTTTCCTCTCTTACAAATTACGTTATTATAAATTGATTAGAAAGCTATTTCTTTTATACGATGCCCTGAGGGCGTATAACTATTGTCAGGACTCATACGCCACATGCACACATTCAATATAACCCCTTTTTTCCAAACAAATATAGATGTCATTATATTTCATTATGACAAAACCAATAATTCCGCAAAAGACAATGACCCCTTGTTTTTGCAATTATGATTTATTTAATTACAATGCCTTAAGCCAACATTTGTTATAGAAATACACCAAGACAAACAAATAAATATAAGATTATAATTTTGTTCATGCAACGAAAAAAAGAGCGAGTGTGTGTAATATTATATACAAATTGACGTTAATAATCTGTTTTTAACACACGCACTCACACACAGATATGCGTATATGAGCCTTAAGTATAGAATAACATGACATGACCTTTCATTAATTTCGCACTCCCCCGCCTACAAAGTGGGGATTTTCAAAAGGCCTATTCATTTGTGAAAATGTTTATTTTGTGAAATGAGAAAAATGTGGAGGGGAGAGAATGGAAAACAGAAAAAAAAAAAAAAAACATACAAAACAAAGAGTAAACATTACAACAATTAACTTTAATTTTATTATTCTTAACATTTACGATTATTTTCCAAACAAGCGGGAATTGCAATTTAATAAAAGTTTTATATGTGGCGTTGCCTTTGCCAACAACAACAACAACGAGAACGCCATTTATACAACAAACGAACATAGCTCGCGGCCACACCATTTTGTAATTATTTTCCACAAAAATAACAACAACCGCAACAATTTCAAACAATATCCGTAACAGCAGCAATATATTTATCAGCTCAAGGTGGATTGAGGTGTATTTGCCAGAGGGCGGGCGAACGTTCGAGCTGTAACATTGTGTGTGTGTGTGTTTGAGTGTGTTGTTGCTGCAGCAGTACAACAATAACATATAATGTAGAGTTAACGAACATTTTTGAATTGGAAAACAGAATTCAATTAAATGCCAACCGAAAAAAAAACAACAACAAATAACAATAACAATCATCATTTGGTAGGTAGGCTTTATACGGAGAAACAGGCACACATACATATGTGCATATTTATTTTAGTTGTTTAAAATGACTAGTTTTTGTTGACCAGGGAATTGAGATGGACTCTTCTCTGAAAGAATGATATATAATATAAATGGGAGAAGTTAAGCTTATAAATTGCCAAGGAGTACCAGGTTGGGTATGAGTTGTGACAGCATTCATACGCACCATTGTTTGATGTCCAGTTTTCTTGGATGTTCAATGAAACCGAAGGTGTGTATTGTTTCACAGTTTAGACCCTATCAAGAATCTAAATCTTGGATTTTTAGAAATTGATCTCGCTGAATTAGAATCTCCCTGAATGTGGGGCTGGGGCAAAAATGCCCTAAAAATGTACGCATAAGAATGCATTTACGTGTGGGCGTATACGTTCCGTCATCATGTATACGCATAACAGTTCCTTTAGTTAAAGGGATATTCACATTACTAATAGGAATCTTCACAGAATTTGAATCGTTCATATTGACTACGATCTTCCAGGCCTGTTTTTTTCCTGATATGGGGCATGACTTCTTTTTCCTATACAAAATAATTCATAATGGACTATTTATTTCCTATAACTATTTTTTTCCTATAATAAAAATTACCTTGTCACAGGACTGATATTGTTTTCTGTAGGAAACAGTTTGCCGGACATCAAGTATTTGTCACCATAAAAAGAAAATGCTTCGAACGCCTGTCCTTTCCTTATATTTTTTCAATAACCTGACAGAACAGATTTTTTTTATATATAAAAATTTTATAGATTTTTCTTATAAGAAAATATTTCATTTCAACAAACTGCCTTTTTCTGCAGTTCTCAGAGGCTTGCCACTGTTCTTTAGGAAAAATCAAAAAGTCTATATAAATTATTTTAAAGTCTGTTTACTTCGGATCATCTGTGCGTATAAGTTCTGTCATCACTTATAGGCTTAGAAGTTCGATTTAAATATTAACCTCTTTTTTTAGGCATTCAGGCTGTCGAACATGAAAAAATCCACTACTATCAGAGATTTGATTTGTACCCATAAAAAAAAATCCTCAATCTTCAGAGATCGCTTATAAAATCGATTTAAATTCGATCTCTATGACTACCCTTTTTGAGTAGTGGTTGTATATTTCCTATATAAAGTATATAAAATACTACAAACTATAGAGGCCTACTCGTGTTCCTTAGGCAAAATATTAGGAACTTTTATCTTGCCTAAGAATTATAAAAATATAATCTGTACAATACTAATTTAAATCGATTTAGTCGTATACGTTCTGTCATCACTTATACTCATTATGGATCTATTTCAATATTTATCACATTGCGTATGAGTATGCCATTAAAAAAGAAAAGCAAAGTCAAATAGGATTTTTTTATCGTTTAGAAAAATTCCGTTTTCCCACCAGTTTGATTTTGACATTAAAAAGTAAGTTTCAGTCTGCAAATATTATTAGTAAAATTGTCTTAAACAACTTATTTATTTTCACCCATTTAGGCGTATACGTTCTGTTATCACTAATACGCATAGTGGTCCACTTTCAATATTATCATATTTGTATTTAAATATGTAGATATGGAGGTAATTTTTAAAGGAAATATTATATAGTCTTTATTTTCCCTAAAAGATAAAGCTCAGTCCATTAGGATATTTTATCGTATAGGAAAATTTGATTTTCCTACGGGCCTGAGTTTTCCACTAAAAAAAGGAAGGCAATGTTCAGTAGAAAGGTTTATTGTATAGACAAAATCAGTACTAAAATAGTATTAGAGGCCAAATTGATGGCCATTCAGGCGTATACCTTCGGTCATAACTGCTACGCATAGTGGTCCACTTTCAATATTATCATATTTGTATTCAAATATGTAGATATGGAGGTAATTTTTTTAAGGAAATATTATACAGTCTTTATTTCCCCTAAAGGATAAAGCTCAGTCCATTAGGATATTTTATCTTACAGGAAAATTTGATTTTCCTACGGACCCGAGTTTGTCATTAAAAAAAGGAAGGCAAAGTTCAGTAGAAAGGTTTATTGTATAGACAAAATCAGTACTAAAATAGTATTAAAGGCCAAATTGATGGTCATTTAGGCGTATACGTTCGGTCATAACTTATACGCATTATGGATCTATTTTAATATTTATATTTTTGGGCTTTAAATTTGTCCATCAGGATAGTTCTTCGTATAGGAAAAATAACATTTAAGTCCGCAGTACATAGAAAAAATTATATTAAATCATATTTTACATATTTTAAAATTCTCCCCTTATTTAAAGAAATCTGCGCTGATAACCCTCAGAGTCTCAGGGAATTCTTCACTAAGAAATCTAAGATTTTAGCGCTTCTATCTCTGCTGATATTCTTAAATATTAAATAATTAAATATATTTTGTTTCTTTATTAATTTTTCTTTCGATATGAGCTACATGATCGGAGTTGCAATGAAAAGGAAAGCCAGAGAGATACTACATTCCCACCACTATGCGACGCGTTTTGCCGTTGGTTAAGCGGCTCATCAGGCATATTGGGCAATGTGGCTTACAAATGTCTTTACTTGATAAGTTGTATTTATGTCGACTATTGTTGCGAAATTGCATTTATGAATTAAATGCAACAGTGTCAAGGTTCGGACATTTGGCATCACATCAGAACATTCAAGCTGCATTTTTTGAGTTTTGTTTTTATGCCTAAAAACAAAACTCTAAATATATTTTGGTTGGTTAGTCCCTTTTCAAAAGCCCAATTGCTGTTAAGCTCACGTACACAACAATAAATTGTGTTATGTTCACCAAAATGCAAACACACACACACAAACATCCTCACAGGCAGACAAATAACATTTATAAATAAACACCCACTAAACTACAAATACAAGCCGTACACAATTTTATATCACTATACAAATATAAGCTGTGATATCAAATTACATATAAATACACACACACATACACAAATACATACAGATATACATTTTTATAGGCAGTAGTTAATGCAAACAGCATACATCTGTTTGGCTTACGAAACCACACAAACCCACGCACACACACAATCAAATGAACATAAATACAAGTTACAACTACACCGATAACCGTGGCAGATGTGTGTGTATACGCACCTAAATCATTCAAAGAGCAAACTCTTAACAAATAAATCTTTTAATAAATCCCCACTCAATATAGAAATATGAAACGATCGATGTAAAGATATAAACAAAGGACAGACAGACGTACCGACAAATAAATAAATAATTGAAAGACTTCATAACACAAAAGGCATCGAACAATATTGGAGATTGCATTCACGCACGAATATTGTATTGAAATCAAACATTTTATAGAATTATAAAATATACTTATGTGTCTTTGTTTGTGTGTGTGTGTGTGGATTTCAAAAACCTTATTTCAATTCGCTTTTACTTGCATTATAATGAAGTGAAACTATATTTTATTTACACAAAATAATCGTTGTAATCATATATGTATAGATGTTTGTGTGTACATACACACACATACGCATAAAGTTAAAATAGAGTGTAAATGAGTTATTGCTGTTGTTGTTGCTGCCAGTTGTAGTTGTTATAATTACAATGAAACATAATGCATTTATTGTGAAATTATTATTGAACATTTTATTATTTATTAGGTTATAATTTTTTTCGGAGTAATTCTAAGGGCTGGAATTCGAAGGTTGAAGATAGGGGGCCTCAACAAATAATGACGTTATTAAAACTATAAAAGTAGCTCTTAGGTTAAAGTATCCATTACAAATAATAGAATTTTCAAAAATGCAAAAAAAAAACCAGTGAGCGGAGCAGTATAGTCGGACGGGGCCGACATTTTGATACCCTACACAACTTCCACGAAAAACTAACTTTCTGTGGATCTATATTCTGAGTTTGGGCAATGTTTCGCCATTTTTGAACCATCTGGACAAACTAGAGGCCGACAATTATTACTAATGTTCAGTACAGCCCTTATAATTACTTGTCCAGATTCCCTTCCCTTGTATTGTGATCTTCTTATTCCCATTGAAGCCTATAGATCGACTCGAAAAACATAAAAAATTAAGTTTTCGGTCCACTTCATCACAGTATAATTATCTAATCGTCACCGAAATTTGTAGGCGTTATCCTTGACCATAACTGGAACTTCATGGAACATTTTAAACCGATCAGCGCTATATTTCCGCCCTCTAGTGTGGAAAAGGGTTACTAAATAATATCTGAATACATAAGTACCTGTAAATATTTAAGTGCAACTCCCATATCTGAGTACATACGACTATATAATTGGTATCAATTTAAAGGTTAAACACTGCCCTTGGATGTACCAACAACTTTTCGGGTCTATGTCCTTCAGGGGTAAATCTATACGCTATAGAATACAAATTTTGTAATTTTTCACACAAAAGTCAGGGTTCATTTGACCCGCTAAATATTGACCGATCCTTTTTAAAACAGGCATGCTTATTCTTTGGCATGCTTTCGTGAAGATTGGACCATAACTGTGGCCTTTATCGTGTTTACATATTATAATGGACAGACGGGGGACCGACGGACACACATGTCTAGATCGACTCAGCTAGTCGAGATATGACGATCGGTATACTTAAAGGTGGATCTAGGACCAATATTTCGAGGCGTTACATACTCTTGGGGTTTGCACAAAGCTATAATACCCTGACAACATAGTTGTGTAGGGCATAAACATTATTTAGAAATCTTAGATTAATTTTTTTCAAAAATTCCCTATTGGCTTTGGAATTAAAATTTTATGGTACGTTTGTAGGTTTCTGAAGACAACCTCCTTCAAAATATCACGGTTATAGTTCCTATTTTTTTTTTATTATATTACAGCTTAAATTGTCCTCTAAAAATTTCGTAAAAATCTTCGAAAAAATAATTGAAATATTTTATCCAGATACACCATTAACCATTTACTTTTCGCATTGAAGCGTATACGTTCTGTCATTACTGATACGCATAGTGGTCCAATTCCAATATTACAGTAATTGTATATAAACGGTAATGCTGGTATCTGAAAACAATATTTCTTATGTATTCTAATTTGTTGAAAATTTCTATTAGGATAAATAATGGTGGTCATTTTTAAAAGGAAGCATTTTCTAGTTCATATTTTTGTAAACGAAATAAAGCACAGTCCACCATATTTAAATCCAAATAGTCGGCTGTATTTCTACAAATGTTCTTAAAAAATTCTATACAGACAAATGATAATTCTTTTTATAGGAACTTTCTTTCGCAGTTTGACTTTTTCCTAAAATTAGATGAAGCACAGTCAACTAGGAAAGTTTTACATTTACTTCTAGCCATTTAGGCGTATACGTTCTGTCACCACTTATACGCATAGTTGCCCAATTCCAATATTTGTACCCAAATAGTATTGCTGGTATCTCAAGACAATATTTCTTATGTAGCATCGGTTGTCATTCAACAAATGTACTTGAATCAATCTATTAAGGAATAGGATAGTTTTTATGCGAAAAAAATTTCACAATATATCACAGCCCACTAGAGGATGGTTTGTTTAAAGTCCCATAGGCCTGAAAATTCCACAGTTCTCATGCGGCTGTCTTCATTCACAAAAAAATCATTAAAAAATGGCTTCAAAATATTACTATATCTCCAACAATTTACTTCTGGAGTTTTAGGCGTATACGTTCTGTCATCACTGATACGCGTAGGGATCCTATTTAAGGACATATCGTATTTTTAGTTCGAAGGCAATTTTTTTATATAATAATCCCTAAGTAAATGTCCTGACTGATTCACACAAATGCACACCACGAGGTAATACCTCCCTTTGTGAATAAAGAATCAGACAGAGTGTTGTATAGGCTCCCTCTGTACAAATCTGTACAAAATATTACAATATGCAGAGCTTCGAAACAAATTTGTTACACCATTCGTTAATTTTCATATCAAAGATCGGGTGTCTCTTCCAATTCTTATCAGTCCCATACGTTTCCTTTTGGATATAGCCTATCCAGACGTTAATGTTTATAAAATAATTAAAATCTTATGAAAAATATGAAATTGGCACCATAGGGATAATGCAGAAATACTAAGAAATTCTATAGCTTCGTAGATCGGAACTATGGGTGGTATACATATTGTCATCAACCATACTCTTTGGTGTACAAAATCTTTATTAACACAATTATAAACCAGTGAGCGGAGCTGTATAGTCGGACTACCACTAAACTCAAATTTTCTGCGGATGTTTAATCCGAGCCTGGGCAATATTTCTTGATATTTGCACCCTCTTGCCCGATTTGTGGTGAACAGCACCTCTTCCTCTCACTGACATATTTTCCGAATATTACGAGTATTCGGTACAGCTATTGTCCAGATTCCCTTCACCGTGGGTTGTGTTGTGATGTTCGGCTTTCATTTGTGGTCTATAGATCGGCTCGAAAATAACACAAAAATTAAGTTTTCGGTCCACTTCATTCCAAAATTTTTATCTGATCATCACCGAAAATTATAGGCGTTGCCCTTGACCATAACTGGAACCTCATGGAACATTTCAAAGCGATCAGCGCTATAGTTCCGCTTTCTAGAGTGATAATGGGTTACTAAATAATATACGAATACGGAGATACGTGTAAATATTTAGGTGTAACTCCCACATCCGAGCATATACAACAATATAATTGGTATTAATTTAAAGGTCAAACACCTCTCTTGGATATAATATCAACTTCTCGGGTCTATGTCATTCAGGGGTAAATCTATACGCTATAGAATAAATATTTTGTCATTTTTCACACAAAAGTCAGGGTCCATTTGACCCGCTAAATATTGACCGATCTTTATCAAAACAGGCATGCTTATTCTTTGGCCCGATCCCCTTCTCCATGCAAAATTTCACGATGTTCGGGCCATTATTGCGACCTCTGGAGCGACCAGAAAACCCGACAAAAATTTAGTATTTGGTCCATTTCATCCCCTAAATCTTTCCCAAAAACAATAGGGGTCTTCATTGGCCAGAACCCATCCTATATGCAAAATTTCGTGAAGGTTGGTCCATAACTGTGGCCTGTATCGTGTTTACAGACGGACACACATGTCTATGACGATCGGTATACTTAAAGGTGGGTCTAGGACCAATATTTCGCGGTGTTACAAACTTTTTGGGCTGCACAAAGTTATAATACCCTGACAACATAGTTGTGTAGGTTATAAAGAGGTGTTGATTTTAAATTGTTGAGACAATAATTTCTGAATGCAATTCGGACACCTCTTCCATACTTATTGTCCTCAAGATCTCTACAGATAACTTTCATTTATTTTACTTTTTTTAAAAGAGAAAGTGTCAAATTGACCAGGAAATACGAGATTACCAGAGGTCAGATAAGAATAATACTAACCGAGTCTATATGTCGTATACATGTTGCCAGCACTCATGCGATACGAAGTACGAAGCGGAACAAAATTATTTCTATAGAGTGGTTGATTTCGAATCAATAAAATTGTAATTGATAAACGAGCTTATCGTATATGTTGATCTGAACAAGACTTCTGCTGGTGAAGATTATAGTTTCGGTCTTTTTTACTTCTTTAGAAACATTACACGAGTTCATCAGGAGAGTGAGGCAGAAAAATGCTATATTTTTCCAAAAAAAAAAAAAAAAAATCATCAATAATGGAGGTTTTTGTAGTATTGCAGTGAAAATCTGTCTTAAACTTGAATAACCGGGACCATGGGTAGTATACATGTTGTGATCACTCATGCGATACGGAGTACTGTATATTGTACTTTTTCTTCGCCCGCCACAAAATACTTCCCTGCCAGGGAAAACAAAAAATAAAATATATATTGAAAAACCTCCAATTGCAATTCATTATCTGAGTATTAATTTACTTTTGGTCACTATGACTTTTGAAATCTATTCATTTATTTGTATAACAATGTTGAATGAATGCAGAATATATGAATTTATAACATAGATTCATGAATGCTCATATGCTCAGAAAGAGAGGTGGGAGAGTGTATTTGTGTGGGTCTGTGGCAAACTAAATCATTTATTTGTGTGTGATTCTGTGTTTGTTTGTTCCCGGACATGAACATGGAGATTATGCAGAGAGATTTTTACAATTATTATTAAATAAATATTATCCTCTTATGATGATTTTATAGTTTGCCCTGGCAGAGACACAGAAAACGGAATATCAAGAGAGGGAATTCATTTCCAGATTATTGTGGCTGCTGTTGTTGTTGTTATTATTGTCCTTCGTAGTTTTGTCCCCCCAAAGAATCTCAGAGATTAAGTTTTACACAAAGTATATTATGTTAATTTGATTAGAAATGTAATGAAGTTAGATAAATATCTGGGATTTAATTTTTCTCTGTTCATTGTTTCCGGCTGCAGTGAGCAAACAGGCACAAAAATGGTCTAGGGGAATAAAGTAAAATATTAATAGAGTTTGCAGTTAACAAAGATGTAACATAGAGTATTTTAATTTTTGTGAAATTAATTTTTACAGAATATTTTGGAATTGCCAAAGAATGCAATTTTGTGGTATTTACTGTCCATAATTAATTTATGTTTAGTAGTATTAGGTAAATTAACTGTCGACCGAATTGTTGTCATATTATTTCCAAACAATTTAGATGTCTGTCCATTCATTCAGTTTTATTTTGAAATTCACATCCGTTAAGTGCTTGACGACACACTGTGGCGTATACATTGTGCTGTCAATCATACGCCCCCAGTATCCTCACAAATTGTTATTCTTAAAGGTTAAGCAGATAATTGTTTTGTTGGCAAATTATTATTATTATTGTTGTTATTGTTATTAAATTATTGATATGCTTGTGTACTTGATCAGAGTTATTAATTACAAATTGGTTGGAATACAAACATTTACTTATTAAATGGATTTATTGTTATTTTTAGTAATCGTCAATAGAAGAATGAAAAATATAGCTGGAAGGGAAATATTTATAATTGTTAGTTGTAGTCATTGTTGGAAAACAAATGAAAGGTCAACCGAGGACATATCATGAACAATTAAATGTAGTTGAATGTTGTATGCAAAAAATATATAACTGAAGAGAAGATTGAGAAGTGCTAGAGGGTAAATTGAAAATAATGAAAAATGTAAGGAAGGAAATGGAGAAATTATTGAAAATTTCTTTTGGAAAATGTAGCTGACAATTTTGAAAGGCATAAAAGAGAGAATTATTTAAAGAAAGGATCGATTTATTCACAGGAACCTAGGAGTAATTATAATGTCCGAACAAACTTTCAAAGTTTTACATTATATCGATTTCCCGACAAAAGTTTGGAAAACCTGAAGATTTTAAAGGAACATAAAATATTTTGAAGGAAAAGTTCCATGTTTTTGCATCAAGATCGTAAATTTCGACCTGCCATTTTTATATACAGACTCCTTCGTATTGCTTTGAATCTATTCCTCTAGATCAGGTCACTTTTTTCTGGCATTTTATAAATCCATGACCAAAGACCGACTTTGACTTTGATCTTAGTATTGTGGAAATGGTACTAAGTTTTTGAAGGATTCATACTTAGCGTGGCACAGACCCATCGTGAAATTTTCTTTTCGCCCTGGAACATTTTGGACAGGAAGAGATCCTTTCATTCTTCAGATGCTCCTACAAAATATCGCTAATATATTTAGCATATCTTCTCAGATAAGTCAGCATTGTTTTCTTCAACGGTTTCAGGTGCTATTATGCCTTTTCCCATTATTCGATAGGTGATCGGCAACTGGGTGGCTACATCTGTTGATGCGAGGCAGTAATGTATCATGAAACTTTGTTACTGCTACGATTCTCTTCAGCTTCCCTTCATACCAGGTTTTAGTATTGGTGTCAGCCTTGCCATTTTTGGATGTCGGGAACAATCGATATTCCGAAATACAGCAAAATCAACAGCCGCCACAAAGACGCATGAAATAAAGCTTTTGCTGAAGATTATGATGGGCCTTAAACTATTCGGAAAATATTTAAGTAGTCCGCGCAAGCCAACTTTTGGGATACTAAACCAGAAACCTTGTGGACATCCTCCTCTGTGGTTTCCGAATGTAAGCGTTACACAGTAAGCGATACTCAAAGTTATCAGAATGCCGCCCTTAAAACTGCGACAGGATGTTTCCCAAGAGAAAAAGGTTCAACGTTATAAATGAGAACCTCGATTAGGAGGCGGAAGGAGTGACCCAGGCTATGAACCAATATGCACGTCAATTCAGTTCCTCTATTCCACAAACCACCTAAAGCAGGAAATTTTTTCTCCCACTGCATGGACAAATGAAGGTTCTTTTAGCCCAATTAAGATGGTGCAGCCGCCTCAATTCGTAATGGTCCCAATATGACGCGGATGAATATTCAAACCTGTCTGAATCGCGTCCTGTGAAGTGCGACAGGGTGTCTCCTTATGTCACCACTGGAACACTTACATGAGGAGGCGATAGTGTTACCCTGGAGACCCCAGAGTGAGAGGTTTAACGGTATTAGAGATAATCCATAGACTAACAGGCCTATCGAGCAGGAATTACTATCATACCGAAGCAATGAACAGGCTGTGTATCAATTCCACGTGATTTGAATTCTTGGAAATCTTACTTACTGATTAAGAATCACATTGAATCAGTGACCCAGGCTATGGAACAATACCACGTATTGTAGTTCTTGGGGTCCAACCATCACCCCTAGAACTACATTTATGTTCCTTTAATGAACTCCGAGTCGTATAAGTATTGCCACTAGTCATACGCCACAAGGTTCAAATATAAACGTTTATAGAAAGATTGAAGACATCTTCAGATCGGAGACATGTTAGACCTTTCTGTCCGTTGTCTCTGGGTAAGAGCTCCTTACAATAGCCTAAAATGTATTTTCACTTGAATGAAAATTTATTCGAGACCTAATGCAGCTACATTTTTTAAAAACTACTATTAATCATTCTTTAATTCTTGAGTTGTTTATTTTTATATATGATACAAAACTACATTTACGTTATTTTAATGGACTAAGGGTCGTATAAGTATTGTCACTAATCATACGCCATAAGGTTCTTTATAATTTTTTATTGAATGATATTTTTATGTTGTGATTTTTCCTATCAAGGGTTTGGTGTCGAATGAGCATTGTCGTTAGTCATACGTCGCTTGATTTAACGCAGCAGCGTTTTAATATTAATTAAATTTAAAATATAATTGTCATACTATCAAGTGGTCGGCAACGTATGAGTAGTGTCGTTTTCACATACGGACATTTCGTTAAAATTAGCTATAATAGTGCTGAAATGTTCTCTAAGTCTTCTTGTTACCAATCCCTTAGAAAAGGGAGAATATCAAAGTCCACTAGCCCTATTTAACAAACTGTGATACCTTCCACCAATTCTGATTGGCTTATTCATATTCGCCCTAAACTATGTGCAGCCATCAAATTATTCTGCAAATTGAATCTTTTTATTCTCTGTCCATTCTATTTGGTGGCGTATGAACAATGACACTACTCATACGACACAAAGTCCCTTTGTAAATCTATTTTAATGAATTTAAAAACATGAAATTAAAACCAAAAATATTTTCTATATTTATTTTAAATGCATAAATTTTGTAATCAATGAACTTGTTCGGCTTTTTTGTTGTTATTTTCAATTCTCCTAATACAATTATATTCCCTAGGTGTAAATTCAATAATTTTGTGCCAGCAAAATTTACACTCAAAGCAGTGCCCACAAAAACCAAATCTCATTCTGGGAATATGGAAACAAAATCTATTTTCACATTAAATAAATTTCAGTTTGTAAGTTTTACAAATAACCAACAACAAAAATTACTATTTAAATAAATTAAAGTTTTAAATGAAACTAAAAAAATGTGGTGATTTGTTTTTTATGTTTCTTTGAGAGCAGACACTAAAATACATAAATAAATATATGTGGTATTAATGGTCATAAACAACACCTAAAAAAAGAGATACAAATATAAAAAAAAAAACTTTATAAAAAATCTATAGAAAATGCCTCTAAAAGCAGGCTTTAAAAATCATTTGTGTGTGTTATATTCAAATATTTTTCGTCGTTTTTTCCTTTTTATATATATTTTTTTCCGCATATTTCACATATACCATAATTATTGCTAACATAACTCAATGTGAATCAAATAAATTAAATATTTATTATAGCTCTCAAAAATAAAAAAATACACAAAAAACAAAAGTAGACGGAATTTTTATTGTAAATATTTGATACTTCTTTCCACATGCCGACATACAAACATAAGTAACAGAATTTCTTTTTTCGAATAAAAAAGGAAAAAAAAGAAAAACAAAAAACGAAACATTCTCCCGCCCCCCAAAACATAACATGTCTGTTATGATACAGTTATGATATGACAGCATAAATTTAAAATATTTTGACAAATGATATTTTCATTTTTTTCGCCTCTTTGTTTCACTCTCATTGCTTGGCTCTGCAAATGTCAGACACTTGCAGCAGGGTCGAAAAAAAATATGAAAAAAACGAAATGTTACAGAGTGACTGATTGAGGTGTTTGTATATTTCAATTATTTTTTTCATTTCATTCCATTTCTGTAAGGATTGTAGAAAAACAAACAATGTAGTGTTTTTGTTGTTGTGGGGGAAAAAATAAAAATTTTCCATTTTAAAGCAGTAACAACTTGATATTGTTTTGCAAATATTTGTTAATACAATTATTTGCTTGTGTATGGAAATTTAAGTGTTATTTGGACACAGAAGAATGCAAAGGATTTAATCGGGGGAATTTGTTGATGAGGTTTTTTAATAAAAAAAAAAATAATTTTACACAAAAAAATATTTTACTATAATAGGCCAAGCAATTTCCAATTGAACTGCTATGTCATTTTTTTTATTGTTTTTTGTTCAATTCTTGATTTGTTAATTTTTTAATATCATACATAACTACATTTATATTCCTTTAATGGACTTAGGGTCGTATAAGTATTGCCACTAGTCATACGCCACAAAGCTCTTTTATTGAATGATTAGAAACATCTTCAGCTTTTGTTCGCAGTCTCTGTGTGAGAGTCCCTATGTATTATAAAAATGGTATTGGAATATTAAAGGGTCGCTATAAACAATATACCTGCGGTGAAGTAAATTTTGTGAATATAAAAACGAATATTGAATATTAGTACGTCAGGGAATTTTCAATTGACCTGTTATAGCAAGAATATAGTAAAAAATTTCGTAATTCAATTCATGTATAGGTTATTTTAAATTTAGTTTTGTATCACATTTAAAATAAACTATTCATAAAGTTCTTTTAATGGACTCCGGGTGGTATAAGTATTGCCACTAGTCATACGCCACATATGCCACCACATTTGATATACAAAAAAATATCTAATGGTAAGGAATTTATATCGAATGAAAGCAGAAACTAAGGACAAAACTTTTACAATCACAAAATTAATGAAAATAATTAAAAAAATAAATACAAAATACGATCGTAGATGGATGATTATTGAATTGACTGGAAATAATTTTAAAATATTTTTAATGTATGTATTCTTTAAAGTGTTTCATTGTCCTGCTATAGCAATAATTTTATATTTTTTAATTTAGTTTTTTTTTTTATACAAAACAATATTTATGTTTAGGGACTTCATTGGACTCAGTGTCGTATAAGTATTGACAACTGTCATACGCCACATGGTTTCTACATATAAACTTATGTAAAATGCATAATCATTCATAAAAAATAAATATTGGTAAGGAAGGCCAGGGACTGGTCAATTGACTTCTTTTTAAAACAATTTCATCCTTCACTTCTTGCGGTGTTTATTTTTAAATATCAGACAAAACTACATTTAAGTTCCTTACATGGACTCAGGGTCGTATAAGTATTTTCCCTAGACATACGCCACTAGGTTATTTTATTAAATGTTATTGAAATTCATTCTCGGGGTCAAAAATTTTGTTGATTTAATTCGAATCTACACTAATTCACAAATGTCCCTACAAAATTTCCAGTGAAAATCTCAAGAACTCTTGAAGATATAGCCTATTTATTGTGTCAGCATCAAGTGACGGCTGAAGGGCTTCTCAAACTTTAAACGTGTTTTTCTCTTTTGCGAAAGGCGGGCATGATAACTCAAAAATTAATAACCCAATTGATTCCAAATTTTTACACGTTTCTCTGTGAGTGTATAGCTATCGTATGAACTAGGATAAAGTCAATCGGTGACGATCTTCCTTATTTTTTAACTTGGTTTTCGGTCAAAAATCGGCGATTTTCCAAAAATAGTTTTTCAAAGGTCCGCCATTTTGTTAATTTTAGAGCGAAGTCAATAATCCTAGTTCATACGAGAGCCAGACATGTACTCTTTCTAAGACCATTGGAATTTTCGGATTCCGATTTTCCAGTGAGGAGTTATCATGCCCGCCATCAAAAATAAGGACTTTTCTTTAATTACAAAAAACAACAACAAAACAATAACACATTTTTTTTTGTAAATTATTTTTCTTCTCTTTTAAATCTTCAAATATATATGTGCAAAGTTACAAACCTTAACAAACATTGGTATTGATTTACCAGCCCATTGAAAATCTTGAAAAATTAAAATCGAGAATGAGGGGGTTCCCTTAATATTATTTTATTCTCTATAAAGGGTTCGGTGTTATATGAGTATTGTCGTTATTCATACGCCACATAATTCCCACTGGTTACATTTAGTTATGTAGAGCCATCAAATTGTTCTGCTAGTTGAATCTATTAATGTTCATTCCGTTGTGCTAGAGGGCGTATCAATATCGACGGTACTTATACGACCCAAATTCCCTTTTTAAACATATATAATAATTAATATCGTTCGATATCTACGACATTTAATTTCAGTATTTCCTATTATGGAATCAGGGTCGTATGAGTATTGTCATCATTCATACGTCACATGCATCTTATACAAACATTTTGTAGATTGACAGTAATTTAGATTTCTATTTCGATAATTTTTGTTTCAAATCCAAAATAAAAATTGTTTTTAATATTCGTACTTTTATAATCCTCAAGTTTTTTTTGTTATTTTATTTATCATTTAAAACTATAATGGTCTCAGTGGCGTATGAGTATTGCCATAATTTATACGCCGCATGGCTCCCCATCCAAACATTACATTAAAAGTGACAATAATTTAGTTTCTAATTTTCATTATTTGTTGTGCATAATAATCTAGGACATTACATTCCTTGATGTCAGTGACCTATTGTCCTTAATTTGCTTTGGATTTTACATTTCTCAAAAAATTGCATTTAATAGAAATTTACTATTACAAAAAGCAAAAACAAAAAAACTAAACTATTTGCAATAAATCTAAATGACTGATGGCTTCATTTTATATATAATGTGGTCATAATATCTATGTGTATGCATATGTTTTGTTTGTTCCTGAGCACCAAACTAATATATTTTTGGCCACAATCTAAATTTTACACACACAAAAAAACGAGTAAACAATTTTAATGAAATTTTATTTGAATTGAAGCAATAACAACAACAAAAAATGAGTAAACAAAAGATCTACAATAGACAATATCCTGATATGGTTACCCAAAAAGTAAGACAAATAAAATGTATAGATATAAGTTTGAATAGTACTAATCGTATGAGTGGTCAGAAGGGCGGAAAATGCGGGGGGTGTAGTGCATGAAAGGATTTATTGATTGTTTTATGCAAACATAAAACTAAATTTAATTTATTATCAACCACAAGGTTTGATACAATTAATATGTTGTGACCTAGATTAAATCAAATTTGAATAAATTTGAAGGGGATATGGCTAAGACCTAGATTAAATCTAATTTGAATATATTTGAAGGGATATGCCTAAGAATACAAATTTAATGCAAGGGTTTAAAAATTCATTGCAGAAAAATTAAAAAAAATGCATTTAAAAATGAAAAGGAAAGGCTAGTATAACTAGATTAATAGAGATTTTGCTGTATGGATACTGTTGCGTATGACTACTGACAACACTCATACCAACCGCAGCACCCTAGATGAAACCAAAGGGATTTAGTATGAAAAATAGTGTTTATATTTAAAATTTGGAAATTATGAGAAAACTTACCGCACTTCGACTTCAGTTATTTGAGAAAAAATCAGTTGATGATTGAGAATCACATGACCTCTATAGTCACAATACCCAAAGTACTAAAAAAATAGAAAGAACAACAATTGAGATGACATTCATAAACTGAAATTAACTCAAAATAATATTTAAAACAATATATTTCTCTTTCATTATTTTTCATATTTATTATGGGGTATGGTTTCATTGCTTAAGTCACTCATTAATGTTCAAATATAAAATGTAGGATTCCATTGAATAACTAACTCCGACCGCTGCAACTATATTTCCCTTTTTGCTATCCCCCACAAAAATGTCTCTATGGAATATTTTGTCCCCAATTTTTAGTATCCTTTTGCAACGAAACAGCTCTTCCTTTCCCATATGTGGTATTTATGTCAAATATCCTTGGAGACATTGTAAACACTTATAATATAATACAATATTGGCACAGCTATTATAATAGTAATATTGTAATGTATGATATCCACATAAAGTTATTACATACAATTCTATCTCCATCTCTGTGTATGGGGGTGCGCAATTGTGTAAAATTTAGTTAGAGTTTATTTCAACTGTCATCATTTTGCAACTACAATAATTTCCTTGTTACAATGAAAATTGTGTGGGGAGTTGAATTTCCAAGGACCAACACAATTAAACACAAATAGAAATCTACACAAAATACAGTATGTTGGGAAATGTCACAAGACAGTGGTTAATTGCAAAAAAATAAAAATAAATAAATAAATCAGTTTAAAGTGTGTGGTTTCCTAATACCATAAGATGTATGTAAAAAATATTAGAAATATTACTTCAGTGTCGTATGAGTATTGTCATCATTCATACGCCACAGACTCGACTTCTGGTCTTAAATAATTTTTTTTTTTTTTAATTAGTAAAAAAATAACTTCAGTTATTATTTTAGATTTTTTCTTGCGAACAATTTATTCCAGCCTTCTTCATATCCATATTTGCTAGACTGAATAAAATTGAATATGAAATAAAAGAAGCTCATGATCAGTGAAGGGCTCCTTATATGATATACATGTCTTCTATAGAAAATAAAATTCTGGTATTCAATAAATTAAGTTGTTTTGGGACTATGGGTGGTATACGTATTGTCAAGATTAATACGCCCAATCATAAAAAACATTTTATTTAATTTTTACCGATGTTAGGCTTCAGGTTCTTAATAAAGAAATAGTTTTTAAAGCACTCTTTATAAGGATTTAATTCACATCCATATCCATAGTGGTTGGTCTTTATAGAATAGAAAGTGGTCTATTATGGAAAATAACCTCATGGCCATTACGCGGAAATGCCCTTTATATAGCAATTTACCTTCGATAAAGAAGAAGATAAAATTCTGTTTCTCAATAAATTACGTGTTTCCCTTAGACGTGGGTCTATGTGTTGCATACGTGTTGTCGTCACTCATACGTCCCTTTGATCAAAAACACAACATTTAAAATTTGATTGAAGTTAATTTCTTGTTCTCAATAAAAAAATTATGTTTGAATTCCTATATAAGAAGGCCTTCTGTTATTTTTGTTATTAATAATTGCTTTATAAGTATTCAATACAGTCTTCTCCGTATCCATAATTTCTAGTCTGTATAGTATAGAATGTGGTCCATTATAGAACAAAACCTCATTGACAACATTACCTTCAGGTCTTCGAATGAAAATGAGATTCTTGTCTTTAATAAATTTTTAGATCTGGGACTATGGGTGGTATACGTGTTGTCGTCATTCATACGGCCATTACATCGAAAACAATATTTTCAATTTGTCGAAGTTAGACTTCTGGGCCTCAATAAAAAAATTGTTTTTGAATTCCATCAATTATAACAAATATTTTCTGGTAAGTATCCTATGCCGTCGTCTTCATATCTATAATTTCTGGTCTGTATAAATTGAAATATAGTCTATTGTATTTTTATAGAAAATTACCTACAAGTCTTCGATAGAACATAAATTTCTGATCTTCAATAAATTATATTGTTTGTTTAGATCTGAGACTGTGGGTGGTATATGTGTTGTCGTCACTCATACGCCCTTTTGACACACCACACAACATTTCGATCAAATTCGATAGAACAAAAATCACTCCTTCGGCTCTTTGGGAAAATAAAGTGATTTATTCTTGAAAATAGAATACCTTGTGGACCATCATATAGAA
Source organism: Musca vetustissima (assembly GCF_032173495.1). Taxonomy (NCBI): domain Eukaryota; kingdom Metazoa; phylum Arthropoda; class Insecta; order Diptera; family Muscidae; genus Musca; species Musca vetustissima. The sequence continues at coordinate 232,861 of NW_026884077.1, forward strand.
AAAACTCATCTTTACCATCTACATGAGAAAACCACTTACATGATTTCTGAATTAGAAGACCTCCGAATATAGACTTGTTAACCTTTTGGTCTTCTAAAACAGTTTACGCAGAATTCTGCAGGAGAAAAATCTCGAAATATTCGTGGCCTATTCTAGAAAATATCCTCAAGATCATTAACAGAGGCTCATCTACAATAGAAAAAAACAAAATTTCGTTTTTTTATCTGGAAAAAAATCTTGAAACCTTCCTCTTAGGTTCTGCACAAAAATCAGGTATGAGATTCATGTATTTTCAATAACAAAACCAATAACGAAACTAAAAGAAGAGAAACAAAAACAAAACAATGTTGTATACGAAATAACATGCAAAGGCAGCGAAGATGAAAAATGCGGTAAAGTGTATGTGGGTACAACAAAACGTATGCTAAGCGTGAGAGTAAGTGAACATCAAAACGACATAAATAAAGGAACAGAAAAAACAGCACTCTCACAGCATATAAAAGAGACTGGCCACACAGCTGACTTTAAGAACGTCAAAATATTAGACAAAGCTAAAAATGAAAACAAACGATACACATTAGAAAGTCTACGAATACAACAAAGAATTGCCAGATCAATAAACACAAAGGAAGACAAAGACAATACCAAGCTTCAGTATTCTATTGCAATTAGTTAACACCAGTTCTGTGATATACCTAATTTTTAAATGTGATTTATTTATTTATTATTTATTTTTATTATATAAATGTTGGTGGAGTCCCGTTTTTTAATCTACGTAAATAATAGAAAAATGACAAATAATTAAAGTATGTTAAAAATAAGTGCAATATTTAAAATGTAATAAAAAAATTACATCTTCATTTTTATTTTGTCAATAGATTAATAAAATCAGCTCTTGAAAATGTTGGAAAAAAGTCAACGAAACGTCGAGCGAAATATGGAATAAAAATCGTTTTATTTTCATAAAAAATTATCTGACCAGAAAAGCCCAACAAGAAACATAAAACTGGAACCTCCACGCTGTCATATCAATTTCATGACTATACAGGTCCTTGTGCTATTTGGGAAGAGCATTTTCCCGGTCTATATTAGAAGCGATAGAAGCCTTTGACATCAAGATCCCCTGAAGTCTTCAAAAGGAGAAGATGTCTTCTTCTGAAAAACGTGACTTTTTGTTCCAGAAAATAGAAAATTTTCTGCTGTCGTACATGAGAAGATAACATACTACGCTTCTACATATAAAGACCTTCTGACCTAGACATTTTATAATTTTATATATCGTAATACTTTTGCAGAAGTACTTCTGATCTTTTATAGAATCGGCATAAGCCTTTGACCCTTAGTAAAAGAAGGCCTTGTGGGTTTTAACAAAGTAATAGCACTTTCTGTTCCACAGAAGTTTGGATTATTTTATGGAAAGATTATTTAGTCTTGTATATTGAAAGCCCTTCAATTCATGTGTATGAGTAATATTTTCAAAGCCAAATCATTCTAGTGCTCTATAGAATAAGAAACCCCACATATTGTTGGTATAAAAAATCTATTTCAAATATTTAATTGGAATATAAAGCTAATCAAAGGGGTCTCTATAAAATTGTATGTGAAAATTCAACATAAAACAAGTCCTTATTGATTAATCTGATCGGTAGCTTAAGAAGGTAATTAACAATAAATGATTTATGATTTGAGGTTATATTGAATTCTATTAGAACCCTGATTCGATCACTCTATGGAGTAGAGACACGTACAGATCTTGAGTATAAGAAATATCTATTTCTGATGATTAATTAAAGGAATGCCTTGAAAACTGAGATTTTTGTTTAAAGTATTGTAGGCGTATACGTGTTGTCAACATTAATACGCCACCTGGTATATTATTTTAATTACCAAACAATTACAAATCCCTTTGAGACCACTGTTCACAAAATTGTTCCTTATTTTCATAGTTATAAACATTTCCCACTGTCTTTTCTAAATTCTACGGAAATTAAGTTGTTAAAGAGTCGCATTAATGTCTGCCAGATGTCTTCAAATTCTCATTTTAAGGGTTTATGAAGGTAGACATTAAATCTCCTTATACAAGGTGTCGAAGCAGACACCTTTAACACCATTTTTGTGGTAGAGATACGAACCTGGCTAACTAACAAACTGACTGATGATACTACCCATCATCCTGCCGAAATCCCAGGCCCATATATAAGATTTATAACAATATTGTTGTGTGTTGTTGAATATAATATTCAAAGTAAAGAATTCTCCCCCCAAGGGAGAAAGACACACACACAGATAGAGTGAATGTGGATGAGAGCCGAGATATTATACCAAAAATTATTGTAATTCTATTGCTGCTGCAGCTGCTATGACTTTTGGGACCAGTTTACAGCACAAGGACGACAGTTTTGCCATTGTTTAAATTTAATCTCATTGTAAAATTGTATGCCGTTTTCTATTGTTTGCCAATAGGATTTATTGTTAATTGCTGCTGTTATAACAATAAATTTGCACAAATACACAGAGATATACACAGATACCCTAACACACACATTCTCACAAAATGTTGTTGATGACAATAATGATGCCCTGATGCTGGATATTCGGTATTCTGTTGTTGAGTAATGCATTTTAGTGCTCCATTTCAAAGTTGTTGTTGGTGATAATGATTATGATATATGTGTGTGAATGAATATGTTTGAGTGTGTGTGTGTGTAATTGGTATTATGATCATCGTCATGATTGTTCGTAGTGTATGGTCTATGTTTAACAATTCCTTCATGTATTCAGGTGTTAATCAAGGCAAACACTTGTTTCGATTCCCATGTTATTTTCAATTTGTGTTCACTTAATTAATTTCCTTTTTGCCGTTATTGCCTCCACAGAAATTCGAAAATCAAGTCAATTTGGTTAGGATTTCAAATGATGATTTTGTTGTTGCTGGTTATTGTCTATCTATCAGATAAACATACATATATGTGAATATGCAGGTATGGTTTGCGAAAAGAAATTGAAATTAAATGGTAAATGGCAAGTGCATAGAGATTTCAAGGTTATATGTGGACATATTTGAATTTTATATATGAAAAGAATATAGAAACATCGACCCAACACAAGACAGGGATTTTTTTAAAAAAATGTCAAGAACAGATTTATAAAAAATATTTTTTAAGGGCCTATACAAGGCATGGAGTTTTTAAAAATATTTTTTAAGGCCAGGGGGAAGGCGTAGATTTTTTATGGCCAGGGGAAGGCGTAGATTTTTTATGGCCAGGAGGAAAGCGTAGATTTTTTATGGCCAGGAGGAAGGCGTAGGTATTTTAAAATATTTTTTTAAGCCAGGCAGAAGGCGTAGATTTTTTAAGGCCAGCATGCAACATAGGAGTATGGGTCGTATGAGTGTTGACGTCACTTATACGTTGAATTATTTTTTATGCGAATTAGTGTCTTCAAAGCACTGTAGGGGATTTTTACGAGTTATACTTTAATTTATACATATAGATGGATAATTGTATAATTAGTTTACCCTTAGTTTCAATTTACATCCCGCATGCTATACCCCAAAATATCTTCATTTTAAAGTTATTCGAAATATTTAATCTCTGATTCGTTTTTAACTTTAAGACAGCATGTTCTAATATTTACATTATTTTTGGTATTTACATTTAATTATGAATTAAGTTGTTATGTTCATCCTCGTCTTCTCTCTCCCCCCTCAAATGCATCAACACCCCCGCACACTCAATAATATTGATTTATTTTTAAGACATATTTTGTTTGTTTCGGATGTAATTTTCAGGTGTTCTTGTAGTTTCAGAACTAATGAATGTTTTAATTAAACTGGACAAACATTTTGAAAGTACTGCGTAATTACAGGCTGCTAACACAACATGAATGTAATTAAAAGTTCACTTTCTAGTTCGCACACACACATACAGAGAGATTAATCCAATTGAGAAATGATTACTTGTTGGTATTTTTTTGTTTTCGGTTTTATTTAATCCTGGAATTGGTTAGGCTAGTGTGGATATGTTGTTGTTGTTATTTTTGTATTTGATAACTGATTATTTTTAATGATCTAAAGCTAATGTCATTATATTGTAGTTGGAAATGATTGGTAATTAATTTAATTAAGTATGTAAGAGGTTTGAATGATACAGCAGGAGTTGCAGTGCACGGGGGAGAATGTGTGAGAGAGAGGTGATTAAACTATTTTTAAATATTTTTATATATACCAGCACTAAGCGTATATATTTTAAAAGTAGATTTTTTAAAAATAATTTGTAAGCCAAGCAGAAAGCGTAGATTTTTTAAAAATGTTTTTAAGCCGTAGATTTTTTAAAAATATTTTTTAAGCCAGGCAGAAGGCGTAGATTTTTTAAAAATATTTTTTAAGCCAGGCAGAAGGCGTAGATTTTTTAAAAATATTTTTAAGGATTAGGTCCAGACTAATGTATGCGAAGTTTTGTTGAAATTGGTTCAGATTTAGATATAGCTCCCATATATACTCTGTTCCATTTTATGTGAATGATGCACCAAACACCCAATATTTTTCCGATTGCGACAAAATTCTGCACAGAATGCTGAATTAGGTGCACACTGATGTCTACCAAGTTTTGTTAAAATCGGTTCCGACGTAGATATAGCTCCCGTATATAGTTTCGTCCGATTTTTGTGAATGATGCACCAAACTGCCAATATTTGTCCGATTGGGAAAAAAGTATTTTTCTAGAGGTCTTTTCTAGAGACCTTCAATAGGCGTGGATTTTATAAAAAGTATTTTTCTAGATACCTTCAATAGGGGTGGATTTTACAAAAGTATTTTTCTAGAGGTCTTTTCCAGAGACCTTCAATAGGCGTGGATTTTATAAAAGTATTTTTCTAGAGACCTTCAATAGTCGTGGATTTTATAAAAAGTATTTTTCGAGAGGTCTTTTCTAGAGACCTTCAATAGGCGTGGATTTTATAAAAAGTATTTTTCGAGAGGTCTTTTCTAGAGACCTTCAATAGGCGTGGATTTTATAAAATGTATTTTTCGAGAGGTCTTTTCTGGAGACCTTCAATAGTCGTGGATTTTATAAAAAATATTTTTCTAGAGGTCTTTTCTAGAGACCTTCAATAGGCGTGGATTTTATAAAAAGTATTTTTCGAGAGGTCTTTTCTAGAAACCTTCAATAGGCGTGGATTTAAAAAAAAGTATTTTTCGAGAGGTCTTTTCTAGAGACCTTCAATAGGCGTGGATTTTATAAAAAAGTATTTTTCGAGAGGTCTTTTTCAGAGACCTTCAATAGGCGTGGATTTTATAAAAAAGTATTTTTCGAGAGGTCTTTTCTGGAGACCTAGGCGTGGATTTTATAAAAATAGTATTTTTCTAGAGACCTTCAATAGGCGTGGATTTCATAAAAGTATTTTTCTAGATTTTATAAATTTTTTATAAAAATAGTTTTCTAGTTTTTTTTATAATTTTTATAAAATCCACGCTTCAAAAGGAGTGGATATTAAAAAATAGTCTTGAGGTCTCCAATAGGCGTGGATTTTATAAAAATAGTTTTCTAGTCTAGAGGTCTTCAATAGGCGTGGATTTTATAAAAATAGTTTTCTAGTCTAGAGATCGTCAATAGTCGTGGATTTTATAAAAATTATTTTCTAGAGGTTTTCAATAGGCGTGGATTTTATAAAAATTATTTTCTAGAGGTTTTTAATAGGCGTGGATGTTATAAAAATTATTTTCTATAAGTCTTCAAGAGGCGTGGATTTAAAAAAATTCTAGAGCTCTTCAATAGGCGTGGATTTAAAAAAGAAAATCTAGAGGACTTTAATAGGCGTGGATTTGAAAAAAAATCTAGAGGACTTTAATAGGCGTGGATTTGAAAAAAAATCTAAAGGTCTTCGATTGGCGTGGATTTGAAAAATAATTTTCTAGAGGTTTTCAAAGGTATCCCATTTTTCCTTTCTTTCTAAAATCTGTTCCGATTTTTCTGTATAATTTCACCGGCCTATTCATATTGGATGGATAGTTAACCTCTTCCCACCCTGAATTGTAATAATAAAGCAATTTCGGTCATTGTTTAAGTTCGGCCATAATTCATACTAAATTATTAAAATCAACTTAACAACAAAAATTCATGGCACACTTTTAGGCTCTTAGACTATGATAAGGAAGGGTAAGAAGTGCTAACTTTCAAGGTCTATCCAATATTTTTCTGGCATTGTTGGACTTCATTAGTATTCGTTGTTATTCATAAAAATAGAGAGAGAGAGCGAGTAAACAATTGCAGTGAAATTAGGGAATTGAATTAATTTCAGTTCCTCCTGCCAGCTCTGCTGCTGCTGGCCTCTTTGATTTGCTGGCGAACAATCAATTTTCAAGATGATTACGTTTTTGTTCTTCTCTCCTGACATACACAATAGCTTTATCTAAAAAGTAAACAGAAAATATTTTGGAAATTTGTTTTTTGCTTTTCTTTTTGTTTTTGTTCGGATTGTTTGTTTATCAAAATTTATGCATAATTACAAATACAGCAACACATTTAAGGTTGTTTGCTATTATCCATCCTTCCAACCTGTACTAAACCTAGCAATGCAAACAGACAGACAGACATCTTAGGCCAGCCTAGAAGTTATGCTATAATTTAACATAACATTTGTTACCACCACCCTGCCGTCCTCCAGACAATGCTAATCATCATCTCCATTTGCAAGGAGATAGAATGAACGAAAGAATTGGTATTTTTTGTTGTTGCTGTTGTTGTTGTTGTTTATGGCATTTAATGTCTACGTCCTGATAAGAGAAAACTAATTAGTTATTCTTTAGTTAATTAAGCATTTTGTCTAATACATACATAAAAAATTTGCTGAAATAATGAATAAATTTCCGAATTTGTGTCGGTAGGACAAGAAGAGATATTATGGATTTCTTTTTGTTGAATGGAAATTTGAATTTGTTTGTGCATTATGGTGTCAGAGAACAAAAAATTAGCTTTGCCTGTCATCACCCAGTTTTGAAAAGGGTTGCACAAACTGTTATTGGTTTTTGTTGTTGTAGTTGTTTGTATTTTTTTTTAATAGAAGTCAAAAAGACTAGGGAAAGTTAAAATCCTTTTCATCGAGAATTGGCGTTAAATGTTGTTTGAAAACTATACATTTTTTTTAGATTAAGTGGAGTTGCTTTTGTGTGTGTGTGGAAATTTCAGAAGTTTTTAATTTAGAAACCGCGCTGGAAAGGGGTTTGAGGTTTTGAAGTTTTATAATTAACTTGATATGTGGTGTAACAGCCGTCGGAACGAAGATTTATTTTGAATAATTTATAAAGACAGACAGAAGCCGTAGATTTTTTAAAGAATATTTTTAAGGCCGGGCATAAGTCCAGGAAGAAGGCGTAGATTTTTTAAAAATATATTTTAAGACCAGGCAGATGGCGAAGAATTTTTAAAAAATATTTCTTTAAGGCCAGGAAGATGGCGTAGAATTTTTAAAAAATATGTTTCCAGACCAAATATTAACGTGGAATTTTTAGAAATATTTTTCCAGACCAGATATAGGCGTGGATTTTATGAAAATATTTTTCTATAGGCGTGGATTTTATGAAAATATTTTTCTATAGGCGTGGATTTTATGAAAATATTTTTCTATAGGTGTGGATTTTATGAAAAGGCTTTCAAAAAAAAAAAAAAAAAAAAAAAATATTTGTTCAAGATGTCTTCAAAGCCATCGACTTTCTTTTTTATTTACCTCCATGTTCTATTACCGTCCAAATTCCCATCTTCCCCCAACGAACTTATAAATATTTCCAAAAAATATGTTCTTTTCAAATTTCACATATATTCCCATTCTCTTGCATCATCTCAAATCTCTCTGCTTAAAATATCTGCCAGTATTTAAGCTGTGTGTCATTTATGGCGATTTTATGTGATTTATTTTCTTATTAATTTCCTTTAGAGCCGTAATACAATTTCCGCTTAATTCGTAGCAATATCAGTTAAATAGTCACAGATGTAAATATTTTGCGCAATGGATACATCACAAGGGTTTGAGCAATGAGTGGATAAACATGTTGCGGAATATTTTGGTAAGCAGCTGAATCCAAGGGATTTTGAATAAGAGGCCTTTTTATTCCATGCACTTTTTGTAATAAATTGTAAAGGGTACGAGGCGTATGATTGATGACAATACTAATACGACATGTATATGTGAAGTTTCACCACTATGCCGAATTAACATTGGCAACACTTATACGTCACGGAATGTTTCTAAATTTGTCACTAATTAACTGGACTTTGTGGGCTTCCCATAATGGTTAATATTACTACAAAAGAATAAATTGAGGTCCTTATTGCCCGGATGGACTCACCCAAATGTAGCACGCGGCGTGCGGACTTTTGGTCAAACCAAAGCCACTATCGATGATGTGTGGAAGGCCATTTCAGAAGACCTTAACTGTTATGGCCCACCAACACGCATTCCAAATGAATGGCGGAAAGTGGCGAACATCTTCCTTTGGGCCCTGGAACTTAGTTTTAGAAAAAAGAATAGTATTCTTCCTTTTTTCCTCCTCCGTTAATTTGGATACAATCAAAATTTTACACAGTTTTTCCTCTAATAGCCGGATAACTTCGGCTAAAACCACCGACCAAAAACAAAGTCGGTTGAGCCATGCCAAGTTTGAAGTCATTGCTATGGGACTTTTGAAAACTTCCCTCCACAAAAAACATCAGAGCTGCACATATTTTTAAGAGAGGATGAATTGCTGTTTACCGCCAGGCTTTTCGGAAATCAGGGTTTAGGGCTTCATCTATGTACACAACGGCATCTTTTGGTAGTCGAAAATACGCCTTCAAGCTAATATGAGCAGTTGATTGAACATTTCTATAAACGTCAACATCTACTCACAGAACTGATGGTAGTTCTAATAGATTTATCTCTTAAATGCTTTCTAATAAATGACACACCTTGAACATAATTTTCATCATAAAAAAATAGTTCCACTGAGCTTATCATCACGTATTTATACGTGTTATACCTTCGTATATCTTTAGGGCTTTATGTCGTATACATATTGACAATACTCATATGCCACATAATACCTGGAAGTTGGGCGAACCTAAATGCAAAGTAAACTTCTTTAGGTGGCGTATGATTGTTCTCAGTACTTACACGCTTGATTTTCTATAAAATTAATGGCCCTTCTCTCTGTGGCCTTTTATTATTCTCTATATATAATTTGTCACTAATTAAAATTATATTAAATTTCTGTAGGTTAGAAATTGTATAATTTTTGGAAATATTTATATCTTCGTATTTCGTTATACCTTTATGTCGTAGAAATATTGGCAATACTCATACGCCACATAACACCATGAAGTTAAGCGCACCTAAATGTAAAATAAACTTCTTTAGGTAACGTATGATTAGTACTTAGTAGTACTTATACCCTGATTTTGTATAAAATTAATGGCCCTTCTCTCTGAGGCCTTTTTTAATTCTGTTTATCCACCACAATATTTATTGATATTCACACGCATGTTCATGAAACTCCATCCATTCGTTCATTCATACATATTGGCCATTTTGATTATAATCCCATAAATTCATCATTTGTACAAATACACAATAACAGCCTTCTCCTCCTACGCAACCACCTCCAACCATTCGCCACTTACAAGCTAAGCTAAATTTTATAAACAAATCCAAAATGTGTTATAAACACATATAAACGAACAAACACTTGCAAATCACATGGACACACACATAAACGATTCGATATGCCAAATATGCCAAAATAAATGAACATCGCCACCATCATCGACCGACCACTATACAACACAACACACAAATCAATATACAAAGACTAAAACACATTCATAAAATATTGCAAAACCACTTTAGACGATTTGATGTGATTAGTTTTGTGCAATTCGGCTAACAAATACAGACACACACACAAACACAGCGAGAGAGGGAAATGGTAAATCGTTGCCACATCCATTCAAATAATGGACTGAATCAAATGGAATTATGCCTGGCTGATTATTGACATCAGCACAAAAGTGAATTCAATTCGAATGGAAAATAAACACAGGCACTCACACACACACGGGTGCAGACACACACAGCTAAACAATTAGACGATTTTTTTGTGTTTGAAAATATTAATTCCAGCCGAAAAGAAATATGTGTTACATTCGTGGTTGATAAATTTTTAGTAAGCCATGTATTTAACAATGAATTTGAGACTTCATTAACCATATTCTTTTAAGATTTTATTAGGACCTTCCCGAAGTACGAGTATCTTCAGCAAATTCAACCATGCTACATTCAGTTGTGAAATGTTTGCTAATATAACCTTAGAATGATTTAGGCTGTATTATGCTTAATTAATTAAGGGAACCCCACCCATTCTCGATTTTAATTTTTCAAGATTTTCAATGGACTGGTAAATCAATACCAATGCTTGTTAAGGTTTGTAATTTTTTTAATATATATTTGAAGATTTTAAAAAGAAGAAAAATGATTTACAAAAAATTTTTGTTATTGCTTTGTTGTTTTTTGTAATTAAAGAAAAGTAATTATTTTTGATGGCGGGCATGATAACTCCTCACTGGCTCTCGTATGAACTAGGATCATTGACTTCGCTCGAAAATTAACAAAATGGCGGACCTTTGAAAAAATATTTTTGGAAAATCACCGATTTTTGACCAAAAACAAAGTTAAAAAATAAGGAAGATCTTCATCGATTGCCTTTATCCTAGTTCATACGATAGCTATACACTCACAGAGAAACATGTAAAAATTTCGATTGGGTTATTAGTTTTTGAGCTATCGTGCCCGTCATTCGCAAAAGAAAAAATCGCGTTTAAATTTTGAGAAGCCCTTTAGCCGTCACTTGATGCTGACACAATAAATCGGCTATATCTTCAAGAGTTCTTGATATTTTCACTTGAAATTTTGTAGAGACATTCTTGAATTAGTGTAGAATCGAATTAAATTGAAACAAATTTTGACCCCGAGAATGGGGGGCGGGGTCCCCTTACATCATTTTTAATAACGGCTAGAAAGAAGACTTTGTAAAATAGGTAAAAGGTCTTATATATAGTTCGTATGAGTGTTGATGACCATCATACGCCCCAATGAACAACTATTAAAATTATTGACAATTCTTGTATTTTTTATTTATTCTTCAATGGCTGTTATCATGAAAAATTATGTTCTCTGAGTATAATAAAATTTTTTTGATGTTAGATTTTTATGTTGACTATTTAAGAAATATTTTTTCAAAAGGTATTAACAGATGATAAATAATAATGTTTTTCCGAATATAAAGTCTTTTAGGTCGTATGAGTGTTGATGACCATCATACGCCCCAACGGACTGCTTTTAAAAATTAATGACAAATATTCGATTTTATAATTTTTTTCGTGGACTATCTTGAACTGGCATTTTTAAGATAATCCTGACATAAAGAATAATTTTCCCTGAATATAAAATCGTGTTGATCGCCACCATACGCCCCAATTAACTGATTTTAAAAATCAATGACAAATGTTGGGGTTTAAAAATATTTTTCTCCAAAATAGTATATATTTTAAAGGGCTGCTATTATGTTTTCTGAGTCAAGGGTCTTGCAGGTCGTATGAGTGTTGATGACAAGTATACGCCCCACTGAGCTGCAATTAAAATTTATTGAGAAATACTAATCCTCAAAATGTTTACATTTTAATTTTAATGTAAATTAATTGAATGTGGACCTAATAGTTGCAATATTTTGGCTTCGATTCTATGCAACTCCATTAAAAAATAACGAATAAAGTGTATTTAATAAAATCAATATTAATTTTGTATAGTTTGTCTCTAACGAATTTTGGTAGATCATAACTTGGGTTTTGAATTTTTGTTTTCAAGCTATGAACTAGCTCCCTTATGCTGCTTGCAAAAAACTCAAAAGGGAGAAAAAAAACTGAAAAGAACTTCGATTGATGGTAACTAATAATGAAAAAGAATAGAGTTCTTTTTTGTTTTTTGCTGATGGCAATTTTCAATTTCGTGCACCACAACATCTAGCATTCATTTCAACTGCAAATGGTCATTCACTCGCTCATCCATTCCATTCATGAGCCAATGGATTTCGAAACAGATTTTATGGGAATTCAACACCATAGCGGCTTCCTCATCCCCACTGGCGGAGTGAGGGAGAGAGCATGGAGGAAAATCTATGCATCAATGAAGCGTATCTTTTATGGCATCAAACATAAATGATGCTAGTTTTCTATGCTCGTTGTTCTATGTTCGGATATTGACTGCTGCTGGATAGTAGTAACAATCTTTATTATTTTACGCTCTAGCCGGTCAGTGAATTGTTGCTTTTTGTGATAAAGTGATGTAGCAAACTTCTAGTTGTTGTAATAGTATAATAAATTCTAGAGGGGGTTTTCAATAAGTAACCGAACAAAATAACTACTACAACGACCAATAACTATTTACAAAAGCCATTTAAATTTTTGAGTGGACTCTGTATGGCATTTAAGAGTGTGGGTTAGTGTGACAAAAATGTTAAGTTCAAGGATATGCATTTCACAGATTGTTGTTGTGCAATAACAGCAATCGCAGAGAGCGCGGGAAAAAATTCCCAGTAATATTCCTAGAATAAACATTGAATTGATACATAGCTGGAAAAAAACACGGCATTCAAAATCGAATGACCTTGCTATTTATTTGTGTTGTGTTAACTGACAGTTTGACATTTGAACTTTTCACAAAAAATGGGGGGTTTGTTGTTAAAAATACAAAAATAAAACGTGTGACCCCTTTTCGGTATTTCCACACACCTTGCATTGTAATAACCTAACAGTGAAATTGAATTTTTAGGGAAATTAATATTTTTGAAGGACAACAAATAGTGTAGTTTTAAAAACAAAATATTATTTAAAGCACCACCAGGGCCATCTATGAGGATTTTGAAAGGGACGAATGCTGTGTAGATTGATTTTTAAAATATGTTTCAAAAAAAAAAAAAAAAAAAAATCGATGAATATGAAATATTATAGACATTTAAACTGGCTTGGTTTTAGCGAATTGTTTTGTACATGATCCTTCATTACAATTTTATTTAAAATAAGTCCTTTAAGGTCCTAAGTGTTGATAAAAGTCATACGCCCCATTAAACAAGTACTGTAGTTTTTTTTAAGAAAATTCTTATAACAGTTATCTTAATATTATTTCTAATACTTATAAAAATTATTTTTAAGGTCATTCTAATTAGAATTTACTTTAAGAAATATATATTAATTTTTTAATGGGGCGTATGATTTCCATCAACACTCATACGATCTAGAAAGCCTTATATGCATAGCATTGGTCGTATGAAAGTCGATGGAAATCATAAGCCCCATTGAACAGCCATTAAACATGTCATTTGTGAAAAAAAACCTTACTAACTGAATTACGGGATTTGTTCAAAAATCTATGTTAAGCGGGGATTTTTACAAAAATATATTTTTAAGGACTATCCGATGGATTCTGGGAAGAAATTTTTAGGGTTATTTGAATTGTGGAAGTCATAAAATATTTTATTTCCAAAGAACTTTCTGAAGCTTAAATTTCGCAAACTATTTTTTATCCGGGACTATGTATAACATGCTATACAACCATACATTTTTCGAAATTTTGGAATTGCCTTTTAAACTATATTTTTTCCAAGACTATCTGCATCGAGTATTACTTTTCAAATATTTTTTTTAACTAAATATATTCGGGAACTATCAGAAGTGTGATTTTTTTTAAATATTTTTTCAAGGACTATGTGAAGCGTAAATTTCTTTATCTTATGGAAAAATCTGAAGCGTGAATTTTTAATTTGAATAGCGTAGTGAGTTGTGGGGTTTTTTAAGGACTATAAGAAATATGATATATTTTCTAAGGTCTATCTGAAGAGTCGAGTTTTCACATTTCATCGCTTAAAGGACTATCTGAAGCATGAATGGTTTAACTATATTTTTGCAAGCAATAATTCCCTCAGTGTAAAAACCCTATATGACGTATGAGTGTTGATGACAATCATACGCTCCTACGTACTGCTATGAAAACATATTAGATGGGGGAAAAAGAAATCCAATATTTTTATATGAACTATAGGACTTTATTTAACATGCTTCGGAATGTCGGATTTGGGCCAAATATGTATCGTTTTTTTCTTTTCTTTTTTTTTTTTTTTGATAATTTTTTGCCATTTTAAAGATGACTTCATAATGTCTCTCTCAAAGAAGTCCTGCTCTCTATTTCCAAAAAACTCTAGTAGTCAATTTTCACAATCCTCCCTAGATACAAATTTTTAATCATTAAAGACATTTTGCAATGCAAGAAATAGACGATAATCGCTTAGTCCAGACTCTATAGCAGATGCATTAAAACTTCCCAACCAAGCTCCCGAAGTTTCTAGCGAGTCATTGTAGATGTGTGTGGCCTAGCGTTGTCCTGGTGGAACACGACACCTCTCCTATTGGATTCTGGCCGTTTCTGTTCAAATGTAAATGGTTTAAAACTGTTTTATGGTCGATTTTTAACTCCTGTAAACATTGTCAACTTTTACTGCGTAATGTCACCCTTCCAACAAGCATAAATCTGAAATATTTTGATCAATAATTTATGAAAAATTTATCAGTGCAGCCATCTGACGAAAAAAAATAATGAAATATAGCGCTGATCGCTTTTAAATTTTCCATGAGGGTCCAGGTATGGTCAATGACAATGGCTATAATTTTCCGTGATGATTAAATAATAATTTTTGGATAAATTGGACAAAAAATTTATTTTTGTTTTGTTTTTTGAGTCGATCTATAGGAAACAAAACACCGTGAAGGCAATCTGGACAAGTACTTAGAAGGGCTGTACTGAATATTAGTAATATTTGGAATATATATCAGTGTTAGGAAGAGGTGCTGTTTTTTTTTTTTTAATCGGGCAACAGGGTGCACCTATCAGGAAATATTGCCCAGGCTCGGAATAAAAATCCTCAGAAAGTTAGAGTTCCGTGGTAGTTGTGTAGGGTATCGTATGGTCGGCCCCGTCCGACTATACTGCTCCGCTCACTGGTATAGCTTTACAGAACTATATATTCCATATTACACTCCTATATAGTATGCCAGAATCCCATGTATACATCGCCCCCTTTAATTTATTTAGAATTCCTAATATACCTTTTTCGTCCTAAGACAACCTTGCAACACTCTCTATCCAAACAGACACACACACATGTGTACCCACATTCCCCCTAAACAATTTTATTAACTTGCATATTTAAGTACAAAGACTTTATTATTAGGTAGGTCGGTAGGTAGTAAAGTCCACATAATGATACTGGACTTAATCTAGTCGATGCTAATCAAATAAGCCAATCAATTGACTGGGTATATCAGTGTGTGAGGGTGTGTCGGTGTGTGTGTGTGTGTCCATGTACACATACTTAAAAATTGACACACGACACTTGTCCATATCACAAAAACGACATTTAGTTAGTTAACCGTAAGGCGATTTAAACAACAACAAGAACAATACATGTCATATGTCATGCTGGGCAGTTAGTTAGGTTACACGAAACCAAACGAAAGAAAGGGAGAGAGGAGAGAAAAGACATTTTCAACATAATACTGCTAATAATAATATTTTGTTAAGAATCAATTCCAATATATGGCATTGGAGAAACTGGTCAGGAGGTTTACAATGCTGACCCCTTGATCTGTCACTGTCAGTGTGTCAATTTTCAAGTGTTGAAACATTGACATTTTGAAAGGTTGAAGAGTATGATAGAGATGGAGAGTGAGGTGAGTGAGTGATGGAGAGAAAAGAAGTTACTGGCATACTAAATCGAGTCAATTGTGTAAAATAAAATCATATAGGCTTTTAGAATATTATTGTTATTATGAGGGTGAGTGTGTGTGCATGTGTGTGTTGGTTTGTGCCTTTGCATAGGTTATGCTAATTACATTTGTTGTGTTCCACATGTGTGTGTATGTACTTAGGTGAGAAAGTTAATGGACATGGGGATTGAACGAGAAAACGAACTTCCGAACAACTGACCACCATTAAGACGACATTTAAGTTGACATATTATGGCAGTTAGGCACACTTCTTCATGTGTCATCTGCCACACAAAGAATAACTTTAACTCGTCAAAATGTCAACAGAGTTGACGACGACGAGAAGCAGTTCAAATGGTAGAAAATTAAAATTTGTCTCAAAATTGTTTTTGAAGTATACTTTTATGGGTTAAGTAAACATGTAAACACACAATGTGTGTGTAGCATACTTTTTGGGGGCTGGACAGATGCAGAAATTAATTAAAATGAAATGTTACATGCTTGGCTCATAATCAATTATGTTTGCATAATATTCATTAATTTTTGTGAAAATCATAACTAAGCTAATAATTGACAATGGCACAAGCATACTTTTAGGGGCTATATTAAATGGGGAAAATATTGTATATTTTAGTTAGGAGAAAGTTGAGGATATTTATATTATTATTATTATTGCTATTAGAATAATTTGAAAATAGAAATTTTGAACAATTATCCATATTAACCCAGATTACACTAGAGGGGTTTTCTTCGAAATCATAAATTTAATGTTAAAACTTAAATGTTTTATTAATAATTGCAAGTTTTTGAATGAAATGTAGACACTAGGAAGATATGAGAGTATAGAACAAGATAAAATAATAATAAAATAAAGGGAGATAACCGTTCATTTCCTACAGTGGTATTGTCATTTTTGGTGCTTGTTTAATGATTTAATATTCGTCATAGAGTATGGAAATAAAAATATAGCTGCTGGCGTATCTACCAACTCCTGAAGAACATAGGAACGAGAAGTTTCTAGTATATTCGAGAGGATGTGGGAGTTTTACATAAATACTTATAGGTACTATGATATTGTTTAGCATTACTATTACCACAATAGAGGACAAAGAAAATGTTGCACGAGGTTCCGGTTACGGCCTATAATTTTCGATGATGATTAAATTATATTTCGCAGATGAAACGGATCGTAAAATTTATTTTTGTCTGTTTTTCTAGTCGCCACAGTTATAAGCCGATCATTCATTACGGAAAGCGTTCTGGCCAACTAATTTGAGTGGTTGTCATAATGACTAAAGGTCAATATTTTGCGTGTCAAAATTAACCAAAACTTTTTTGTGTAGAATAACAAAAGGTCAATCTTTTGGAATAATTTTTTATTCCGGGCAAATATGTCAAAGGTAAATATTTTGACTAGGTAGGCTCGGAATATGCATCCGCAGAAACTTGGAGCTCCCCTCACTGGTTTTATTAGTTTTTGTAGAAAGATTTGTCAGACAATACAAAATATCAAATTAAAGCCAACATGAGTTTTGTTTTTATGCCTTTTTTGGGCAAAGATCATTCATGTAAATGTTTTATTAATTTCTCTTTCGAGATGAGCTACATGATCGGAGTTGCAATAAAAAGGAAAGCCAGAGAGATACTACATTCCCACCACTATGCGACGCGTTTCGCCGTTGGTTAAGCGGCTCATCAGACATATTGCGAAATGTGGCTTACAAATGTCTTTACTTGATAAGTTGTATTTATGTCGACTATTGTTGCGAAATTGCATCTACGAATTAAATTCAACCGTGTCAAGGTTCGGACATTTGGCATCACACCATAACATTCCTTTTCAGAGCAGATTTTTCTTGTAGTGACGGACTTTTTTTCCATACAAATGGTATGCAACTGCATATTGTGCAACCTTAGGAAGATAAGGAGGTGGCTTTGAACGCTAAGGCGCCGGACACCAACAGATGCCATGGGAACCAGGGTTCAAATCCCAGCCGGGCTCAAGCTGAATTTTTTGAGTTTTGTTTTTATGCCTTTTTAGGGCGAAGATCATTCATGTAAATGTTTTATTAATTTCTCTTTCGAGATGAGCTACATGATCGGAGTTGCAATGAACATGTTTGAAAAGAAATCTGAAATCCTCAAAATGCTGAAAATTGGAGATAAGGGGCCTATACCATATTGTCGATCTATATTGATAATTTTTAGTAAGAAGATTTCCTACTACAATTGTTCATCTAATGAGAACCTATAAAAATAGAGCCAATTCGGTTAAGAAAATACGGAATAATAAGGGTGCTGTTAAGTGTGGGCTAGTCCGAAGCAGAGCCAATCTCAAAAATCCACAGAAAATAGGGAGCTATCGCTATATGGGAGCTATCTTAAAAGCCCAACCAATAAAGATAATTTTTAGTGGAAAGATTTGCTACACAATGAGCCAGCTGGGCAGGAAAATAGGTGCTAAAGTCTTTGAGTTATCGAAAACGGGGCGGTACCCTTATATGAGCTCCTATGTAAAAACGTGCACCAAACTATCCCATAGACTCCCAAATCTACCAAAATTTTTTGAGGTTTGGGTAAAAAGTAAATATTTGCTAACCAATGAGAACCGGAAATGCCAAACGAAAGCAACTTCAGCTGGGAATTGCAGAGAAAACCTTCAAAAACGCGGCATTAGCGTTCAAGTGGGCCAAAATATTCCATTGTAATATCAAGCATCCTACGAGTAGTAGCAATGGTATATGATAATGGTGGTATGGTCAAAACAGAACCTTAAATCTGATCAACAGTTTCTAGCTAACAGATCCTGTTTCGATTTCTCTTTTTCCAATGATAGAGGACATAACCTCTATCATAGGAAAATGTTTAACTTTTATCTATATTTTCAGTTTTGGAACGAGGAAAAAGTACAGAGGGGGTACAAGTCCGCTCAATACGATTGTTGAAGCAAGAAGCAACGGCCTAGTTTTGGCCAAAATCTATGATGCATCCCTATATCTCTCAAAGAACCCGTAAGCAAAATATACATATTTGGCTGAATTCGACCTGCATTTTTCGGCCTCTATATGTTCCCATTGGAATGATTCGGCTATGATTTTAAAGTGAAAGCCGGACGAACATATAAAAGAATAAGCTCAAATCGACATAATTTTATTCTGACAACATTATAGGAAAAATTTTCGGGTAAACGAAAAATATTTCAAGGTTTCAAACTGAATAAAAGGGCATTTAAAACCAAGAAGATATTTGTGGTCGCAGATGGTCATAGGTTCATTGGAAAGTGCCCTGATTGCTACAAATTTCTAGACTAGACCAAATCGCTGTATTGAGGGACTTACATCAGAGTTCTTCAAAACAGAAAAACTTTGAAATGTTTGTAGGACATTTTTAAGAAGTGCCAGAGCGAATGTTCAGAGACACGAATTGTGATACAAAAGAAAAAATGTAATAATTTTTAATCGGTAATCAGAACAAATCCCCAAATCTTTGCTACTGCAAAACCTCTTCAATATTCTCAAGAAGGGAAATATTCATCATGAAAAAAACATAAAAAACCAGTGAGCGGAGCAGTACAGTCGGACGGGGCCGACCATACGATACCCTACACAACTACCACGGAACTCAAATTTTCTGCGGATGTTTATTCCGAGCCTGGGCAATATTTCGTGATATTTGTATCCTCTTGCCCGCTTAGAGGTAAACAGCACCTCTTCCTCACACTGACATATTTTCCGAATATTACGAGTATTCGGTACAGCTATTGTCCAGATTCCCTTCACCGTGGGTTGTGTTGTGATGTTCGGCTTTCATTTATGGTCTATAGATAGACTCGAAAATAAAACAAAAAATTCAGTTTTCGGTCCACTTCATTCCAAAATTATTATCTGATTATCACCGAAAATTATAAGCGTTGTCCTTGACCATACCTGGAACCTCATGGATAATTTCAAAGCGATCAGCGCTATAGTTCCGCTCTCTAGAGTGATAATGGGTTACAACATAATATACGAATACGGAGATACCTGTAAATATTTAGGTGTAACTCCCACACACACATGTCTAGATCGACTCAGCTAGTCGAGATATGACGATCGGTATACTTAAAGGTGGGTCTAGGACCAATATTTCGCGGCGTTACAAACTTTTGGGGCTGCACAAAGCTATAATACCCTGACAACACCCTGTGTAGGGTATTCCCTGTGTAGGGTATAATTATAAATCATGGAGGCATACACGACCCTATCTCTTTATTTCAACAACTGATTTTATCAATGCGGTCAAATTTTCTTAACACCGCAATGTCTATTGTCACAATTTTGATAACTTTTACAGTTTTTAGGTAATAAAACTGACAGACCTTCTTTAGAAATGGTTCAATTTTGTTGGTTCTGTTCAACAATGATTTGTCTTTGACACTTTCAATCATTTCCTTTTTTGGTCATTCTTTCAAATTACCACAAAAGGATATTGGGTTAAATCAATATATAGATGATTTTGTTTTTTTTTTTTTTGCCCCTTTTTTAAATGAAACCATTTAGAAAATTGCTTATTTCAAATCATTACAAATTTCTTTAAGAAACAAAAAAAATCGAAAATTTGCTATTTTTGGTGCTTTGTTGAAAATGTCAACCAATTCTTGTTAAATTTCTTGCAAAATGTGCAAAAAACAAAATCGGTCGGGGCAAAAAACGAAAAGATTTAATGTGATCCCTTTTTTCGGTTTCGGGAGGTTTTTTTTGTTGTTGCATGAATGGGTCGTTCGGACAAAAGCTAAGAGTTCTAATTTTTTTGTGTCATGTTCACACTTTCCGTTGTGTGTGTGAAGCACCATCGCCACCACCACAAACCACCAACAATAAAACAGACACACACTCAAACAATGGACAAAAGAGTTCATCCAAAAAATTTGACAGCTTATTTGTTTTGTAATCGCCAAAGATTCGTCGTCCATGGTGGTGGTGACGGTAGCGGTGGTCATAGCATGGAAAATGAATGGAGTTGGAGATTGGTTGTTTGTCATTGTTGAATGCTGCCACGGCGGCTGCTCCTCCTGCCACTGCTTCTGGCCGTTATAGAAATGCCATGGCTAGCATGTTTATTGATAGCGGATGGAGTGCGTGTGGGGAGTGTGTGTAGGGTGGAGTGGTAGTGAGTGTTATAGAAAAACTGTTTTTGACATTTATGTAATGAGTTTTATTTAATTTTATTATAAAGTGTTCAAATGTTAGCCCATTATCCGTTTTCTATATATTTGTTTTCTTTCTTCCCATATAGTTGAGTTGGGTTATAAGGATATTTACAATTCCACTGGTCGATTCGATTAACAACAATTATTAACACACATCAAATATCAATTGAAAATTTGTTGAAATTAAATCTTATGTGTGGTGGGTGTGCTTTTGAAAGCTAGTATGATGGGATTTTTTAATGATGTGAATGTAAGAAGTAAAGGAACTGTTTTTAGGAGAAGTTTTTGATGTGATAGCTAAATTTTAGATAAAATACTTTCCTTGAATATTTTCACCTAAAAAATCGATTTTTTTTTTGGAGGAAAATCGATAAGACAATTTTTCAAATATATGAGCCATACGACCGTATCCATAGTATAATGAAGTCTTCAGAACAAAAACACCCTTTGGATCGTAAAAAAATATTCTTCTCTGACAATCATAAATCATCCAAGGAAAACTCTACAATGGATGGAACATTGTCGATCCATACATAACCTTTGATCACCCACCTCTGAAGGAGTTGGGCAAAGATGCACTATCGAACTTATATTTTCTATTTTTATAAATCATTGTGTTCATAAGGAAGTCTGACATCTGAGGTCTGTGGGTACTTATCTCTGATAGAAGATGGAAGGAAGTTAGAAGCAAACATTGTAAAAATTGTTTACAACTTTGGGTGGAACATTTTATGCTCTTTACCATGAAAAGGACAGAAAAATGCCTAAAATTGGTCGGCATCCATATAGGGATTTATGGTTGACACATTGACATTGCAAATTGTCGGCCAGAAGATTTTCTAGCTTCTGAGAAAACTGGTGACTGACACAAAAATTCGTCTGGGGTTTTCATCAAACCGAAACCAGTGAGGGGTCCAGTATATTCGGACGAAGCCGACCATATGACATCCCACACAATTACCACCTAACTCAAATATTCTGTATTCCGAGCCTGAGCTATACTTGTATATATGTACCCTCTTAATCGATTTGAGGTCAAGAGCTTCTCTTTTTAATCCTGATATATTTTCCCGGGGTAAACACTTACGCCATTTACGACACAAACGACTTGGTTTATTTGATACTAAATTAATTGTTGGTCAAATCCTTTTCCCAAATCCTTTTTCGTGATATTCGGCTTACAATAGCGACCTCTGCAGCGACTAGGAAACCTCACAGAAAAAAGTCTTGTAACCATTCCATCCCCTAAATATCATCGGATCATCACCAAGGTTTGTAGGTGTCGTCCTTGACCATAACCGGATTCTAATGTAATATTCTTTGGTCATATTTTCCTCCTGATATAATAATTCGTGGTGTTCAAAAAAAAAAAAAAAAAAGACAAAATCAAGTTTTTGGTCCATTTCATCCTCTAAATATTTTAAGGGGTAACTTCTCGGGAATTTGTACAAAACATGTTATGAAGGACAGCTTTCAATAGGCACTCTATAGTCCATTGAGTTTTGATAATCTTTCAGTATCCACCTCCGATTGAAGATCTATCGAGTTGGTCATAACGTAGAAAAAAAAGGGAAAATAATTGATCCCATAACATATCTGCTCACCAAACCAGTAAGGAAAGTTCAAAAGTCGGACGGGGCCGACTATATGATACCCTTCACCACTATGGGTACATGCAAGACATGTTAATATCTACAATATCCTGTAGATGTAGACATTTCGCATACATCAGTCGGGACCTAATTCAGTACTCTGTGCAAAATTTTGCTTCAATCGGACCAATATTGGGAGTTTGGTGCACAATTTACATTAAATCGGACGAAACTATATATGGGAGCTATATCTAAATCTGAACCGATTTCAACAAAACTTCGCATTCATCAATGACCTAATTTAGTACGCGGTGCAAAATTTTGTCTCAATCGGATAAATATTGGCAGTATGTTGCTCCATTTACATAAAATCGGACGAAACTATATATAGCATATTTAGATATAAATCTGAACCGATTCCAACAAAATTTCTCATACATCAGTCGGGACCTAATTCAGTACTCTGTGCAAAATATTGCTTTAGTCGGACCACTATTGGGAGTTTGGTGCACTATTTACATGAAATCGGACGAAACTATACCAAATTTCATACAAATCGGATCATAAATGCGTTCTGTACTTTGTTAACAAAAATACATGGACGGACGGACGGACATGCATAAATCGACTCAGAAAGTGTTTCTATGCATATTCTCAAAAGGAACTATGAGTCTATCTCGATTATTTTTGCCTGTTACAAACATATGCACAAAGACATAATACCCTGTACCACAGTGTGGAGAAGGGTATAAAAATTTCGAAGTCTTTGTTGTCCAAGGTTCGAAAGCGGGGAGAATATGTTTTTAATTTTGAGGACTTGAATCAAAATACTCCTTCACCAGAATTTTTCTTTAATTTTTTCCACGATTATCACAATTTGATCCTATTGTGTACTGCTGTGGCTTACTTCTACATTTTAATAAAACCAGTGAATTATTGTTTTCCATAGTCATTTTCCAATATTTTATTGATAATCATAAAACACAAAAAAACTTCCAAGGACACGTGCAACATCAAAAGGATATTACAGGAGTATATTTTTAAAACGTTTTCTCCAACTTCAAAAACCAAATGTATGCTGTGGGAATATGTGATCACTCAAATAATATTTTTGTCTGTCATTCTACTTCGTTTGTGTGTGTTTGTAACTTATTTAAGATCAAAGATCAAAGAACGTGCAGCAATCATAAATGTTTCTTGATAGGAAAACCAAACCCAATATTTTTTTATGCAAGTCTAAGCTTTTTTCTCATACTCAGAAATTGTGCTTGAAATAGCTTTCTTCAACAAGCACACATTATTACTTTAAAAATATAAAGAGAAAACCAAAAGAAGGATGGTCAATCACAGTAACAACAAAAATTCTATTTCATTTTTTTAGAAAAAAAAAATCTTTCCTACATAAAGTCAAATCTATGAAGGATACAGGCTCATTTGTGCAGTAAATTCAATTTCTAAGAAATTGCTCTTTTTGTGTTTTTCAATAGAAATTTTTTCTCTGATGTAGTAATTTGTGACTAATGCATGACAACAAAGTTGACAAGATTTTTTTATTATTAGTATAATTGTGACTTAGAAATATGTATGTGTGTAGGAGGTATTAAATTTTTATTGGAGATTCTTTTATGGAATATTCATAAAAGAGAAATTATTCAGGATTTTCCATTATAACCACTATCAAGGATTATTGAAGCAATTAGTTTGGTAATAGTTTGTATATGGTATAATATTAAGCTCCTAAAACTATGCAATAGAATTTGTAATAAAGGACACAACAACTTTATTATGAAGAGTATTATTAGAAATGAAAGTAAGGCATATTTTAAGAAACTCCAAAAATATGTAACATATTATAATGTCAATTTTTATAGACATTTTTATAGACCTCCTAAAAATAGGCACTTCAATATATTTCATTCATTTGGAGTTCCTTAAAGTATGCCTTGTATTTTAATATATTTGTATTTCTGCAATATATTTAAAAATTAGAAAATTTTATCTAAACCTCAAGAAACCACCCATATGTCAGATCAATTAATCCACAATATGTGGCCTAATTACGTGCGTAAATTTCCAAATGTAAAGTTTTCAATATCTTCGATAAAGAAGACGACTAATTACACGATTTAGCTATTGAAATATTTCTTTAATAACGTCACACACATAAGTCAATGCGTAAATTTCCAATTGTAAAGTTTTCAATATCTTCGATAAAGAAGACGACTAATTACACGATTTAGCTATTGAAATATTTCCTCATATTAAAGGGTCACAAACAAAAGGTGTGATGGATATTAACACAAAAAAATAAAATAAAAATTCCTATAGAAATCTTCTATTCAGCGCGGCTGAATAGTGATTTCTATAAGAAATCTTCTATTCAGCCCGGCTGTATAGTGATTTCTAAAAGAAATCTTCTAAATCTTCTCCCGGCTGAGTAGTGATTTCTATAGGAAATATTCCATTCAGCCCCAGCTGAATAGTGAATTCTATGAGAGATCTGTTTCAGACCAGAAAAAATGTTTCTTATTGCTCCTAAAAGTATGCAATTCATATATTTTAATAGGAAATATATTCAATAATGTTGTGTAAAATATATTTCATCCTAAAAGTAGGCAATATTGCTGCAACCACTTTCCACATTTTCTGCCTTTTTGTGAATAAATTTTCTGCTCAGCATTCTTCATTCATAAGTTTTGTGCTCCGTTCCTCAAATATATTTCACAATTAGACATAAATTGCAGTTGGCAAAAAGTGCAACAAGCTGGATGGCAAAGCAAGAAAAAAACGACCTGCACATACACATCCATACAAACACACACAAATAAAGAAGCAGAAAAGTTTTGAAAGAAGCCAAGAAGGCTAAAAGGAAAACGTTAAAGAAACTTTGTTACCCCATAAAGAAAGGGAAGAAAAAAGAAAACCGAAGAAGGAAGAGAGCAAAACTTTGGTAAGACTTGGAAAGTGTTGCAAATGCAGCAGAGGTTTATGAAAGCCTGCCAAGTTGGTGGTTAACAGAGAATGCCATGCAACAGCAGCAGCAACAACACGAACGACAACTGCAACTGGAAAGTCGAATGCCATAATGAATGGGGCTACAAAATGCTAGAAAATTTATGTGTATTTCATGCTGCTGCACGCATAAGTCAGCAATTATATTATAAGACTTTTAAGTCGCAAAGTTTGCTTTAAAAGGCGGTCCGGCCCTTGAGAGCAGGGTGGGGGAAAATTATTCCAAACAGATAGCCGGGCCCGGCCTGCTGATGAGCCATTGCTGCTAATAATGATGAACTATGCTTTTCATTAGACAGACATTGAGAGAAAAACTTTAAGTTTATCTGAGGGGGAAATTAAGTTTTCCGACACAGATGAAAAAAAAACAAAACTCCTCCAAAGATTTGGAACGTGACCTGATGTAGACCAACGACAACAAAAACGAACACCGCCACTTGAAAATTTCTTTGGTGACAGTCTTATGTTCTTGACAATTTGACATTTAACAATTAATCATTTTGGACTTTTAATCTTGTCTCCGCAAGAAATTTGAAGCACTGCAGCAAGAAATGCTCTCCAACTCCCTCCTACACAAACTCGATTGGCTAACTGACAGACTGGCTGTCATTGGGTGTTGTTGTTTTTTGTCTTCTACGGTCATTGCTTTGTGTCACAGCCAACGCTTCGTGTTAACATCACAAACATTTTAAAGTGTCTTGTTCAAAAAATCCGTCAGGGGGAGAGTGTCTCATGGAGGGGAGGGCTACAATAAATGAGTGGCGTCTAGTCGGTATTTGTCTCCACGCAGTGCCAGTGTAGTTTGGCCAAACTTCTGATAGTTGTGGCCATTGGCTTTTCTTCTTCTCGTGAAAACCTCAAAGACATTTGTAAGGATATTAAACAAAGCATTAAGTTCGCCTTAATCGCCTTATTACTTTGGATTTAAAGTCAGCTTACGAAGACATAACCAAACGAACAATTCAGCCAGCCAAGCAAAGCCAAGTTAAACGACCAACTAAATGGCCAACAAATGAGAGAATAACTAAATGGCATGACGCTGTAGATTTATAACAGAGCTGCTAAACTAGTGAAGAAGGCTTTAAAATGTTAATTAATTGCTAATTATTGGGGTTATTTGAAAATTCAGCCAAGCTGAATAAAAATATTTCCTCATAAAACATGACATTAAGCCTCCATGGAAAGAAAAATCACTATTCAGCCAGGCTGAATAAGAGATTTTTTATAGAAATTACTATTTAGACAGGATGTGTAAAAGATTTTGTCTAGAAATTGTTATTGAGCTGGGCTGAATTGAAGAATTCGCATAGAAATCGTTATTCAGCTGATCTGAATTTAAGATTTCCTATAGAAATCGTTATTCAGCTTGGCTGTATAAAAAATGTTGTCTAGAAATCGTTATTCAGCTGAGCTGAATTGAAGATTTCCTATAGAAATCGTTATTCAGCTGAGTTGGATTTAAGATTTCCTATATAAAGCGTTATTCAGCTTGGCTGAATTGAAAAATTCCCATATAAATCGCTATTCAGCTGGGATGAATTTAAAATTTCGTATAGAAATCGTTATTCAGCTGGACTGAATTTAACATTTCCTATAGAAATCGTTAATCAACTGGGCTCAATTTAAGATTTTCTATAGAAATCGTTTTTCAGCAGAGCTGAATTGAAGATTTCCTATATTAATCGTTATTCAGCTGAGCTGAATTGAAGATTTCCTATAGAAATTGTTATTCAGCTGGTCTGAATAGAAGATTTTACTTCTCTTCTTCCTTTTTCTTTTATTTCAGACAGCAAACAGCGTTCCCTTCATCCCTCCGAAGTTATTCAGCTAATCACAAATCTAAACAATTCTCGAAACTTAGAATCAAATGTTTTCATTAAAAGGCTTAAATATTGTCATTATTATAAATTGTTTCTGTGTGTGGTTGTATTTCCGGGTTCACATGACTTTTTTCCACTTGACTGCACAACACATGTAATAATAAAATGTGCGTGTGTTTGTGTGAGTGCGAAGAGTTCATCGCAAGTTAACCTGGCGTGGTTAAAACGAGGTAAGCGTTGAAGCTTGAAGTGTAAGATAAATGTTTGTTTGATGGGCGTTAAGTTAAAATAACTTAATTAGCATAAAAGACAGGAGACGTACAAGGCCGAGATAGGGGGAAGGCTCTGATTTACATATCTACCCGCAGCAAGTGATTCTGTGAAGAGAACTCACAGCCAATTACAGGGATGTGTATTTGTGTCGGTACTCCCCCCTTTGAGATGTGTAAATATTAAGATACGGCTTTTTTGTTGGTGTTGTTGTCGTGCAATCAGTACAGAGAGAAAAGTCAAGAAGTCATTTAAAATGTCATAACGAAGAGAAAAAATACTGAGAAATGCAAAAGTGACGCTGCTTAACTGATTGCCTAAAAGTAGGCAATGCTTGTCGTAGTTATGCATAAATGAATAGACAGCGAAATGGTTTTATCTTCGACGAGAAAGAAGGCTGTTAATAAAGAAAAAGAATTTGGATGATATTCTCGGGAAAAAGAAATTATCTGGAATAGTTTTTTTTTTTATTTAAGATAGGAAATTCTGAAAGGAATTGCTTGTCATGAGTCAACGGGGTTATAAGGAAAACAATTAAAGGGTTTTCCGCGAAATTCCACATTTTTACTAATTGGTTACAGATCTCATTATATAGTCATGGAAAAACTCCGCTGCCATTCCATATCAATCACAAGCCTGATTGAATTACAACATTTTGACCATAACCGTGTCAAGTGTCCAGCACTGACACGGCCTCTCACATTACTACCCCTACCAAAAACCAATTTATTTAATCTCTTTATTTTATTTCAGAGAATATCACATTGAACAAATCGTGTTAATTTTTTCCCCTGGCCATTATGAGTGTGTGTGTATGTTAATTTGATTTTCATTAAATAAACATATGAATAGCAGCGGCAGTGAGTGCATCAAATAACAAAGACCAAAGCCGGGCCGTGACCAAAAACTCCAATGACGCCATAAAATTGACTATACAAAATTGCGCCCGAAAATATGCAATGGGAGAAAAAATTGTTAACTGCATAACACGTTTGTAACAAATATTCAATGGAAAATGCATGCGTGTATAAGGTTTTCAACAATTATTACAAATTCCTATTTGATCAATCAATATTTTTTTGGGGAATATATAAAATTTATTTTGGCGGGGCATACATTTCAAACACACACATATTATGTGATAGGGATGATATAAATATATATAAATGTGGAAATTTCCATAAAACCCCCTATTCAGCCAAGCTGAATAGAAGACTTCTTATGGAAATCACTATTCAGCCAGGCTGAATAAGAGATTCCCTATAGATATCACTATTCAGCCAGGCTGAATAAGAGATTTCCTATAGAAATCACTATTCAGCCAGGCTGAATATGAGATTTCTTATGGAAATCACTATTCAGCCAGGCTGAATAAGAGATTTCCTATAGAAATCACTATTCAGCCAGGCTGAATAAGAGATTTCCTATAGAAATCACTATTCAGCCAGGCTGAATAAGAGATTTCCTATAGAAATCACTATTCAGCCAGGCTGAATAAGAGATTTCCTATAGAAATCACTATTCAGCCAGGCTGAACAAGAGATTTCCTATAGAAATCACTATTCAGCCAGGCTGAACAAGAGATTTCCTATTGAAATCACTATTCAGCCAGGCTGAATAAGAGATTTCCTATAGAAATCACTATTCAGCCAGGCTGAATAAGAGATTTCCTATAGAAATCACTATTCAGCCAGGCTGAATAAGAGATTTCCTATAGAAATCACTATTCAGCCAGGCTGAATAAGAGATTTCCTATAGAAATCACTATTCAGCCAGGCTGAATAAGGGATTTACTATAGAAATCACTATTCAGACAGGCTGAATAGAAATTTCTTATAGAAATCACTATTCAGCCAGGCTGAATAAGAGATTTCCTATAGTAATCACTATTCAGCCAGGCTAAATATATGATTTTAATTGGGAATCAGCCTAAATTGGATCGTATAAGTAACGTCGGGCAATCATACGCCCTAATGTTCCTTAGAGATACATTTTAAATTTATGCCTCATAATTTCCGATCCCAATCGACATCCCTATTTGTGTTAAAAACAAAGAACCCCATTCACTATAATATTCATATGATTTTCACATAGCTTTGCCACAGACATATGCATGTGAACCCACACACCAACACACACATACAAACATCCACACCCACATTCACTAAATTTAACAGAAAATAACATTATAAGTGAATCAATGCACAAAAATCAAATTACAAAATTTTGCCAATACTCGAATGCAAAATGGAAATGAATCAAAATTAAACGAGCGAAATGTTATTAGCGTATAAACTTACTTACAATCATTCGCACACACACATACAGACATACATATACACTGATACAGCAGAAAAACACATGGACATAAAGTTCATGTACATGTAAGTTTAAAGTTAACATTGGGGTGGAAGGGGACCAACAAGTCGGAAAATATATATTAGGGGGGCGAACGTAAAATTCGAAATTCATGTGAACCTGGAAAAATAATTTGTTAATAGGTTCGGAATAGAAATTTGCTTAAAAGTTCATTTTTAAATATGTCCTCCAGAAAACCCCTTCAAACCACCCATTCCCGTACTCATCAAGCACCTACAAAAATCATCCACACTCATGTGGTTTTTAGTTTTGCTGATCCCCCCGAAAAAAAAACAGTGTTGCCATTTCCATTCAATATTGTTTCAGAAAAATTACACAGACCGAATTTAACCTTCTTCGTTCAATTCACCTTGCGCAAAAATTTGGTTATTTCCCTTCAATTCTGTTGTGCGGAAACATAATTGGCCAGGTTGCCTGTTACTGACTGACCAATGTGTCACACATCGTAAAAGGTGTTAGAGTTTTTGAAAAATCCTTTTACATCAGCCGCACACACACACACTACACTCCTGACCCCCTCCTCACCTATCCCTCCATTGGCACGTTAGCACACATTTCGTAGTCGAACTGTTACATCCGATTCATATAAATTGCTTTTGATGTTATTGCCATATTTTTATTTTTTCGTTACGTTTTGTTTTTGTGTTGGCGATGTTACTCGGTCTCGTTATGTTACTGGAACGCATCGAACAAAAAAACAATTGACCAAGGACAAAAAAACCCTCGCCCGCCCAAAAAAAAAAAAAAAAATCAACCAAAAAGTGTCGATGAAAACCAACCAACTTTGAATTGAGAAATTTTTAGTTCGAAAGTGAATTCACATTTCATGGAAATGATCAAATTTATTTCGAAATGAGAAAAATATTCAATTAATCATCACTCGCAGAATGTTGGCAAAGCAAACAAATAGCACGAAAAAATAACCGATAAACTTTTGGAGAACTTCGTGGAATGGAAATTAAATTTGTGAAATAAAGGGATTCTTGGAAAATGTTTTTGAAATAAATTAAATGTAATGTTTTATTAAATATCCACGATTTGAAGTTATTTTAATGAATTAGTTAAAATAATTAACTTTTTATTTAATATGATATATAAACATTTCAAATGGTTCCATGTGGCGTATAAGTACTGACGATACTAATACGTCATAATGTGAAATGAAATAAAATTGGGTAAAAAAGGGGTTTGAATTTTTTTTGGAAATAAATGGAAATAAAACAAGGTATTCTCGTTTCATAAAATGTTAAATAAATTATTTTCGATATTTAAAATGTGATTTGTTTATTAGATAATTAATTGAAATGATGTTGCGTATAAGTATTAACGTTATTCATACGCCCTAATATAAACGGAAATTAAATTTATGAACTAATGGTTTTGGATGTTTTTTTTTTAATAAATTAAATGTAATGTATTAGAAAATATACTTAATTTGAATTTTTTAGTGGATGAATATGAATTTATTTATTGGAATAATTTCGTGTGGCGTATAAGTATTGACGTTCATCATACGCCATAAGATGATTACATAGGCTCTATTAGAAATCCCGTTCTATTTATTTTGGGTATGAATATAATTTTAATTCTTGTAGAATATATAGATGGAACAATCTTGTCTTTTGGTATTTAGTTTACGGTTTAAGAAAATAAGGACGAAATTGATACACAAGGACTTGAAATAGAAAGGGAATATATGTTTTGCAAAAATATTCCTCATTCGATTTGACTGAATACATGTCATCTCAAGAAATGCAACCTACAAAAGCCGCAAAGAAATATATTAAGACTTTTCTTCAGGAAGTTTTAAAGAAAATCGAACAAAGAACATGACCCATGACGAATTTGTCCTCCTGGGTTGTTAATATACCCGCCAAGAGATTTCATTCCCATAAGGAATTTTTCACATCCCAAAATTTAAAATCTTCTTGCACAATGTAATCAAGGTTTTGAACTAATCAATATGAAGGACTGACCTGACCATAAACACATATTCCGGTACCATTTATGACCCTCTACAGTACATATTTTTAAGCTTATAATCTACATATATTTATACATGTTTGTATTAAAACCATAGTGAAAGAATTTATATAATATTTAAAAATAAATTGGATTTGGCTTACCTGATATTCGGCATTTATTTCCCACGGATAATTTTCTGTAAAAAAGTGAAAAAAAAATATTTTAACATTATAGATTAGTTACATAAAAAATTAAAAATATTTATTTATTTTCCAAAGGAAATATTTACAGATTTAACAGTGCGTATAAGTATTGTCGTTAATCATACGTTACACGCTCTAAATAATGTTAAAGTCTCTTATATGTCAACAATTTGTTTGGTTTTAAAAGCTATTTGGAAATACAACCTCATTGACATAGGTGAAAGTGGAAATGGATTTCGAGCTTAATGATCAAGATTAGGTCAATGCGAACGTCTTCTGCAGGAAGAAATTATCAATTAAAATATTTAATCCATTGAATCCAATCATTGTTGTCTTCTTGCATCATCTATGATCACTGTTGAACAATATCGTGGGTTGTGGATTATTATTGTAGCCAGTATAGCGACTCGGAGGTTGACTAGATTATCTAAACTTTTTATACTTCTTGACCAGAACCCGACCTTAAATTCTTTAAACAATCGATGTTCTACTAAGACCATTAATAAACATTTTTTAGAGAATCTATCATTTACTAGTCTCTGTACCTTAAAATTATTCCAGATAAAAGGCACTTCAAATTCCTACATTGAACCTTAAACACATTTTAAGCAGGTTAATCTTTTCTGTAAATTTTTAACATATTTACAATATTTTTTTCTGTATTGAAAAGCGAAGAATATCTAGAGAGAATATAAATGCCGTAAAAATTCGCGTAGCCTGAACTTTGATAAATGTCTATAAAAAATTGATGTTCTACTAAACCTCTAAAAAATATTTTTTTTAAAACAAGCACCCTTTACTAGTCTCTCTACTTGAAAAATATTCCTGAAAAAAAAAACAAAACACTATTAAAATGTCCAATTTAGTACTCCAATACACCTTTTAAGCAGAATAAGTTGTGGAACCTTGGAGCATATGAATGTTATTAATTGAACATAGTTTTAGAAATTTTACAATAACTTAGTATAATTCCAACTTTTTTTATTTATTTTTTCTGTTTCGGAAAGCTGAGAATATTCTCTAAATATCATTCTCTAAATGTAATTGGGTTCGGATCATGATTGAAGCTTGTACAGCCTGGGATAACTATGTTTAACCCATTCATTCGAATATACTATATAAAAGCATCCTCTCTCTTTCCGATTTTTCGGTTATCCTATGTACCGTTACAATTGATGTTTTTGTTGTTGCTGAAAGACAGACGAAACTGCCCGAGGGTTAAAATGAAAATTGCTATTTTTTCTAAAATCTATGCCTTTATATGATTTTACATACAAAACTTTAGATTTTTATTACGACAAAAAATTTTTTGACACTGGAAGGGTTTAACAACTATATGTGCCTTGATCATAACCCGAACTTTATGGTAAATTCCTAAAATATCTTTATACAACCAATGTTTTATTAGACCTCTAAATAATATGTTTAAATAATCCTATGTACCGTTACTATTGATGTTTTTGTTTTTGCTGAAAGACTGACGAAACTGCCCAAGGGTTAAAATGAAAATTGCTATTTTTTCTAAGGCTGAGAATATTCAGAAGGAGAATTTAAATGACAAAAATTTAGTGTAGCCTGTAGGACGACAAATTACTAAGTTTAAAAACTCCTTGACAAAACTCCGAACTTCATGATAAATGTTCTACCAGAATTTCAAAGAATATTTTTGTCTCACCTAATTCTTGAAAAAAATTTCTGAACAAAAATTCACTTCAAAATCACATTTAGGGCCATAATAGAACTTTTAAACAGAATAAAAAAGAGTGACTGTTATTAATAGAAATTTATAATAACTTTGTCAATTTGCAACATATTTAAATTATTTTTCCTATTTTGGAAATAATTCTTTGATTTTAAAGGCTAATTTTTTTTCACAAAATTACAAAAAATATTTTGTTTTTTCCAGATTTAGGTACTCGTACACCACAGTACTCATAGTTTATTCCAGAACAAAATGAAAAAAAAAAATCAAAATCAAATTTAGGAATCATAATATTGAAAATCAAAAATATTCCTGAGAAAAACATTCATTTAAAATTCCTATAGGGCCCAACACATATTTTAAACAGAATAATAAAGAGGTTTTTGATATTAATTGAAAAGAGACATTTTACAATAACTTGTCAATTTTTTTTTGCATCTTTTCTGTTTCGGAAAGCTGAGCTAAATTTTAATCCGAATATATAATAAATCTAATTTGATATATGCACAAAATTATTGGTCTAGTATTAGACATAGAATGTCTATTCACATTACACAAATTATGTATAGGATTCAGAACAGCTCTGCTCTGATAATTTCACTCTTCTTTTTTCATTACAAGTTCTGAAATTTTCTAGGAAAATAATATATTTTAGCACGGTTGCGTATACATGGTGTCAGCAGTCATACGCACCATTGTACTCCTTTAAAGAAGCTTGCAATATATATATATATATATATATATTGTTTATTCCTCGTTGCATTATTAATTAAAAAACTAAAAACACTATCCTCCAATTTTAATAAGACCCGCTACGACCTAATTTCTTACCCCTAAATAAAAAAATCAAGCAAAGTTTTAAGTAGCTGATGAAGCATAACCTGATTTTCATTTTCATACTTTTGCCAGCTAAATGAAAAATCAAGTAGCATCATAAATGGATACATGTATAGAACTACTTCAAACAATCGCTCATCATCATCATTATCGTGGCTGTGGCGCTAAGAAATTCTCATAAATCCAGTGACTTGATGGCATTTGAACAGGATCGCACACTGAGATACACACGTGTAGTCACACATCCAACGAGAAATATAAAATAGGATAACTTAACAAAATAGGATGGGATAGGATAGGAGCAATATTAGAGGTTGGGTGGGGGAGGCGTAGGGGAACAAAAGTTCGTGTTGGTTATGTTATGACACGGCTTAGCATTTTCGCATAAATCATTATGGCTGTAGAAACGAAAACAAAAAACGAGTGGCAAAACGGCAACGAGACTATAATAAGAAGCAGATTTTTTGTTGTTCTTGGCTTTTTCATCAGCTAAATAGATGCTTTTGATGAGGATGTGTTTGTGTTTATCAGAAACAAATTCTTGGAAAATATATGAATCATAACTCACACACACACACTACCTCCCGAAAAATTCATTTTCCCCTCCTACACATTTGCCATTTTAACAAAATTATAACAACAACAAAAAAGTGAGCTTTGTTTTTGTTGCCTTAACATAAACATCCTAGAGTTCATTAAACCAAATTTTCTGGGGAATTGATGTGGCCGTTGTTGTTGCTGCTGCTTACCTGATTTTTGCTTTCAATGTTGTTTCCGAAAATAAAAAAACGAAAACTTTAACAGAGGCAGGGGTGTTGCCATTTGCTC
The DNA here is from genome assembly GCF_032173495.1 of Musca vetustissima. Taxonomy (NCBI): domain Eukaryota; kingdom Metazoa; phylum Arthropoda; class Insecta; order Diptera; family Muscidae; genus Musca; species Musca vetustissima. The sequence goes on from NW_026884077.1 coordinate 268,496, forward strand.
CAGTTTCTCACCCCAGATTTCCCCATAGTTTTAGAGTTTGTTTTTAGAGAATTTCAGTTACGTTCTCTTTCAACCGGATGGCGATTAGTTTCACCTGTGTATGCCAGGTAGTCATATATGTAGCCTCTATATTTGCATCAGCTTTTCCCCTAGAGGAGTAAAGGCAAAGCTTTATAGCAACCAAGTGAGAATGAGGTATGGAGAAGAAAATAAGCAAACATGTTTAAGCATAAACATGTTGATTTTCCCCTGGAAGATTTCCTCCCACCCACATCATCTGGGGAATGAGAAGGCAATGCCTGTTTGCCTTGCTGGCTGGCTGTTTGTTTGTTTATTTTCTTCCTCACAACACAACTTTGCGCTAATCAGGTGCATATAAGCCATGGATTAAGGTGCTAAGCACGTTGCTTTTGCTACAGTTGCTAATATTAGAAATCTAATTCTTAATTAAGCGTTCTCTGTGCATGTCGAGGCAGGCAAGGTGGGTGTTTCGGAATCTTCATAATGTTGTAGCTGAGAAAATCTCTTAAAGAAGTCATTCGGCTGATTATGCATTAAGTTTTGTGATTTAATCTGGTGTAAAGAACGAGCAGATGAAAATGAAATAAGTTGACACAGATACAAGAATTCTGATAAAAATTCTGAATTTCGGAAGCTTTTGGGGGATTATTGTAATTTGAATATTATTTAGCAGGGTAAAAGTAAACGTGATATATCCTCTATTAAGGACTAATTTTTGTTAATCAAAAAATATTGAAAAAATATGTGTTTTTTTTAATTTCCTTATTTGGGAGTATTGGTGCGTACACGTGTTGACAGCAATTATACGCCACCTATTCACAATTTATTTCAGCTAAAAAAAATAGAATGTCAATTACAAATTTATTTTGACTTAATGTAAATCTCTGTACTAATCATTACAAAAATATTCCTGAGAAAAAACATTCACTTAAAATTCCCATGTGGGGCCCTAATATACATTTTAAACAGAATAATAAATTCTGGGGCCCTGTTGCGTATGACTGATATTAATAGAAAAGTAGTTTTCGACATTTTACAATAACTTTGTCAATTTTCAACATATTTTGTTTATCTTTTCTGTTTTAGAAAGCTGAGAATATTATCTAAATTATAATCCACAGAATAATAAGTTGCGGAAACCTGGTGCGTATGACTGTTATTAATTGAAAATAATTTGCAGAATTTTATAATAACTTTGACAATTTTCCACATATTTTAATTATTTTTTCTTTTTTGGAAAGCAGAGACTATCGAGGTATCCAATCTTTCTTTATCGCTTGGGTCGATAAGTCTTTGAGAAGTTTCATCAGTGAAGATAATAAATGGTTTGCTCCCTTACTGCAAGAATATACTAATCTTTACTATTTTCTCGATATCATAAAGGAAAAATTGTTATCGTAGTAAAAAGTTGGACCTTCTTGCAGGTTCTTGGAACAAATCAAGAGTTTTTAGTCCCTAGTATTTACATATTATATTAATAGATCTATATTGCCCCTCTAGAGGATACTTTTAACTAGGGATACATAGTCGAGCGCAAAAGTTGACTTTTCAACTTTTGCATCTGACCAAGAAGTCGATTTTTTGATTTTCTACTTTTGCCTTTGACTAAAAAGTCTACTTTTAGATCTTTCGATTTTGTCAAACATGATCATAATCGATTTTCGACTTTTGGGATTATGGTTGCGTATACGTGTTGGCAACAATTATACGCCACCGTATTCACAATTGATCCTAACTAAAGAACAGTATGATATAGACGAATGACATTTTTGTGTCAATTACAAATTAATTCTAAAAAATTCGCCTAAAAATCTAGGCTTTTCCTGAGAAAAATATTCATTAAAAATTCCCACTGTGGGGCCTTAATAGACCTTATAAACGGAATAATAGAATAATTGCGGTTTAGAAAGCTGAGAATATTGCCTAAATTATAATCCACAGAGATTTTCGATAAACTTTTGTTTGGAACCGTTATGAAAAATTATTCTTAAAAAAACTTACCGACTTGTGTTGGTACAGGAAGAGACACACATAGCTACATGAGACATAACTAGCCTTGGAACATGTAATTTTCTTCATATATTATCTAAAGAATTTCCTTTAACCATCTATGGCCAGAAAGGCCATTTTTGCGTATCGATAGAAAAAACGAATTTCTCTCCATTTCTTCTTTGAGGTTAATGGTGCGTATGAGTGTTGACATTAATTATACGCAACAGAGCCTACAATTATTTCTTGCTCAATTTAACCACACTTTAGTTTCTTTACAAAGAATTTTTAATATACAATATAATCGTTTATCTCCTAATTGCCCTAGGTAGGCTTCGCAATTGAATGACAATTTTTTATTTCAATTCTAAATCCCATTGAAATCATCCATTTCTTCTCATAATAACGACTTCGTCTAAATACTCTATTTAGCCCCGCACATTGCCATTTCTATTTTCGCAATTTGCCACATAATATTTCCTCTAAACAAATTAACTTATAACAGAAATTGCTGACAATTTCAAATGTTCCTCTTTTCAGCGGCAAAAAACACTTTGACAAAATGCAATGGAAGGAAAAACATGGCAAACCAAATAAAAAAGAAAAACTAGAAGTTTTGTTGAAAAGAATACAAGTTAAGTAGACGGGTAGCGAACAAAAGGCAATGAATAGAAATCAGAAAAGCAAAAAAAACTGCAGACATCTAAAGGAGCAATGAAAGCCTGAAGCTGTGCAAAGCTGAGAGTCATAGATGAATAGAGTGTAACAAAAAAAAAAAAAAAAAGGAGAGAAAAAAACTCGTACACAACTATATGTGGCGGGGGAAATGAAAAAAAAGAACCGAACGCCATAAAATAAATAATGATTGCAATGAATACTATTTTCCGAGAAAAAAACCCTCAATGGCCTCAATGAAAGTGCAACTATCATATATATGAAAAAAAAAATCAGGGACTCCTCTTCCCTGCTCACATTTAGGGAGCTTGCTTGCAAATATTGCCTGCAAAACGAAGTGAAATTCATTCATAAAAAAGGAGACTAGAAATCACACAAAAGACCTCTAACCAACATATATACTATGTCATGAGGACAATAGCGGAATAATGTATGTGGGAGTGGAGATGGTGTCTAAAATCTAAATGAATTTACTATTTTTTGCACACATGTATATAAAAATTGTAAAAGCAGTTTAGATAAAGGGCTAACAATTTAAATAAATGTGTCCTAATAAATTTGTATTTTTTTTTACACATTTTTTACGGTTAAGAACCGATGAAAAAAAATTACAAAAAATGTTTGTCTTATAATGTAAAAAAAAACAAAAATAAACATTTGTGCGTATTAGCTATGTCGCCAACCATACGCCACATTGGATGTAATTTTAAAAACAAAAATAAATATTTGTAAATGGTGCGTATTAGCTACGTCGTCAACCATACGCCGCATTGGATGTAATTTTAGCGAGTATCATGCTGCGTATAATTTCTGACATCAATAATTAGTCTTAGAAATTTTAAATTTCTACACCAAAGTTCTATTATTGAACATTTTTGTAGGAATATGGTGCGTATGATTAACGACACAACGCATACGCAACCATTTCTATATCTCTATAATAACATGTCATTTTACGACTATTTTTCCTTAAAAAAACTGAGGAATATCTAATGGTTTAATTTTTTGTAATTATCTGAGTGGGAAAACCCTTTGTAAGGGTTCTTAATCTTCTTCACATAAGCCCATTTTGAGGTTTATAAACGTGGATTTGTAAGAATATATGAATTCAGATCGAGGGCAGTGTATGTATAGATAATATTTCCAAGGCTGGACTAAATTGAAAGGGCGTATATTTTTATAGAATAATTCCCAGCCTATAGTCAGATATATAAGCATAAATTTTCAATGAATATTTGCAAGCCTTAGTTAAGCCTATAATCATGGACTTTTAATTAATATTTCCAAAACTTAGTCAGGTCCATAAGTGTGGATTTTGGAAGATATTTTGCGAGAAATTGTTTTAAAAATTTTAATTTCGTATGGGTATTTGGCTGATTTCCGCCATGGAGAAACGACCTTTAAGAGATCATCAACTGGGGGACTTCAATGCGAAGAACATAGTGCATTTTTAATGGACTATGTTCTTCTCATTGGTCTATAAGCATGGATTTTTAAAGAATATTTTCAAGGACTTAAACAGTTCTATAAAAATTAAAAATTGTTAAAATGTGGATTTTATAGAATATTGTCGAAGCCAGAAACCGGTCTATAAGCGTCTATTTTTAAAGGATGTTATTGAGGTCTAAAAATCAGCCTATCAGCAGAGATTTTTTAACGAATATCATACGAATACGAATCAGTCTATCAACGTGGATTTTCAAAGATTTTTTTCGAAGCTTAAACTGAATTTTAATTCTGCATTTCCAATGATACTTTTTCCAAATCGTAACAGGTCTGTTAACGTGTATTTTAGTTATTCTCTGGTGAGAAAAAATATTCTCCGTGAACTGCTCAACACTCTTCAGGACATGGGTCATGTTTCTAATCTGAAGTGCCAAACAAACATGATTTTGAAATGATTATTGTAGTTGAATTTTAGATTTAGAAATCGTAATATTGTCAAGTCAGCCTTTTAAGAGACTATCGAATAAGTTCTTCTCAGGAGACTATCATTAATAACCTTTAGGAATTTGTACACCTTTAATTGTGGATTTTTCTAAACAATACTTGTTTGAAACCCCTGAAAACCCAGAAGTTCTCTCTGATTAGATATTTGTTCTTTCCTTGAATCGATTCTTAGTTACTCTCATTCAATAAACATTTACTACCTATGTCCTAGGCGTATTTATTTAGAGGATTACACATTAATCTCCTCGCTGATTTATGTTATTTTGAAAAGGCTAGCTATATTATAATGCCCAGAATAAAATTCGGGGGATTTTCCAAGCGTTTGGAAGAAACCAGTTCTATAATAATTATAGAAGTGTTTTGAGTACCACGGTGCGTATTAATGTCGTTATGAATCATACGCAACATTGGACATAATCAACAAATATGTGTGCATCATCAGAAACTATTGTTAAATCCCTACTGTGTCGAAAATATTACACAGAGTTACAATTTGGGGGACACGCTGAGGTAATATTTAAAAAAAAAAGACCTGAAGCGTCAGTAGAATTTAAAAAAAATGTTAACTCAGATTTTTTACTTTTTTGTCATAATGCAACCCAATATATTTGTATGGTTTCCTTAAAAAACACTAAAATACCTAATTTTTGTTTTTACTTGATTTGACTTAGTGATGTCGTTAACATTTATTTACAAAAAAAAACTCATTTTTCTCAATTTTCTTCTTTAAAGATTTTAGCTTCTTATCCTGCCATTTAACTTTGAAAATACATTTAACGATAATTCATTGTTTTGTTTTCCATGGCTCCAACACTGACTCTCCTTTAAGTTACTTTGCAAATTCTCTTATTTTCCGTTGATATTTGCCGCTAATCACCTATTGTGTCATTCCATTTCAGAGAACATTGTTGTTGGGGATTATCGCGAAATGTTTTGTAATTTTCAATAATTGAACAGCTGTCAAATCAAAAAGCTTTACATAATAATTTTGGCTTCTTCTCGATTCGATTATAGCGGTTAAATACAATGATTGGCCTCCCTAAAATATCTTGCCATCTTCCCTCCCTCTCCCTCACTCTTGCTGCTTACTTTGAGAATTTTGGAAGGCATTTGCCTTAACGCGCACAGCCATCAATTTTATATTGATGATAAGATTTAAAAAAAGTTAGATAAATAAATAGCTTTTTTGCAATTGCAACAACAAATAATGCTACTCTTGTGTATTTCGAAATTTCGCTTTAATGGGATTTGTTCCATCAATACAAATATTTTTTCGAATAGCTTTGTGGCACAGTGTTCAGCCATAAATTAATAGACTCTCACCAGAATTCACACACACACACACACACATCTCACCACTACCACTTAAAAACACCACGTTATTGTTTATTGGTGTTGATGTCGCGTTCTGACTCGAAGTATTCCCAATATTTTTTGGATTTTTTTTGGTTTTTCGCTTTGTTATAATAATTCGTTATTATTTATTCATTTGATTGTGTCTGTGCAGCTGTGTCTTTGTGTGTATGAGTATGTGTGTGTGTGTTTGCGTTGCTGTTGCTGTTGTATTGCTCTTGACACTCAATTTGACTTTTTCGCCTGAAATATGAAACCATTTTAAAAATCATTATTATTTTCGCAAATAAACATATGTTCGTTCGGCAATTGTAGAGTGTGTGTGTGAATATTGCCTAGCTTATATGCGGCTCAGTGTACGATACAATTGCGGATGAGTAATGTTCTGCAGATGTTCGGATAACTAGATAGCGATTCGTTGGGATTTTCATACAATTGACTTTGAATTATTATTTAACAGGGAGAGTGTTTGTGTATGGGTGAATGCTAGGTGGGAGATAGAGGGACATGTGTACATATGCAGATCTCCAATGAAAAATCCTATTTAAGCATTATTTGTTGATACAATATCAGGGTATTTCGGTGATTAACAGTGGATGAATTAAAGTCATAAAAACATTTAAATAATTTTTGTTTAAGGTCTTTTATAAGACCTTAAAAATAATATTTAAAAAACTCTACGCCTTCTATATGACCTTTAAAATAATATTTAAAAAACTCTACGCCTTCTATATGACCTTTAAAATAATATTTAAAAAATCTATGCCTTCTATAGGACCTTAAAAATATTATTTAAAAAATCTACGCCTTCTATAGGACCTTAAAAATATTATTTAAAAAAATCTACGCCTTCTATAGGACCTTAAAAATATTATTTAAAAAAATCTACGCCTTCTATAGGATCTTAAAAAATCTACGCCTTCTATAGGACCTTAAAAAATCTACGCCTTCTATAGGACCTTAAAAAATCTACGCCTTCTATAGGACCTTAAAAAATCTACGCCTTCTATAGGACCTTAAAAAAATAATTTAAAAAACTCTACTCCTCTTATAGAGACCTTAAAAATATTATTTAAACAAATCTACGCCTTTAATAGGACCTTAAAAATATTATTTAAAAAAATCTACGCCTTCTATAGGGCCTTAAAAATATTATTTAAAAAATCCACGCCTCGATGTAGGCCTTAAAAATATTATTTAAAAAATCCACGCCTCGATGTAGGCCTTAAAAATATTATTTAAAAAATCCACGCCTCGATGTAGGCCTTAAAAATATTATTTAAAAAATCCACTCCTCTTATAGAGCCCTTAAAAATATTATTTAAAAAAATCTACGCCTTCTATAGGACCTTAAAAATATTATTTAAAAAATCTACGCCTTCTATAGGACCTTAAAAATATTATTTAAAAAATCGACGCCTTCTATAGGACCTTAAAATATTTTTTAAAAAAATCTACGCCTTCTATAGGACCTTAAAAAATCTACGTCTTATAAAGGACCTTAAAAATATTTTTTAAAAAAATCTACGCCTTCTATAGGACCTTAAAAAATCTACACCCTCTATCGGACCTTAAAAATATTATTTAAAAAAATTTACGCCTTCTATAGGACCTTAAAAAATCTATGCCCTCTATAGGACCTTAATAATATTATTTAAAAAATCTACGCCTTCTATAGGACATTAAAAAATCTCCGCCTTCTATAGGACATTAAAAAATCTACGCCTTCTGTAGAGCCTTAAAAAAATATTCTTTAAAAAATCTGTAGAGCCTTAAAAAAATATTCTTTAAAATATCTACGCCTTCTGTAGAGCATTAAAAAATCTCCGCCTTCTATAGGACCTTCAAAAATCTACCAAAAAAAAATATTCTTTAAAAAATCTACGCCTTCTGTAGAGCATTAAAAAAAATCCTTAAAAATCTGTTCCTTCTGTATGGCCTTACAAATATTCTTAAAAAAAATATGCGCCTTCTGTAGTCCTTACAAAATATTAATTAAAAAAATTGACGCCTTATATAGGACCTTTAAAATATTCTCTGAAAAATCTATACCATCTATTTTCAAAACTTGGACGATATCGCCTCTTCCCTAAACTCTATCTTTAATATTCACAATTTTCCCCTCCCCCATTCACTTACTGCACACAATCGCTCCCTGGAGTCTTGGCCTCACCCCACCTCTGTACCACTGTTTAAGTTGTGCGTATTGTTAAACAATATTCCTGTCAATTGTAAAATTTATCGCTTGCTGTCTTCTTACAAAGAAAAGCTCCGACACAGACAACAACAACAAGAAAATAAATAAATAAATATCAAATAGCACCTTAAACATATGCGTCAATTTCTTTATACGAAATATCCTGCTGCCACCGATACAGCTCCTACATTATCTTATAGCGTGGTTGTCCTTCTGTCGGAAGTCTGAAGTGTTCTTATTCGTCGCTATATCTCTGTCCGTGGATATGGACAATTGGTAGAATGTCTTTAGTGTGACAGGCAACGCACACAAACACACACATACAACATTTTAACGTTTTAACGAACATAAATTGCTACTACGCTACTTACAATGTTGAATACAGAGGGACAAATAAACACACACACATATATGTAACTGTATGTGTATTGGTGGGAGTTTGTATGCCATTGTAGTAGTGGTACGGGGCTTTTATAATCTTAGCCATTAAGTTATAATTCACTTCCGGCATAAAATGACATGATACAAAATGCCTTGTCTGTATCTTCTTTTCATGGCTAGGCGGCTCAGCTCTTCATGTGAATGTGGTGGCATGTATCAATGTATGTGTGAGTGTGTCTGTGTGTTTGTCTTCGTTTTGTGAATTGTCGTTTCTCCAGCTGTATAATATTTCTTATCTTTTGTTTGTAATCTTTTATGCCTCCTGTGATTGCTCTCTTAGTTGTTGTATGTGTGAGTGGCTGTGTGTGAGTGTTCGTTTTTTACACGCCGCTGGAAGAAGAATCCCTTGACACTTCATTGTGGCCATAAATGAATGTTTATTTGCTTGTATTGGTTTTGTTGTTATTGGGTGTATGTGTGTGTGTTCTTTCTCTTGAATTAAAGTATATTTCTTTATGCGAAATTTATTGGCATTTTGCCGTAACGGAGATGATAGCTTCCCAACTGTCTTACCAACACACACACACTCTCTCTCACACACATATTTACACATGTATTGTTTGTTGTTTGTGGTGTCCTTTACAATCATTTATCAGTTACTATTAACCACAAACGAAGCGAAAATTAAATTAAATAATTCGATATTTGTCCCGGTTCATGAAGGCATACACATACATGTCTGTGTGCCTCATGTATGTGTATACCGTGTGTGTTGTTGTTGTTTAAGTATGTGTCAGTAAAAGAATGAATTATTTGTATTTTATTGACGTTTAAATGTTGCAGAATTAAGGAAGATTTTTGTTTTTGCTCTACGTTCGTTGGCAATTCATTTGAAATTCATGTCAGCTTGCCAAAAACGAGCAACGCAGAAGCACTCGTTTATAGTTAAACATTTGTGTTTTAATAGGAAACAATTTATCAGATATATGTATGTATCATGCAAAAATACACACAACGTGAAGGTCACTGTGTAGTCATATTAAATACAAAAGACCAGTAATAAATTCCAGTTAAAAAGTTAAGTGTGACATACATTATTAATTTGGCATTTTATTAATATTTCTATAGTGATGCAAATAATTTAGATGAGAGGTTGACAGAATAAACGGACAGTCAGGAGATCCAGAAAACATTTATTATATAAAGTACTAGAGAATTGTTTCATATATAGAAAAACAATACCTGCAAATCAGCAGACATCCAGAAAAATTATAACCCTGCTGAATTGTCAATTTGCAGATAAAATCAAACTTGGCGGATTGGTTTCAAACTGAATCAGCTGATATTTACAATGTTTAAATTTCAGTAGAAATCTAGAACCCCTAAGGAACTTCCAGTCAGCTGGCATTCAAAACAGTTGAGTATCAGCTGACTCTCACAACATCTGAGTATCAGCTGACTCTCACAACAGATGATTGTCAGCTGACTCTCAGAACAGCTGATAGCTGTGAGTGTAGAATTAGAAACAAATCTCACCTGATACCAAGAAGATTTATTTATTTATCAAATTTCTAAAATTTAGTTTCGATCAGATAAATTATTACCAGATAGATCTCCATATATGTTGCAGTTGTCGATAAAATAAATCACTAGTCGAACGAATATGTTGTTGATAGTGCTGATCAGCAGCTGTTTGAAGCGATCAGCTGTTGATATAGTTTATCAAATGATGATAAAACTGTTGAAATGCTGATAAAACAGCATTTATTGGAGGAGATCAACTGTCGATAGAACTGATCAGCGCTCAGTAATGCTGATAAAATTTTTATAAATATCATTAACTGATATCAAAACGCTCGTACCCGAAAATTTTGAATATATATCACAATCTAAGGCCTCAGACATGTTCATAGCAACTTTTTTGTCAACACATCTATGTATATAGGTAAACAGCTGTCGCTAGAACCAATAACCAGCTGCTACAACAGCTGATTAAATACCGATAAAGCTGTTATGATAAAAACTATTCACATTTTGATAGCATATATCAGATAAATTATTTCCATATATAACTTTTGGAGCGGATAAGCTTTTGGAGCGGATAAGCTTTTTTTTGGTCTCCGTAGATGCTGTAGTTATCGATAAAATATATTCCAAATAGCTAATCACTTGTCAGAGTAATATGTCAGTTGTCGATGAAGCTGATCAGCACCTGCTGCTATTTTGAATGCAAGACCACATCCAGTCATGAAAAGTCATTGTCAAAAGAAACAACGCGCAACCTAAGACACGAGGATTACCAGCTGTTTGAACTGATCAGCTGTTGATATTGTTCATATCAAATGTTGATAGAGCTGTTTATCTGTCGATAAAGCAGAACCTACAGAAGCTGATCAACTGTCGATAAAAGTAATCATCATTCCGTAAGGTTGGCCAAATATCATTAACAGTTCGTACGGAACATTGTTCCATATTTGTCGAAAACCCGAAATTTAAGCCTCCAACTTGACCTCAACAACTCCTCAATCTCAGCACAAGCCTTTTAAGAATCTGCCTATAAAGTTTACACTACCCATCCTGTTTCCCCTCCTCAGTTTGTTCCTTACCAATAAACTTTGCCTTTGTAGAAGTAAAGGTTCTGCCATTCTCAACGTTATCTTCCTTGCCGTTCTTAGGCATTCCAGTTCGTAATATGTACCGCAATTCTCTGGAACCGTCTGAGCAAGATATTCAGTTCATCCTTCCTGGTAATTGTCTGTGTTTACTAACATAAAATCAGAGTAGTTGTTGAATTTCTCCAACTGCATTTATCAATTGTTCTCTTCCAACTCCAAAGAGGTCAGCATCGAAATCTTTCACGCAATTCTCTGAAACATTTTTTAATAGATCTGTAATCTTGTTAACTTTTTTAAGGTACTCCCTCTTCCAAACTTGTTGCGTTATTCTCTTTATATCTGCCTTAACGAGGTATTTAGAATAGTCTCCATGATACTTGTCTTCATTTACGAAGCTGAAGTCGGAATAGTTCGCCAACTCCAGACATGTCAGAATCGAAATATGGCACTCAATTCTCTTGAATTTTCTCTAAAAGTTCTGCAGTCTAATTACCATTGTCGGTCATCGTAACTCACATGTATGTCTTCATCTGATTATTGGCAATTTTTTTCTGCGGTCCTTTATGCCATCTAATAATTCGAAATCCCAATATTAATCTCCGCTCTTCATAAATCTTAAATTAGCTTAACTGTTATATGTAGAGTATGTTTCTATATTGAATTTTTGCTATATCGAACGTGGTAATGGACAAAAAGTTATTATTCGAATCATTTAAAGATGGGCATCATACAGTCTATCATGCAGCTGACCTTCGGCACTATCGAGTATCAAATTCCTTAACACTGAAAACCAGCTAGTCAATCCCTTTCTAACGGGTAACACAGAAGGCGAAAAAGAATATTTCACTATGACTTAGGGGAAGTAGGGAATTGATTATGAATGATCTGCTGACTGACTCTTGTGAGCATAATCAGATCGAAAAACTTAACAGCTGATATTTCCGAAGTCTTCATAATAGAACCGCTGTTGAACTGATCAGCTGTTTACATCACCCAATCAATTGAACCTCTGCATGAAATTAGTTCAACCTAATTTCATTGAATTCGATACTCACTTTAGAATATTGTGAAGTTTTATGCTACATTTCCCAACCAATCATATTTAGTTCGGAAATTATTTCTAAGTTGATCGAATGTTTCCCAAGTGATATTGAATAAAACCCCTTCAAATGGTAGAGGTATTAAAATTATCCATCTTTAATTTGTTGTATCTCGTAGGAACTCAGTAGTTTCATGGGCTCAGCCTACATTCCAAAAGTATGTCATTCACCTTACCGCATAACCACGCTCTTCACACACACAAAACACACATTTATTTATGCCGTTCAAATATCATCATCTGGCAAAGGAAGTTCATTAATTTTGGGCGTATGTTTTAATACTGGTACTTCTACATATATTTACACACACACACTGATTTACGAAAATACGCACACACATCAAATCTCGTTCTCTTTTAGAGGCGAAAGGAATGTCTATCTGTGTGCACTTCCTCCTAAATGATTGCTTAACTGCCTTCAGAAAATAAAATAATGTAGTGGTAGTTGTGTCTTCTGTGTGTGTGTGTCTATATGAGAAAATTTGTCATTGATTCATTCATTTGTTCGTTTGCCCACAGCTTAACAATGATTAGTATGCGATTTTGCTTATCTGATGACAAAAACGAAAATATTTGGCCCGCAACATCTATTTGGCCAGAAGGAATAAAGGAGCAGAGGAGCAGAAGAAAGAAAAAAACGTAAATTGATTAATTTTTTCGGCATTTCTTCTTAAGATTTTTATTGTCTTGCCTTCTCGGAGAGGAGGTAGAGTGGTGGTTGGAAACGTGTTTGTTATGTCATTTTCCTGCCTTAGTTATATTTGCTTTGTGGCAAATTCAGAAGAAGTGGGGGTGAGTTTCGTTGGGTATTTTTACATATGCAAGAAAATTTCCGGTTTCCGAGTATTCTTCGTTGTCGTCGTGTTAATGAACCTAATGACAATCCAAATTAAAATTAATTTGGTAAAAAGAGATTCATGGTGTTGGTGATGGTTGAGAAACATTTAGATGTGTGTAGGTTGGTTTTCAGCTTCACCACAGGAAGTAAAAAGTCGTAATGAATTGTAAGAAAATATCTTTTAATGATTTGAGAAATAAAGTATCAGTTGTCATTTCGAGGGTTCGAGGTTTACCTTATATTAGTTGGGAAAAAGGTTTTATTTAAGAATTTTTAATTGCTTGAAGATAATGAAGTGTGAATGAAAAGTGTGAGGTTTATGGTGTGGGGGAGGATGTGGAAATATAAGGGTTAAAGTTATATTTGTTTAAAGACAGATTAAGGTTTTATAAGCGTAGTTTCATAGATATAAAGTTTTTGAGCAAGAATCGGTTAAAAGTGGAAAAAGGCGATGAAAACATACGAATATCAATTTATCGTCGTCGCCTATCTAAATTCTTATGGAACACATTTTTGTAAAACATTTGCAATAACAACATACAATTTGAATATAAATGTCTTCTCTTAAATAACCATAATATCAGATCAAGGTTTTTATTCATGCAGTTTAGAGTTGCCAAAAAAAATCATCCCCACCAACTCAAAATTGTAAGCTATAACAAAATTTTTAAATTATAAAATCTAGCAACAATTTATCGGTTCTACCGGCATATGATCTGATTCTAAAACAGTTGCTTAACTGCTCTATCGACAACTACAGCTGATTTATTCCAATGACAGCGCTCTGCTTACAATCCATGATGCAACCTTTGTTTTTGTCTCGCAGCTATCTCGCCCTCAACAATTTTCCTGTTAATATTTCAAATGGAACAGTGCACATCAAATTCAAGTAGAAAACCACTTTGACAGTTAATAAAAACATCAGCTGTGCTAAAAGACTAAGTTCTAAAAATTGCTGATATTGTATGTTCCAAACAAAGCATTTTACAAAATCCATAAATATGATAATATATTCAAATGTGAGCTCATAAAATTTGAACATAGCTGACCATCTTTATCGAACACTGTTCTGTTTTATAAACACTTTATAATAACATAAAAATGCAATCGTGATATTTCCAAAAATAGCTTAATAAGGAAGGCCAAGTTTTATATCTCTCACCAATTGTATGGTCAACACAAAATATTTTACAAGATCCATCACCAGATGATATAGTTCAAAACGTTGAGAAGTTTTAAGCAAGAATTTCCAATAAATCAGTTAAAGTTCGAAATTGATCTATTCACATAACAGCTGATCAAATTTGAACACAGCTAATCACTTTTATCGACAGCTTATCTGCTCCAGTTTTCCACCAACAATTGTCAACAGTTCAGCTCTACCGACAGACAGAGATTCTTTATTGACAGCAGCTGATAGGCGACAACTGATCAACTTTTTGGGCTACAAATAAAGGTTGTGAAACGACTCGACTAAAAAAAGAATTTTATAGCTGTTGATTAGCTCCGCCAAATAATTGATAATTTATATCGAGAGCTTATGGGCTGTTAAAAGATTTAATTGAGAGATAATATGCTTGGTTTATCAGCTGATATGCTTTCATAACAACAGTTCTATCGACAGCTGGAAAGTTTTAACAAAAACATCTGGTAGCAGAGGGGTGCAATAAAATATAAATATCAACTCAAGTTATGGAGGTATGTGCAGATCAAATGTAGTACCAAATGTAGATCAGCTCTAAAAACAAATGATATGTTATATCTGATTAGCTGATCAGCTGATCAACACGATCAACTGAGTCATGTGCAGACCAAGTGCATTAAGAGTTAATCAGCCTTATAAACATTTGATAACATCTGATAGTCGAGAGGTGATTACCTTTTTTCTGCTGCGATCATTGGAGTAAATGTTAAATCTACAGTGTATTTAGCTAATAAGTTATATCAGCTGATATCTGACCAATACATCGACTAATAAATGATTAAATCCGTAGTTATTTATCGCTATTTATCAGTTGTTATGCTTGGACAACAGCTGATTAGCTCTATCGACATCTCAATCCATCAGCTGATCAATTTTAACGTCAGTCAATCAACTCTATCGACAGCTGATTACCTTTATTCAATTCACTCATTCAACATTCAATCAGCTTCAACAATATTAAACTAGTTAACTTGTACACTAAAATTTTACAGATTTTGTACAATAAAAGAGAGTTCCACTATTGATAAAATGTGGTAACAGCTGATTAGTTATTCCATCAGTTGATCCCTTCTATTAGCAGCTGTTTTTTTAAACTATTGTAAATGAAGATCAAATACAACTGTCTTCGACAATTAATAAACATTCAACAGATGTTTCTTCCAAATTTTAGATTAGCTGAACATGCTTATGGATTGCTAATAAAAATCTATATCAGCTGATTGCTCCAATTAACAGCTGATCCCCTAACAATATTGTAGATCAAGTTCAACTATAGCTATCTTCATGTTATAGACAATTTTTTATAGTCGAATGTC
This sequence comes from Musca vetustissima, assembly GCF_032173495.1. NCBI lineage: Eukaryota > Metazoa > Arthropoda > Insecta > Diptera > Muscidae > Musca > Musca vetustissima. Next base: position 284,134 of record NW_026884077.1, read on the forward strand.
TGTGACAGCTGCCTGTTTAAATATTACATATTATAATGTTAAAATACAAAAGTCATACTATTGAAACAAGTTTAGTAACAACTGACTAGTTTCTCCACAAACTGATAAATTATATCGGCATCTTATCAGCTCTATCGACCGTTGAACTGTTTTATCGACAGCTGGTGATTTGATCCAGCTGATCAGGTTTACCGACTGCTATCAACGGCTGATCTCCTCATAATATTGAAGATCAAGTTTAACTGTAGTTGTCTTCATATTATCCACTATTTTTGTATTCTACTGTCTCAGATCATATTTAATTAACTTCACTTAAAACGAAATATCCATATTTCCTGTTGTCTGCTGCTAAATATTTTCTGTTTTGAAAAACCACAAAAAATGTTATTGTTATCTCTTAGATGGTATGTATAAAAATTGTCACAAAATATTAATTGAGCCCATCAACAAAAGACAAACATTGACATAATGCAATTACAGCAAAATATTTTCTTAAGATATGATATATTTTAAACAATTTACAAAACACAACGCACATACATATCAACATTTAACAGAAAAGATGAGATAATGAATGGTGAAAGGATATTTGGTATACAGTGAGGAACAAAAAAGGGTAAACAAATTTTGTCATTAGCAGGAAATCTGAAAAAAAATGATGAAAATGGCCAATCAGCTGTTGTTAAACAGGGATCTATAAAAACACTTCCATATCAGTAATCGTATATAATGCCTATGAAGTTCTCTATTCGTTTTCCATGTTGTGAACCTTCTTTTCACACTCACTGTCTATTAAAAATTCTAATTATGAATGGCTAGGATGGCCTGAAGTCTATGACTCTGATGAATGACATAATGGAGTATAACATTATTTTTAGATGGAATTGTGGGTGTATGTATGTCTATGTGTAAAGAATACTCTTTCTCTCTCTCTCTATGGATATGCGTCTGTCTGCTTTTTCATTTTGTGGCTTTTGGCAAAATTTTCTATTAACGTAAAAATTCAAATACATACACCAACAAAATTCCTGTCATTTTTTCACAACAAAAACTGCAAAATGGGTTCGAGTTCAAAATCAAACAAAAAATGGTATAACTACACAATACTATGTCACATCATATTGTGAGATTTTTATAATGGGAAAATGAAGAGAAATAAGTAAGGTATGAATGTCACGCCAATATTTGGCTAGCAGATGTCTGGCATTGGTAGGTAATTACAGATTGAGGTCGGTGAATTGTGACAAGGTGACCGACAATATTATGAACTATGGTGATAATACCGTTCTTCAAATTAATTGTGAGCCAATCAGATGTTGTTTTGAAACAATCAGCTGTTGCTGTGTGTAGCTGGATCAGCTGTTTAAAATAATCAGCTGTTTTGAGTTAATCAGCTGTTGGTGTGTGTAGATTATCAACTGTTGAAGTCAATCAGCTGGTGTGGAACCTTATCAGCTGTATTGGGATTTAATCAATATAATCATTAGCTAAATAGTCTGTTTACCAAATATGAGTAGTATCGATATACCAAACCCAGATAGTAAACATCTCCTCAACTTATTAGTATCAAAGTATGTGTACACATACCATTGTAATTATTCTTTCTCAAAAAGACCCTACGTCACTCTTTATACCCTTCACCACACTGTTTTTATTTTCCACTCTATGGTTATTTCGGTTTTCTTCGAAGTCAAAGAAATATTTTTGAAACGTGTAGGAGTAAATTATTATACTCACACATACACACCCCCCACATTCCCAGTTTCGTCTAAGTAACAAATGATTCTTTCTCATTTGAGTCCTGTCGAGTTTGCATGCATTTTTGTGTGTCTGTGCCTGGTTATTGTGAAAAATAATAAAATTTTCTAATACTCCAACTAATTATGTATATTTAGCCACAGGTTAAAATACTCGTAAATCACTTTTGTACACACAGGCACACACAAATTCTGCATGCAATTCCTGTTTATGTTGGTATGTGTACGCCTTTGAGAATGATGTGGGAGTGATTTTTTTTTTTTTGTTTTGTTTCATCATCACACAAAACGGAAATCTACATGTGTAAGTATGACTGTATATGGCGAAATGAGTTCCGTTGTATGAGTGATTGCATGACTGTTAATGAAATGTGGGTATAAAAGTAGCTGTGGAGGGTGATGAAATGCAAAAGAGGTTAAGAGATAAAATATTTTTAAAATATAATAAATCAGCTGCAGTGCAAAGCTGATCAGCTGTAGTGTAGAGCTGATCAGCTGTAGTGTAGAGCTGATCAGCTGTAGTGTAGAGCTGATCAGCTGCAGTGTAGAGCTGATCAGCTGCAGTGTAGAGCTGATCAGCTGCAGTGTAGAGCTGATCAGCTGTAGTGTAGAGCTAATCAGCTGTAGTGTAGAGCTAATCAGCTGTAGTGTAGAGCTGATCAGCTGTAGTGTAGAGCTGATCAGCTGTAGTGTAGAGCTGATCAGCTGTAGTGTAGAGCTGATCAGCTGTAGTGTAGAACTGATCAGCTGTAGTGTAGAGCTGATCAGCTGTAGTGTGGAGCTGATCAGCTGTAGTGTGGAGCTGATCAGCTGTAGTGTGGAGCTGATCAGCTGTAGTGTGGAGCTGATCAGCTGTAGTGTGGAGCTGATCAGCTGTAGTGTGGAGCTGATCGGCTGTAGTGTGGAGCTGATCAGCTGTAGTGTGGAGATGATCAGCTGTAGTGTGGAGATGATCAGCTGTAGTGTGGAGCTGATCAGCTGTAGTGTGGAGCTGATCAGCTGTAGTGTAGAGCTAATCAGTTGTGGTGTGGAACGGATCAGCTGTAGTTTACTACATTTTTATTCAATTTTTTAATTAAAAAAAAAAAGATGTTGTTATGTCATTTTGCATTTCATTCGAAAGCAAAAACACTTTTCCTCCAAAAAAATAACAAATTATTTATGTATGTATGTAAATGAATGATTCTCATGTTATATGCATTGCCTTTAGGTATTTTGGCTGTCATGAAATATGAACAGCTACGTAATGACTTTTGTTACTGCAAAGTCAAGGAAAGATTTCAACGGAAAGTTTCTTAATTTTTTTTTTCGTAATGAAACAAAAACATGGAGCTTATAGGGAAATTAATTTGCAATGTTTTTATATTTTTTAAAAATTGTTCTACATGATTTAAATCGCAGGGCAAATATTATTTTGAATTAAAAATTAGCGAGTTCAATTATGGTGTTTTTAAATGAATTAAATTGCCTTCTCACAACATATATTAAAATAAGCTGATTACATTTCCCAACAGCTGATCGAACTAACCAGTTTCACCGTAAAATTTGTCTGCCATATGATTATATCTAAAAGCCGATTGTGTCTCACAGCTGATGGTTTCTCACAGCTGATTGTGTCTAAAATATGTTTATGTTTAACAGCTGATTGGTCGAACCAGCAGCTAATTCAGTTAAGTTTCACTTCACTAACCTCAAAATCTATCTTTCTCTAATTAAATCCAATAATATCTTGCTCTTATCAATTTTTCTCTCCCAAATTTGTTTTAGCCTGATGTTTAGTAAATCATTTTGAAGATATTTAGCAATTTCAACAACATTTTTAAATCCAAAATGTTCAAAAGGAAATCAGACACCCTCTTAACTACTTTTGTTTAGTTTTGTTATTTCACAACAACCACCTCAAACCCCCACTCTCACAAAAATAGTTTTGCAGTTAACTAAAACTGTTAATTTTCATATACAGGCAATAAATCAACATTGGATATCAATGGCAGTAAATAGTGTCACACAGCATTGGCAGCAGATGTTCGGCTGGAGAATGCCCGTGGTAGTCTATAGTTTAGCTCTTGTTCGATGATGGACGCCCATATCCGGTTACCCACACTCGAATTCACATTTCGATAGATAGACATGCGGAATAGTAAAACTATAACTGGTCGTCAAGTGATAGTGGAATAAATACTCTGACTCCGCCTGTGTATGGTGGCAGTGGTCAGTTGTAAGTTCTGCCCTGATGTTGTTGTTGTCGTCGTCATTGTCCTCCATCATCCATCGTCATAGGAAGGGCTGTTGCTTTTGTTAATGCTTCAAAATGTAACTATAGCCATAATTAGCTTAGATGAGAGTGGGACATATCAAATTCAGTGGCACTAACGCCCGTTACCCATACCACGACTACAGTTTGTAGTTTGCAAGAATTCCAACACATTGTCAAAGGACTGAAAATGAAATTTTTAATTAGATCCTACAGCATTGTAACACCAGGCTTTCGAACGATTCTAACACTTGGCAAAGTATGTGTGTGAGTGTGTGAATACTTGTGTGTGTTTGTTGTTCGGCTTTTGTCAGAGCAGTCATCTCAGTCTCAGTGCGAAAAATTCCCACATGAGCGATAATTCAACGCCGAGTAGCAAAGTAAACGGCCAAATACGGCCATGACACATCAGCTACGACCATCCACACAAGCAGCCGAAGCAGAAGTCGAAGCACAGCAGCAACAGCCAGCCAGCATTTGAAATCTTTACCATGCCATGTAATTTATGGACACCAACAAACAAGCAGAGAAATAAACAATGCCGAACAACACAAACATGATGAAATGATATATGAACTTAACAGCAAAACCGATGGATGGCAGGCCAGTAGTAGTATAACATCAACAACAAATACGCAAAACAAAAAAATATGGCCGAACGACCGACAGGCCACTGGACAATACTTCAGCTGAACATTTTGTTGAGAGGCTAACACAACGCTGAGGAATATCAGTATCGAATTGTTGAAAACCAACAAAAACAAATATTTCAATATTTTTCTCAGTGGAATTTAAATTAAAACAATACAACTCGAAAACAAATATTTAAATCAGTTATTTTGAAATTTCCTTTTGAAAATTAATATATGGAGCGTATAAGTACCAACAATAAGTATACGCAGACGTATAAGTATTGGCATAACTCATACGCTCTGCATTCGTTTTAAGTTTGAGTTCATATCAGCTGAAATTGGAACTGGAAATGGGCGTATTTGATGCTGATCAGCTGTAGTTGAAGGCGAATAGCTGTAGTGTAGAGCTGATCAGCTGTAGTGTAGAGATGATCAGCTGTAGTGTAGAGCTGATCAGCTGTAGTGTAGAGCTGATCAGCTGTAGTGTAGAACTGATCAGCTGTAGTGTTGAGTTGATCAGCTGTAGTGTAGAGCTGATCAGCTGTAGTGTAGAGCTGATCAGCTGTAGTGTAGAGCTGATCAGCTGTAGTGTAGAGCTGATCAGCTGTAGTGTAGAGCTGATCAGCTGTAGTGTAGAGCTGATCAGCTGTAGTGTAGAGCTGATCAGCTGTAGTGTAGAGCTGATCAGCTGTAGTGTAGAGCTGATCAGCTGTAGTGTAGAGCTGATCAGCTGTAGTGTAGAGCTGATCAGCTGTAGTGTAGAGCTGATCAGCTGTAGTGTAGAGCTGATCAGCTGTAGTGTAGTGTAGAGCTGATCAGCTGTAGTGTAGAGCTGATCAGCTGTAGTGTAGAGCTGATCAGCTGTAGTGTAGAGCTGATCAGCTGTAGTGTAGAGCTGATCAGCTGTAGTGTAGAGCTGATCAGCTGTAGTGTAGAGCTGATCAGCTGTAGTGTAGAGCTGATCAGCTGTAGTGTAGAGCTGATCAGCTGTAGTGTAGAGCTGATCAGCTGTAGTGTAGAGCTGATCAGCTGTAGTGTAGAGCTGATCAGCTGTAGTGTAGAGCTGATCAGCTGTAGTGTAGAGCTGATCAGCTGTAGTGTAGAGCTGATCAGCTGTAGTGTAGAGCTGATCAGCTGTAGTGTAGAGCTGATCAGCTGTAGTGTAGAGCTGATCAGCTGTAGTGTAGAGCTGATCAGCTGTAGTGTAGAGCTGATCAGCTGTAGTGTAGAGCTGATCATGGACACATTTTATATAGTATATCCTCGATAGCCACACTAATCCTATATTTGAGGTATTGAATCGATGTGGCTCTAAACAATGAAGTCGTGAGGTATTAAACCTCAAAATCTCGTAAAACTATTGCGATAACAAAATTTTCTTGTTGTTTAGATCAAAAAATACTCAACTCCGATCATGAAAAATCGACTCAACAGTTACGATCATTTTATAAAAAGGATGGTTCAAATACCCAATAAACTACACCAAAAAGCACACGAGAATGTAAAGGCCTCTCAACAATGATCTTTAGTTTTACGGAGCCTCATATGCTCAAAATGTTTTGCGATTTGTTTAACACATCGACGGCTTGTATAGCTCCCCTCAAATTAAAATACTTCTGTGTGTATACGTAATGACAGCACTTATGCGCACTCCAATACCTAAAGTGATCTGTATGATATTTAAATTATCTAAATATCAAATGAAGATTTTGCTTTTTCTGGACGAGGGTGGGTATTCAAAAGAACTCCAGAAGGCCAATAAATATTTTTATGGAACCCTAACAACATTTTAAATTTCTCTATAAGGGAAGAAAGCCATGTTATTCAGTGATACTTTTTTGAGCTCAAAAATGGTTTTTATTTCAGGAAATACGACGAATTTGAAATATAAATCCCTTACTGATTAAACATTAGTGTTCCGTACTTCATTTTATTCTCACAAAGGCCCTTTCACTTTTTATGGTTTATATTTTCCCAGTACAAATATAATCTACTCAATTGATGTACATCTGTGCGTACAGATTACGTCAATACGTATACGCCATATGGGCTGCCGAGCTATAATCTTAATAAATTGAATTGGATTAATAAATAAATAAATCGTATGTAAATAAAAAGAAAACTAGTAAAATCTATTAAAAATATTTACTTCATATTTGTTTTCATTTTCATTAGGGAAAAAATACGATTTTCTGGTATATATATTTTTATTTAAAATTACTTTAGAGTTTAAACAACAAATCAATCAACTTTAGTGAGATTTTTAAAAATAGATATTAATATTTGTTTAGGGAAATCACAACACTGATATATTGAATCTTAAAAAATTAGATTTTCTGGAAATTAAATTTGATAAATCAAATAGAAGGCATGAAAAAGTCTGCAAAAAAACTAAATCATAGCAAGGAGATTCACATGCTATGAAAAATATAAATTTACGCTTGCAGCCCTTTTTATAAAATATTTTAAAACCCCAATTTCTTCATGCTTAGAAAGATTTTAATCAATTTCAATAAAGTACTGGAAAATGTTATTACTTATTACCACAACACACACAAAGAGTAAACAAATATAAATAAACATACACAACAGTATAAATAAACATACACATACATATATAAATGTTTGATGTTCACAATTGAAGTGTGTATCATAATTTCCTGAATACACGTACGCACACACACATAACAATTTCCGTTTATAAAACTGACAGCTTATACGCTTCCGTTGTTGTACTTTCAATCAATTTTCCATTCTTGAAAATCATATTTTCGAATGTAACGACGAATGGTCTTAAGTCAATGCAATTTGGTCATTTAATTTTCGTATCAGAATGTAGAGTAGAGGGTGACGAGGGAAAACTGATTTTACAAAAATATATATTACTTACAATCTAAACATACATTTACATATCTTCTATGTGGTACTGGTACATATGTCAATGTATCATTGGGGAATTTATGCAAATATTTAAATTCAAGTTCTTCTGTTTCTTGGAACCATAACGTGTATGTGTACATATAAAATTGTATTTATCTTTGAGTGATCTCTCGTCATCATCAGCATCATCATCATCGTCATTCATTCAGTAATGCATTAAATTTTTAACAAATTGCATTCATTCAAGTGTATAACTGAAGGATTTTGTGCAAATCAGAAGAACAAAAACACACACGGCATAGGAAATAGAAAATTAAATTCGTTATCAATATTTCTTGGGGTTTTTGTATTCAATCATTCATTCATTGTTGATTGATATGCTTATTCGGTTGGTTGTTTGTTTTTGATTTTATATTTTATTTCTTGTGTCTGTTTTTAATTATTTACATAAATTTACTTGAAAACTTCTGGATTAATAAACCAACCAACCAAGAAAAAAATATATTTTAAATTTAATAAAATATTCAAAATAGTAAAAAAACAAAGCAAAATAAAGTTCTATTGTTGTGAAATGTCAAATGAACAGCAAGTTATTTTTGCAGCAAAAGATGCCACTGGAGCGTATACGTTGTGATAATACGTATACGTAAAATATTGTTTGGGGTAATTCTATTATATTGAGCGAATGCGTAGTGTCGTTACTTATACGCATTATACAAATGAAGTGTTTTCTTTAAAATATTTCTGCTGAGAAATTCCTTTTCGAAAATGGAAGTGAAACAGACATAATGTAACAATTTACACAATATATCTCGATACTCATCTATACAAAATTAGAAATATGTAGTCCCAACATATGCAATTCCTTCCTAATTTTCATTTTGTGGAAAAGCATATTTTAAAGCAATTGTATACGAAAATATACAATTGATCAGATTCAAATGTAGGTGATTAGATCAATCTACTGCTGGTCGCTGCTTGGAACGTTCAACAGTCTGCCTGGCTACACCTGATCAGCTCTTCACTACATCGGATCTTCAAAATACATTCAGGAATAACAATTTTTATTACAGAGTGTATGGTCAGTTCTGTTGTAATATTTTTCCTTTAGTCCAAAAAATTAGGATTTAAAAATAGTTTCATGATTTTTAAACACACTGACATTTGTTTATAGTGAAATAATTAATGTGCGTATAAGTAATGACAACAATTATACGCACTTATATGCCTAAAATACTTCGTACGATATTTCAACCGGGAAGGAATTACTTTTTGAAATTATTCTTAACGAACATCGGTAGTTAGCAAAGCCGTATTACTAATTCACCAAAAGTATCATTACATTCTTTACGGAAAATTAATTATTTGTGTTTGTGTGATCAGCATTAACTACAGTAGATCAGATAACTGATTGCAGCTGATCAGCTCTCTGACAGCATATGATCTAAACTTTAATACAGCTTACCAGCTCTTGACTACAGCTGACGAGCTCTTACTACAGCTGATGAGCTCTGACTGCAGCTGATCAACTCTTGATAACTGCTACAGCTGGGTAGCTCTCTGACCTCTCAGCTGATTAGCTTTTCGACTACAGCTGATCAGTTTTCCAACTAAAGCTGATAAGCTCTTCGACTACAGCTGATTAGCTCTCTAAATACATCTGATCAGTTTTAACTCTCTGACTACAGTTGATCAGATCTACACTACAAATGATTAGCTGTAACTACAGCCGAAGAAGTTCTGACCAAAGCTGATCAGCTCTCTGATTAAAGCTTATAAGCTCTCGACCATAGCTGATTAACACTCTTACTACAGCTGATCAGCTCTATGACTACAGCTGATCAGCTCTCTGACTACAGCTAATCAGCTCTCTGACTACAGCTGATCAGCTCTCTGACTACAGCTGATCAGCTTTCTGACTACAGCTGATCAGCTCTCTGACTACAGCTGATAAGGTCTCTGACTACAGCTGATCAGCTATACACTACAACTGATTAGACGGTTAAAGATTTCTGCTCTCAAAAGTTGTCCATACAAGTCCATATTTTGTCATGGAAAAATCTAACCGGATTTTCCGTATTTTGAAGGTCTTGGAGTCAATTTCGAATCATAGAGAATAAATGCGACATTTAGGTTTTTAAGACGGTATACATCGTCCCCATACAAAATGCGTTATTCAGGTAAACGTTTGGCATAGGGGTTATATAAGGACAACGCTTTATTTTCATAATTATGGAGGTTCTACCGAAATGTTCAAAACCAATGTGGCTATAAGTTCTCAAAAATAATATTTTCTGTCAAGCCTCCTTCTCCCGAAGCATTTTAGTTTTTTTTTTTTTTTAAAGAAAAAACGTTTGGGCTTCAGATGTCCTCGAGGCACTTTTTCAATCCGAGCAAATTGTTCTAACCTCAATTAACCTGCGGATGTTTTTCTATCGAAAACTCACTATATAATTAGACCCTTGGTTTAGCCTTTTTTTAATATATCTGACTCATCTAATCCCTCACACTTACATACATATATAATGCAGATGGATATTGAATCTTCGAGTCCTTGTTTTTTTTTTCTTCCTTTCCGAAATTTTTTCCAAACTCCACCCGACCAGACAGACCATATGGCATCAATTAAATTCATTGCCAAAACAAAAGGCTTTGACTGCATATTTTAATTTTGTTGTTCTTTTTTGTGTGTTCGGGATTCATTTTGTAGTTTTATTTCCTATTTACTGCAGTCTCATACAATGGAAGAAAGACCAGAAACAACAAAAAAACTTCAGCTATTGCAACACAACAAAGAAGGGCAATCAATGAATAAATAGAAACATCAAATAGTTGCTGCTGCCGTGCTGTTTGTTCCACAGATAGACACATATGGACGGGCAGGGATTCCAGACCTGAAATAACAAAGCCATGAGGAGTCCCCATTTTTTCCCCTCGATTTTTTTATTTGGCAAATTTGCAATGATGTGCCTTCGTTCCGTTCTGCACACACACTAGACACATGATCATCAATACATATTATTATTGCATTTTCTGCTCCTTTTTTTGAAAAGAAAGGTTAGGTTTAGATGGACTTTTATTGGGGAAAAAATAAACCGAAAAAAGGATTTCGTTTGCTGGCTGACTCGGAAGTGCCAGTAAAATGAAGAACAATTGATTGAACAAAGTTGCTGCCCTTTGATCCGCACCCTTCCCCCTGCCATCAAAATGCCAATGGTATAGATGAATAGATTTGCAAACTCACTTCGCGCCTTTGTAAACTGTTTACTGGGCCCCCAAAATAGCTGTGGGAAGGCGGTAGGGAAAGGAAAAACACCCATGCCAGGAATACACCCCGTATTGTCTGCATTCGCCACTTTTGTGGTCTGAGGTATGTGAAAAAATGCAGACATTTAAAAGCAAACAACAAAGTGAAATGTTCATGTCATAAACAAAAAACAAAAAAGGGCAGAAGAAGGAGCATCAAACAATTACAATCCAGTGGCCATAGAAATTGGAGGGGGAAGGGAAATTGATAGTCAAAAAAGAAGAAAAAAGTAAAACAACAATAGACGATTTTATAGCATGATTTGCCACATTTTGTTGTTTATTATTTTCATTTTTCTTATAATTTTTTAATAGAAGAAGCAAGGGCATTGCTTTTACTGCATTTTGAGCGGTTTTTTTGGGTACAGTTTAACCAATACAATTTCCAAGCCAAATATATTCAGTTATTGACATTGAAAAGCGGATTAACATTTTTTATAACAAACGGCAACTTGTCTGCTTTGAATATTCCAAAAATCATTCGGGACCTTTATATGTGGACTATGTTATTATATTATATGGTAGTAGGTTTTTTATACTCTGGAAAAATAATGTTCTATATTGCGGATACTCGGGTGGGAAAGCTTGGAGTAGGATTTTCAACATACCGATTGAGAAGCTATTGTAAAACATTGTCCTACACTGAATAATTTTTGAAAATTAGTTTTTTCACCTGGAATCCGATATGCCAAATAATACCCATTTCGATGAGAAAATTACATTAAAATTTTAATAACATCGATAATGAGGTAGAACCATTTTATGAGGAACGTATCAAAAAACAATGACTAATATTGAAAATTTACAAAAAGGGCGTTTTTCGCTCTCCAGTAGAAACAATAGGCGTAGATTTTTTAAAATATTTTTCTAAATACCGGCAATAGGCGTAGATTATTTTAAATATTTTTCTAAATACCGCCAATAGGCGTAGATTATTTTAAATATTTTTCCAGAGTCCAACCAGAGGCGTAGTTTTTATACCCTACACAACTATGTTGTTAGGGTATTATAGCTTTGTGCAGCCCCAAGAGTTTGTAACGCCGCGAAATATTGGTCCTAAGTATATCGATCGTCATATCCGACTAGCTAAGACGATCTAGACATGCTGGCCGTCCGTCCATTATAATTTGTAAACACAATACAGGCCACAGTTATGGACGAATTTTTATGAAATTTTGTTTTTGGTAAAAATTTGTTAATATTTAGGGGATGAAATGGACCAAAAATTTTATTTTTATGTGATAATTTTTGAAAATTAGTGAATTTTTACATGGAGAAGGGGACCTGGAATAAGCATGCCTGTTTTTATAGATATTGGTCAATATTTAGCGGGTGAAATGAACCCTGACTTTTGTGTGAAAAATACAAAATTTGTATTCTATGGCGTATAGATTTACCCCTGAAGCACATAGACCAGAGAAGTTGATAGTATGTCCAAGAGGAGTGGTTGGCGTTTAAATTGACATCAATTATATTGTCGTATGTACTCGGATGTGGGAGTTACACTTAAATAAACATAACAATAAACATCCGCAGAATGTTAGAATTCCGTGGTAGTTGTGTAGGGTATCGTGTTGTGTAGGTATGTTTGCCAAAATGTTTGTTCAAATATCCTTACCTACCCAAAATTATTTCAAAATTACTATAAAAGAAAAAAATTCCAAAATAACTCAAAAGAATTTATTTAAAAAAAAAACTCAAATTGGATAACTTCCAATTGATAATTTGCAACAGCAATTACAGCTATAATAATTATTATAATTATATTGTAAGTGCCACAAATTCATTCATTCACTCGTCCGTCCATTCATCATCATGACTTGACCACGAAAAACTTGAATGGCAGCACAAGGACTCCCAATGTAGAAATAATAAAATAACTTTACAATCTCTGGCGCTTTTCGCCTTTTGTTTTTCTCGCCTGGCACACATACATGTACACTCTGACAAACACACACACACATGTACCACATACGTACGTCAGTAACTGACATTGTTACTCAAGTACATGATTACAAGTGTTAAAATAACATTTACAACAGTCAAGTAAACAGCACAGAAGATTAAATCAAACAAGAAATTGCAATGCAATGGAGGAGAAAAAGAAGAGGAAGAAGCACAAAGGAAAGGAAAGAAAGGAATGTAAAATAAACTATAAAGGGAAGTATGACCTCCCAATGGCACAAAAAAAAACAAAGATGTAATGTAAACGTTTAAATACTCCTTTTACTTAAGGGCAGGGAAACACGCATAGGACATAGTCCTTTGAAGGCACGCACACTTTTACATGTCATCGAGAGAATATACGTTTTTTTTTCATTACCATTTTATTGAAGTATTAAGTTGTCATGAAAGAAATCAAATATATATACTCACGAAAGGAAGTCCTAGAAAATAATTAGGAATGGATGCCATTTTTAGTTTATTTTTGGATAATCAGTAAAAACTGTGGCAGGCAAAATGCAAAAGGCATGCGTTAGTATTTCTATAAGAACTGGAAGATATCTTCAATGGAGGTGGTCTGAGGTTACATTTTTTTTACTTCGCTAAAATGAGTTTTCATTTTATCTATAAAAAAAGAAAATATACTCACAAAAAATGAGGTTTAATTTATTTTAAACGTTTTGAAGATTAGAAGATTAAAACGTTTTGAAGATTAGCTAAGATCTGATTTTCTACCAAAAATAAATTTTCACAGTTGAACTAATTTTAAATTTCTTAATAAAAAAATGTTCCTCATGTGAACTGATGATATTTTTTCGATTGAGACCCTTAAATTTTTTAACAAAACATGGGTCCACAATGTAAATATTTTTATAGAGTCCTCCACAAGGCGTGGATTTTTTCAAAATATTTTTGTGGAGGACACAAGACGTAGATAATTAAAAAAAATATATATATATATTTTTTCTAGAGCCCGTTCTACTGGCGTGGTTTTTTAATATTTTTCTGGTGAATTTTTGGAATATTTTCTTAAGGTCTAAAAAAGAGTTTTCAGTATTCGTCTCTATGATTTTAAATATATTAATGGTCTCAAGGGTATTCTCCATGTGCTTAAAATAAATTTCTGATTTAAAAAAATTATTTAAAAAATAGTGTGAACTACAAAGAGATTCTTAGTAGAAACATTAAACAGTTCCAAATCAAAGACAATGTCTTTTTTGTTTCTCTAAATTCACAATTGACTTAAGTCGCAGCGAAATTGAAGAATTCAATTTTATGCACTTTAAATATAATTCAAATGTACTCACAATAATAGTATTAGCCTCCTCTTATGCCATGATATACAATAGTGGTTCACTATCGCGCACACACACACACATGCTGACATACATACAAAAAATACTACTCTGAAAGATATAGAGCGAACGACAGACAAACAGACATACAGTCAGATGGATGGGATAGATAGCCGTGCATAACAAAGATTCCATTGCATTGCATTTCAATGCTAGCAGCGCAATGCCTTACATTGTTAAACCGGATGTCTTTAGCGTAAAGCTGGCTCTTTTGAGCGCTGCGCTAGTAGCTCAGGATAGCTGATGATACACTTCACTACGTTTTCTGTTCTCAGTTACTTCCTTTTCCTATTTTCAATGGAAATGCGGGCATGGTCCCATACCCTCATTGCCAGCAGTTGATGGCATATTCAAGTCTTTGAATCTGCTTGTACTTCGTTTTCTTCGGCAACTGCAGCCATTTAAATTTTATGAATTTCCAACATGTTTTATTCATCAACAGCAAACAATATGCGGCACTACTATGGAAAGCTCCGCTGCGCCACTGTGCGCAGCTCAGTATTTCATTTTCTGTCTTTTTAGGTTCCCCATTTTTGTTCACTTCCTCCTTTTCTCTCCCTGTGTTGCTTTTTTGTTCCTTCTCGCGACCTCTTCAAGTGTTCCTTCTCGCGACCTCTCTCTCTCTCGGATGGGGAATTATGGAGTGCAGGCTATAAATGCTACTAAAGGGCAGTGAGGAAGGGGCGGTAGGTGCTAGTAGCGGCTAAGTTGCCTGAATGAAGTCCTCTTAAGTATGGCGCGTTATGTTACCATAACAACTCCAAATTTAACGGCAACTTCAGCGACCGACAACTGCATCAACATCGTCGACATGGGGATGACGGGATAACGACGACGACAAGTATTGACTACAATGCCATGGTAAAAACAATAACATCCAATACGAAAACTTACAGTTGTGACTAAAGCAAAGGGGTCGTTTGTGGAGAAAAGGTCTAGGCAGCCCATTTCCTTTTGTTTTAACTGCCAAACAAGAGAAATTTCTTAAGCACCAGCTGCACCAACTGCTGCTGGTACTGGCGAAGAAGAAGACGGCATCTTTCCACAGTGTCCATGAAAATGACATCAAGTTCTTCAATGGTGTAATATTTTAATATAAAGTTTTTTCCTTCGCCTCTGCCTCCACTTGTGGCAGTGGCAGAAATGTTTTCTGCTCTGCGGCGAACACAATGGTGTTATATATGTTAATTGGCTTAAATAAAAAATTGCCTTTAATGTGTTTGTCACACCAGGAAAAATGTTATTTAAAAATATATTTTAATCCTTGAGGAAATTGCTGAAATCACTCTCCCATAAAACAATGCAGTAAGATTCTATGTCCTAATATGTTAGCACCACATTATTGCTATAATAACCTCCATATAGAGGTCCTGTTCAATTTCGGTACGTTGAAGGTCCTTGCCGAATTTGCCATCCTTAAAAAGGATCTAGGTTTTTTATTTATTTCCATAGTTCCTTTTAGTTGAGTCGTAAGCCTCAGTTACTTCTTGATGAATGATATGGATTTCGAACCATTAGAAACTAGGTGAATGAGAGCAAAAACTGAGCGACCAAAGTCACGAGAGAAAGATGAACAAACAAATTTACCTCGTACCGATTAACACTTTTGGGGAAAAGTTCCTTTGAACAAGTTTGTTTCAGAATGACCCAACTCTAGTAATTTGGTATTTCGATCTTAGTACAAGTTCGAAGATGGGGAATATCGGTTCATCCCCCACAAAATGGTTAAAATTTTGCTAAAAATTAATTTTATAATAACCTGCGAACGGACTGTCCGATTTAAACCAAACTTTATACAACCTATTATCTTCAACAAGTCTAGATTAAGTCCGAAGATGGGATCCATTAGTCCACTTTTTCCGGTGGTCAAAATTTTTAATATTTATAAGTCCAATATTAAGCGAATGGAATGCCGAATATCCGTTGTCTTCTACTTGATCTTTCCATCGTATTCGTGGCCTTCTCCTTATGTGTGAACCATCAGTTGACTCGCTTTTATATGCCTTTTGAGCTGGGGCATCTTCATCCATTCTCACAAGATGGCCTACCAACGTAGTCACTGCAGCTCGATCCTTCTGACTATGTCGATTTCCGAGAATATAAGGTATAGGTCATGGTTCATTCGACGGCGATGTTAACCATCGACGCAGATCGGCCCATAGATCTTCCGGTGATTTTTTCTCTCAAACACTCCAAGAGCTGCCACATCTGCTTGCGCAAATACCCATGCTTCAGATCCATATAATAGCACGGGTAGTATCAGCGT
The DNA here is from genome assembly GCF_032173495.1 of Musca vetustissima. Taxonomy (NCBI): domain Eukaryota; kingdom Metazoa; phylum Arthropoda; class Insecta; order Diptera; family Muscidae; genus Musca; species Musca vetustissima. Next base: position 300,528 of record NW_026884077.1, read on the forward strand.
CTGGTAGAGTGTGAGTTTGGTCTGACGGGAGGTGGCCTTGCTTTTGAGTTGTTTACTCAGACCAGAGTGGTATCTGTTAGCCAACACTATCCTTCTCCGAATTTTAAAACTGATGTTATTAGTTTTGTTTATGGCGGTACAGATGTATATCAAATCATTGACTACCTCGAAGCTGTAGTTTTCAAGTTCCACAGTTGGTCCGAGTCTACTGGACGTCTTGTGCGTTGATACCATCAGCTTCGTCTTCTCGCCATTTACTGCCAGACCCACTTTGGCAGACTCCTTCTCAATTTGTTCAAAGGTGGATGTTACCGCTATCAATGTTCGACCCATTATGACATCAATGTTCGACACTCTACAAGAGGTGCGACCTATTTAACATCCTGAAATGGCCATTTATGTTCACCTTTGCCTTTCGTATGATCTTTTCCAGCAAGATGTTAAAAAGGTCGCACCTTGTCTGAATCCTCGTTCAGTATTGAAGGGCTCCGAGAGGTCCTTTCCTACTTTAACTATTGATCTTGTGCCAGTTAAAGTTATCCGGCATAGCCGAATTAATTTTGCAGGAATGTCAAACGCAGACATCGCTTTAAACACATCTGAACGGACAGGACTATCGAATGCGGCTTTATAGTCGACGAATAGGTGGAATGTGACGATGTGTCGAAGAGTGAAAATCTGTCATCGGCGTAGGGACCAAGGTTCATAGCACTATAATTCTATAGCTGGCCCATATCGTCTTGTCTCCTTGTTTGTGCACGGGACCCAGGATGCAGAAGTTCCAATCATTGGGCATGCATTCCTCTGGCCATTTTGTTCTAATCAGCTGGTACATGCTCCTGATCAACATCTGACCACGGGTCTTGAATAGTTCGGCTGGTAATCCATCGGTACCTGCTGCTTTATTGTTCTTCAGCCTATTAATTGCTATTCTGACTTCATATTTACTAGGTGGTATACACTCTAAATTCTCTTTGATAAAAAAAAAACATGTAATTTTTTTGAAGGGCGCTGTCCAGAGACTTTCAGAGATATACTCTTGATACTGTCAGGCTTCTAGTAACACATTTGGGAATATTATCCAAATCATTGCATATTTTTAGTCCTTACAATCCAACAATTTCAGAAACCTATTTCACAACTGCTTGTATGTATTCAACCTCAGACAATCCATTTTGAACAACTTTCCAAAAACCCCAACAACATGTCTACAACATAACCTCAACCAAACAAATACTGGCGAATAAACCCCACCCTCTTAAAATAAATTATTTAAACAAAATTGGACAACCATTGGCATAATACAATGCCTATGTTATTGATACACAACGATTTACTTCGAATTCAATATTCTAGTCCACACGCTCCACTACATCCTCCTGCTCTTCAACACCACTCCATTTTAATGCTCCTCTATATAGCTCTCTTTGTTACCATTTTTATTCAATAATAAAGCCTGGCAGCTTAACTTCGCTGATGTTTTGGCATACTTTTAGGTGTTCAATTGGAATAAAATATTAAGCATATATATTTGAGTGTGTGTATCTGTGTTCGTGTGCTTTTTCGGTTGGTTCGGAGGTGTTAAGCTAATATTTTATTAATGAATTTCCAATTTTCTCACTCGAAATTCACTTTTTCGAAGCAGTCAATTCGAGTGGTTTTTTGTTTTATTTTCTGGGGGGTTTTTTGTGTTAGGCAATCTTTTTAATTGATACCAATGGACGGTGGTATAGTCCAGTTGCTCTACTCAATTCCACCAACTGTACACCAACAAGCCGACAAACGATGGTGTCGGGGTGGGGGTATGTTGGAATAGCTTTTAATTGGATTGCATGTTAGTTTTAATGCCACGGCTTTGAATGTCTGAAAGTAACAACAAACAGGCCTGTTTTTTTGTTGTTGTTGTTCGTTTTGGGGTTTACCGAGGCTATTGTTTTTGTAGGGTGTGTTCGCATGGTATTTTCTCTTTTTTTGTTCTGATTTTATTTGTTAAAATGTACAGACAGAATTGTTTGTTTAGATGGTCCCGATGATATAAAGGCTCTCTAACACCGCATTGCAACACATTGGGACACACACACACAGATGTACACATCGACATACTACACATGTCGTGGTTTTCTATGGTCATGTTCAAACTATAACTCGGTGATCAGAGATTTGACTGCAGATACACTCTTCGGATTTATATCACTCATCTATGACCAGGCTGGATGCCGGGATGCCAATGCATTGCATCGTAACGTAACGTAACCTTTTCAGCTGTTGCCAAAAAAAAAAAAAAAAAAAAATACCAGCTGTCATTATTTTGTTGTAGCTGTTGGCCTGGTTGTCTCGTCGTCGCAGTCATCCTCCTCGTCATCCTGGACCCGTCGTCATTGTTGTTGATGAAAAGCTTATGTTAACAGAAATGAAATCAATTGTTTTCAAGTGAAACAAAGTCAAGCGATGCCATCGTCATCGCCATCCTCGTCATCATCATCAGTAGCGACATCGACATCATTTGGACTACAAAAACAGTATCCAATAGAGGTATGTCGTTGTTCATTGATGATTGGTCCTGCTGTTGGCTGGTAATGTTGGCATGTTTCGCTTGTGGTAGTACATCAAAAACAAAACGAATATTCTGAACCAAAAAAAGTAATAACGAAAACTAACTAAAGGAGATTAAAATAAAAAAAAATGTGGTGACAAAAACAACAACAAAAAATGGGACATCGACGACAAGACAAAGGCAATTGATTTTTCTGAACAATGAACGAACAGAAAATCTCCCATAGATATTGGAAATTATTTGAAAAAAAAAAACTGAAACAAAAGAGTTACAAAACGGATTTAATTAAATTTAATAAAATTTTAGACTGGAGATTTGTTTAAGGTTAGGAGACATAGCTTATTGAAGGGCAAGGGAGATAAGAAGACAGCCATATTCATGGGCCAACCGAGCTGTAACTAACTATAGTGGAGAATATATCTAAACTAATAAAGGAGTAAATGATTCACTGACTGACTGATTCACTGAGGGTCACCCTTGGTCCAATGGGGTCAGATGAGGCTGGGTTTTTGGAAATTCGTACTAGAAAGGCACAAAAAGTACTAAATGTGGTACCATTTGTAGTTGGCTAACCGGTGCAACTAGAACTCCGAAATTGGTATTGAGGTTCATTGTTGAAGTGTAGAATAGATGTAGAAAGGGTATTTTTACATTCGAAATAAATTTGGTACAATTTGAATTTTGTGTGAACTGATAGTGCTGGGATCCTGAAATTTGGAGTTAAGATCATAGTTTTCTTTTGCAGGATTGGGGTATGTAGGAAGTTTTGTAAATTCGTACTGATTTGTAGTATATTGGTATCAAATTTGGATTTGAGTGAACCGATAGAGCTAAAATCTTGAAAATCTAATCTAATCTTGAAGTTATAAACACGGTTGGGGAGTAGAATTGTGCTATGAAAAGTTTTGGAAATTCGTACTAATGTGTACTAAATGGTACCAAATGGTGGTTAGGATCACTGTTTTTGGGGTATGTAGAAAGTTTTGGAAATATCTACTAATATGTACTAAATGAACCTCAGGTCGGTATTTTTTTCTATAAAAAAATTCAACGACATTGACTGAATTCACAGACCTTCAGGTCGATATTTTTTCAATAGAAAAAAATTGACAGACCCATTGAAAAATTGACAGAGACCCTCAGGTCTGTCTTTTTTCTATAGAAAAAACTCACAAAACTTCAGGTCTGTCTTTTTTCTATAGAAAAAACTCACAAAACTTCAGGTCTGGGTTTTTTTTCTATAGAAAAAACTCACAGACCCTCAGTTCTGGCTTTTTTTTATAGGAAAAATTTCACAGACCCTCTGGCCTGGTTTTTTTCTATATAAAAAAATCAGGTCAGGTCTGTTATTATTTCTATAGAAAATATTATTAGACCCTTAGGTCGATATTTTTTCTATAGAACAAATTTACAGACCATTAAGTCGATATATATTTCTATAGCAAAAAAATCACAGACCTTCAGGTCGGTATTTTTTCAATAGAAAAAATTCACAGACCCTCAAGTCTGGCTTTTTTGTATAGAAAAAAATCGTTTTTATAGAAAAATTCCCAGACACTCAGGTCCATATATCTTTCTATAGAAAAATATTCATAGAGGCTCAGGTCGAATTTTTTGTATAAAAAAAATTCACAGACAATTATTATACCGATTATCCATGGGAAAAATCTCCTACGATGGCAGCTCTGATAGTCCCTAAGGAAATATTTATTCCTAACTCGGGATTATTTTTCCAGGTAAATTATTATTTAAAAATCGCAGATTATTGTACTGAAGTTATTTGAAAAAAAAAAATCTTAAAAAGCACACAGTTGAAACTCTGCGAATCTTTGAGAAAATATTCATTGAGAATCCACAATTAATGCACCGCTGGTGCTGAAAAGTTCCTGAGGTTCTGAGCATTTTTTTCTGTAGAAAAAATGCAGGTTTAGGGGTCTGTCGGTGAATTATCTCTATATAAAATATGCTGACCTGAGGGGCTGTTAATTTTTTTCCAGACCTTTGAATGTTTTTCTAAAAAATTCCGACCTGTGTGTCTGTCACATTTGTTGATTTCCCTATTTTCTTTGTTCAATCTCTAATTACCATAGCATCCTGTTTTTTTCAATCGGATTTCCAATTCATTGTCACGAAATGGACGCACCCAAACACAAGTCTTCCTATCTCTCCTGGTCTGGTTTAGTGGTTTTTTCTCCCCAGCAGATTTTTATTTATTGTTACACACGCATACCTGTGTAAATAAGTGTGTGTGAGAGTGCATTTTAATATTATCCTCATATTGTTGTCTGATATGTAGTTTTTTGCTGTTGTTGTACATTCTCGCTTTTGTTTGTTGATGAAAACTGGTGTTAGTTACTGTAACTATTTTTATAAGCATATCCATGTCATCTGGTGTAAGGTGAAGTGAGAGAGTGTATTCATGGATGGTAAAGTTGTAGAATAACTAACAACAACAATAGCAGCAATAACAATACTGATTGTTGTTTGTTTGTTTTCCCTTCATTTGTGTAATACACTCGTCGAACGAATAAAAACTGATATTTAAATTGATTTTTTTTTTTTCTCCACATAAAAAGAGGATATAGGGGAGAGAATAAAGGTGGCCAAGGTTGGACATTAAATTATTGAACTTTTTATTCAATACATAGAAAGCTTTTAGATCCCTTTAACTGACGCCCCCTTTTCGTCTACGTCTCTGCCTAACCAAACGGATTCACCCCAGTTTTTTTTTAAATATTGTATTACACAAATATGCAGATGTAACTCCAATGGTCTGGCAACAGACCCCTTGTCCCGCCATAAGTCTGCGTTTGTGTGTAAAAATTTGTTCGCAACAATAAATAGTTAGAGAATTCAAATACCTGGTTGGTGCTCCGTTCCAGCCCCGACTGCTTCTCCAATATTGTGTTCACACAGTAATGTTTGTGTTGGATTTAGGGTTTTGTTGTTGCTGCTGCTGTTGTTGTTATTTACTTTGGTAGCGTGTGTGAGAATTTTTTTCTGGCTCCTGTAAATATACAAAATATATATAAATTATAAAAATTCATTGCATACTTTAAGGTGCTTTTATATTACATTAAATGTTGCATATTTTTGGGGATGTTTTCAAAAAAAATCTATTTAAAATGCCATAAAATTAAATTGCCAAGTTTTTTTGCAGTGAAAACTTTTTTGAGACATACAAGAGGATGCCCCCCATTAGTATTTTGTTTATCATTTGTTTCGGATGCATTACATATATGTACAAAAACTGTGGTGTGTGACTAAAGAAGGAGTGTCAAACAAGATCGGTATTCCCCAAGATATTGTCCATAGAAACAAGACAGACCTACGAATCTGTGATATTTTTTTCTATAAAAAAACAGACCTGATTTTTTTTGTATAGGGTCTGAGAAATTTTTCTATAGAAAAAGACCTTAGGTGTTTAATATTTTTTCTATTAAAAAAATACCAGACATAGGGCCTTTAATTTTTTTTACAGAAAAAATACCAAACCAGAGATCTTCAAATTTTTTCCCAAGATTTTTCCACAGAAAATAGACAGGCCTGTGGTGTCTGTGACAAACTTGGGGTTAGTGAATTTTTTCTATAGAAAAAAGTACATACCTGGGGGTCTTCGATTTTTTTTCTGTAAATAATAGGACCCTAGGTCTGTCTTAGTGAATTTTGACTATAGAAAAAGTCTGTGCATTTTTTTCTACAGAAAAAAGACACCCAGGGGCCTGTGCATTTTTTTCTATAGAAAAAAAGACAGACCTAGGGGCCTGTGCATTTTTTTCTATAGAAAAAAGACAGACCTAGGGGCCTGTGCATTTTTTTCTATAGAAAAAAAGACAGACCTAGGGGCCTGTGCATTTTTTTCTATAGAAAAAAAGACAGACCTAGGGGCCTGTGCATTTTTTTCTATAGAAAAAAAGACAGACCTATGGGTCTGCAAATTTTTTTCTATAGAAAAAAAAGCAGTCCAGAGGCCTGAAGAATTTTTTTCTATAGAAAAAAAGACAGACCTAGAGTCTGTGCATATTTTTCTGAATGAAAGAAAAGACAGACCTAGGGGTATGTGCATTTTTTCTATAGAAAAAAATACGGACCTAGGGGTCTGTGCATTTTTTTCTATAGAAAAAATACAGACCTAGGGGTCTGTGCATTTTTTTTATCAACATTGTGAGTTCCTCTTTAAAATCATTTTGATTTGATTACAACTACATCATTTTTACCGTTTTTACCTCCCAAAAATTAATCCGAATAGAATTGAATTTTATCTACATTCCCCTGAGGCTTTCGTTAACAAATTTCCTACCTTTCTTTTACCTCCATAATGCACCCACAAACAAATCTAACCCACTTCCCTGAATTAGGCATTTCACTTTTATGTAACCACTTTTACAACTATTGTCACTCAATGAATTACAAGTGCCAATTTCACTACTTCACCCTCCCCCTTATGGTTAGGCAAGGATATTTGTATAATAAAAAACAACAACACCACCACACTACTACTTTTTTATTGGAATCATTTAGGCCTTCGCCATAAATGAATTCAGACTGCCTCCACATTTCGAATTTGGTTAAGTCCGTCCACTCCGATTCTGAAGTTCATTTCGAATTCATATCATTTCCATTGGAAATGACATCTTATTAAAAACAATGACACTCTCAGTGGCATTAAATGAGTCCCCTGGAAAAATAAAAAATCACTTTGGTTGGTGGACATATTGATTGGTCCCTGGCTCAACTGACATCCATCCACTGAGCGAGGACTCCGTCTAAAAACCCCTTTCACCTAAAATAGAAAAAAAAATAAATTGTTGGCTACCTTTTTTGTTAGTGCCCTCGCTATTTGTTGGTTAGTTTAGATGGTAGTTGTATTTGTTGTATGGGGAAATGTTAACAATTGTCATTCTACTTCGTCTTCCACTTCCGTTATCCTCGGGTCTCAACATAAAAAAATAAAATTGGGGCCTAGTAGCATTTCCAACACAAACAACACCATGAGGTAAAATTGAACAAACATTTTGAGGGATTACTTTGCTGTGTTTAGTTGTTGTTGGTGTTGCTGCTGCTGTTAGTCCTTTGTTAAGGGGTTTTCCAAAGCCTAGGCCAACAACGACAAATAAAAATACCAGTTTAGTTTATTTTGTCCATCGAACAACCGACCGACCGACCTACCCGGGGAAAGTGAAGATTGCCGTAAAATGTTTTATTTCGTATTTTTTTGAGTTGATGGCAATTCGAGGAAAAAAAGGTTTATTTTTAGATACCTCTTGCGAACAAATACAACACAATAGTTAAAAGGACACACATGTTCATTAGAGAGTGGTGGGTGTTTGGACAATAAACGAGAGTAGAACACAAAAAGCAACAAAAAACACAATCGGACAAAACGCCATGGCCACTCCATCATTCGCTGGCCATTGATATTGGCATTTTTGTTGTGATAGTTTTTCATTTCACGTGTGGCCGATGTGTTGGAGATGGCATTACGTTTTTGGTTTTGATTTTTGTTACAAATGATAAACGATCTAATTCCAAATGTGGTTGGTTGGTATAGCAGTGGCAGAGAAGGCCAAACTAGGGTACTCAGTTTGATTATTTTCTTCTATTTTCTACAGGAAGAAAAAATACCCTGAAGGTCCGCATTTTTGAAATTAGAGAACTCCAGACCCCTACCTATTTAAAAAGGGACACTCAGCTCCAAATTTATTCTGTAGGAAAACAATTCTCAGAAAAAAATCTCAGACCCACATGTCTGGTTTTTTATAGAAAAAAAAAAATCGCAGACTCTTTGGTCTGGCTTTTATTTCTATAGAAACAAATTTATATCCCCACAGGTCGGGGGTTTTCTATAAAATATAAGTAAAGTCCGGGTTTTTTCCAATTGAAAAAAAAATCTCAGACCCTCAGGTTTGGCTCTTCAAGTCGGGGTTTTTTTTCTTTGGTAAAAAATTCACAGACCCTCAGTTCGGTGTTTTTTTTTTTTATAGAAAACAAATCACAGACCCTCAGGTCTGTATTTTTTCTATAGGAAAAGATCCTTAGGTCGGGGTTTTTTCTATAAAAAAAATTCGCAAACCCTAAGGTCGATTTTTTTTTCTATAGAAAAAAATCTCACTCAGAAATCGGGATTTTTGTCATAGAAAAAATTCCCAAAAACTCTGGTCGATGTTTTTTTCTATAGAAAAAAATTCACAAACCCTAGGTGAAAGATTTTACTATTCAGATCGTCAAGTCAGGATGTTTTTCTATAAAAAAATTCAAATCCTCAGGTCGGGATTTTTGCACAGAAACAAATTTTTAGACCCTCAGTTCTTTTTCTGTTTCTATAAAAAAAATTCCGCAGGCACACAGGTCGGGTTTTTTATAGTAAAAATTCACGCAACCTCAGGTATGAATTTTTCTTAAAGAAACAAATTCTTATGCCTTATTCTGTACTCCTTATTGCTCTGACTTATGATAGACTCCAAAGTCGGGGTTTTTTCTGTACCAAAAAAATTACCAGACTATAACGTCAGGGCTTTTTCTATAAAAAAATCGCAGAAACTCACATAGTTTTTTTTTTGCTGAAAAACCTCCATGTTAGATTAGTAGTCAGATTAAAATAAAAATCGCAGACCCTCATATCGGGTTTTTTTCTATAGAAAAAAATCTCAGACCCTCTGGTTGAGGGATAGAACAAATCGATGTCTTTTTCTATTATCAAAAATTCTCACTGTCAAATCGAAGTTTTTTATCTAAAGAATAAAATTATTAGACCTTCAGGTCATGTTTTATTCAACACAAACCCACAAGTCTTGATTATTTTCTAAAGAAACAAAATCTTGGGGTTGGGTTTTTTTTTCTACAGAAAAAAATTTTTCGGTGTTTTTTTTTCACAGACCGCGGGTCGGTGTTTTTTCTAAGTCTCAGACCCTACAGACCCCCTGGTCGGTGTTTTTTTCTAAGTCTGCGACCCTACAGACCCCTTGGCCGATGTTTTTTCCAAGTCTCATACCCTAAGGAAGGAGTTTTTTATACAAAAATTCTCGGACCCCAGGTCGAGGTTTTTTTCTTTAGAAAAAATGCTCATATTATCTTGTCTGGTTTTTTTTCTATAAGAAAAAAATATTAGGCCCCCAGGCACAACTTATTGCCCCGACCTGTGATATTATCGCGAATTTTTTTCGCGCATACGGCCGCGACAATCTAAAACCATTGCTTTTCCGAATACCGAATGTTGGGTTTTGTTGACAATTTCAATTTGTTTTGTTGGCTTCGTAGCTACCTGCGTAGGTGTTGGTCATAGTGCTGTTGATGCAGCAGTGCTACAGCGGATGTGTATAGTTTTCCATTGCAGTTGATGTTGCTGTGACGTTTTGTTTTTTTTTTGTTGTCTTTAATTGTTGCGAATTTGTGTTGTGTGTGTGCACGCCCATGTACTTGGGTTTTGTTAATACATGAATTTGTATTTAGAATGCAGAGTGCCCGGGTAAAGCATTGTTACAGCTGTAATCAGGACAACTACTGTTCGCTTTACTTTTCGGTGATGAAGATGATGAGGGTGTGTGGAGGGGATGACGAGGGTTAGATAAAATGACAATATGTAGTGTAAATAGGATGCTATGATTCCGATCAATATCATTGGTTATGCATGATGACCATCAGATGCATAGTAAAAATGACTGAAATTGAAATAGAACAAAACTAAATTAAACAAAATCGAAACAGGATTGAATGACGACAGTTTGAGAGCTTTAAAAATCTATAGAAAAATTCGAATATTTACAATTTGCGACATATTTGAATGAAATGCGAAGTCAAACTTTAGGGGAAAATGCAGCTCAGAAATTTTTAATTAAAAGAAAGACCTTCATCAAGGACTTTGATATATATTTCTGAAGACGAAACAGCCAGGCTTAATAGGTTATTGAATATTAAAAATCCTTCCCTAGAATTTAAAAGATGCTTCCCAATTACCAGTCTGTCCCCAAACACCATGAATTCGTATAATTTTTTTTTTCAATTCCTACCTCTCGACCGATTGTAGGGCACCTCTCCATCCACATATTCTAAAAACCAAAAACCTAAATGGCAAATAGTTCCGTTCAATTCCGTTGCATTGTCTGTTTGTGTGTGTATGTGTGCGTGTGTTCGGAGTGAGATGTGTAATTGTTTTTAATGACATTTTGCAATTAGGTATTCTAGACATTTAACATGGCTGCGCGCTAATGCATGATTGACATGATTTGACAATATGAAAAAGGAATTCACTTTGTAGGCGACATATGTACACAGGCACACAAACGCATACACACACCCGCTATACACATTCACCACAACACCTATGAGCGTTTGTAGCAAGGTGTGCTCGGGAGGAAGAGAATAGGCTGCATATGTGTTCATTTTACCGCAATAGCCAGGCTGACACATCCTGTCCAGGAAATGACATTCATTGCAGCTGTTTCACAATAAAAGTAATATAAATTATTTAAAATCGAAAACAAAAAATGTTGAATAGAATTTAAGAGAGAAATTCTCAACCGTACACAACAACAGGAATCAGAGACACACTGGAGAATTCCACAGTCCGACTCGAGGGGTCGGTGAAATTTTTATTTTTTCTATAGAAAAAAAGACAGACTTATGGATTAGTGAATTTTTTTCTATAAAATACACCGATCTGTGGGTCTGCGGAATTTTTTCTTTAGAAAAAAGTACAGACCTGGGGTCTGAGAATTATTTTCTATAGAAAAAATATAGACCTGTGTGTCTGTACCCGGGGGTAAAAAAACACCGACCCGGAGGTCTGTGAATTTTTTCTGTGGAAAAACACCGAACCGGAGGTCTGTGAATTTTTTCTGTGGAAAAAACCCCCGAACCGGAGGTCTGTAAATTTTTTTCTATGGAAAAAAACACCTCCGGTTCGACCTGTAGATCTGTGTTTTTTCTACAGGCCCATACGATTGTTTTTAGATAAAAAAAATCCGCAGATAACTAGTTTCTTCATTTTTTCAGTCTGAATATTTTTTTCTATATAAAATGTACATACCACAAGGACTTCATATTTTTTCTCTGATATTCAAATCCTTTAAATGTCATTTCCCTTTTTTAAATAAAATGAATACCCGCCTTGGTCACTGGGCTATATATTATAAATGTCATGCGAAATGACTCCTAAAAGTCTACTTTGTGAAAAAAATACAACAAAAATAATAACTTTAATTGCCCTAACACATAGACGGTCATAAAGTTTGTCATGTCATCCTAAAACTATGTTTGACATTTTTTTTTTGTGTGTTTCTGCTTGACACAAACAATTTGACTCCTAAAAGTCTACTACGAATTTTTATCATCATTTTTACGAATTTTTTGTGATGTATATTTTTTTCCAACATCAACTTTGTTAGCTGAAATATGATGACATATTTTTGATGTATGCATGGTCTCAGTCCTCTTCCCTCCTCATCCTTATTCCTTATTATATTACAGTTTTGTTTAATAAAAATAAACTTTGTTTTTAATTTGTTATTGTGTGTGTATTTAACTAATAGAGATTTATTTCAAAGAGAAGAGAAGAGGTAGAGGTGGGGGAGAGGCTAGCATTGTTTTTGCATTATTATGATTTTACTTATTTCGATCATGTAACTGTCACATTCACATTAAAGTCGTCTCAAAACTTTCGGGCTCATAAATGCCACTTCAAAAAAAGTCAAACGAAAATGAAGAAGAAGATGAAGAGGGCAACAAAAATATTGGACCAAGGGCTAAGTTCAGTTCATGGCTAAATGTTTTTGTCATTATTTAAAAGGGGCAACACACATACACATGCATTATTGTTCATGGCCTGGTTTTTCCTTGCCTCACAGGCTTAGTTTGGCATTTGTGTCCATTAAGCTTGACCATTTGCGTGGCCATGTGCCTGTCACTCAGCTTAAAATTCTGCTTATCATTTTAAAATGTTGTTTTTTTTTTCATTCGTTCTCAGAACAATGACCATTTGCCCAATGTGGAAGGATATAAGTCTCCAATTTTTAAAATTGGCCTTAAGTGGTGATATGCAATAAAATTGTTGCTGTTGTTTTTTCCACTAAAAGGATTTGCCTTGTCACGATGTTCCATTGAATGTCCAAATTGTTAAGTTTCAAGGTCATCACTTGACCTTAGAGTACCACAGCAATCGAAGAAGCTGTGAAAACAATAAATATCGTGGAATAAAGGGGTTAATTTTAATTAATGAAAAATATCCTCCAACAGTTCTCAGGAACATCTTTAAATATGTATGTGTGCAAAAATACTTCCATGCAAATTGAAAATTTGTTTCTTTCAATTGGTGATTTGGTAATCAGTACAAATTTCCAGAAAAAATAGGCCACAGAATAGGTAATGAAGGTTGAATGCTTATAATGTACATACAGAAAGCCTACAAGAGGTATCTTAAATGTTCACTAGTTAGTGAAAAGCTACAGAGACAGAACTAATGTCGATGACCGCCTTGTAGAATGCGATTTGTCTATATAAGACCTGAAGTGTATTCTAGATATGTCTGCAGTCCAGTTTATAAAAGACTTGAACCTATTTGCTGTCTATAAAATATAGCTTCAATTAATTTCTTTATCTAAAAAATCGACTCAAAAAGTTTTACAGAAGAGCTACAAAAATCCTCTTTCCATTGACTTCTGACTATAATCCCCTGGAATCCCACCATATATAAAAGTGGCTGAAAAATTCAGCCTTTGGAAGAACTGTAGAAATGTGACTTCCTATAGAAAACAATAGAACTTTTGTATATAGAGTAAAAGTAGATTTCTTTTGTCTGCATAAAACCTACAGAGGATCAATCGAATACCTATTGAGAATCCTCAATTTATAAAAAAGCGTACAAAGGGCCTTCTGGACCTCCGAATTTTTCAAAAATATATTTCAACATTTTTATAAGGATAGATTTTAAAAAAAAAATATTATTATTTCCGAAATTGTCTTCTGTATATAGAAGACCATTGAAGGAACCTGAAGACCGGAAAAGGACATAGCCTTTAAACCACCCACTGAAGTTATTTTTCTTTAGAGAAACTGCAGCATTTCCTCAGCCTAAAATAAGCAATGCAGAGAGCCTTCTGTTTATAGAATATCAATAGAAGATCTGATGTATATGAAATACCCACTGAATATTCCCCATTCATTGAGGACCTACTTAGAGATTTTTTTATTTATAGAAGGCCTATAAATAGAACCTTCAGAAGTGTTTAATAAAAGAAACAAGTGAAAAAGAGTTAAGTTCAGCCGGGCCGAACTTTTTTATACCCTCCACCATAGGTATACTGACAGGTACTTGGAATGAAAATATAGTTCGAAGCTGGGGAATATCGGTCCACCCCTTCTGGTACCTCCCACACAGGGGCTAGGACTAGGCCTAATTGCGGTCTATAGTTCATATAAGGTTCATTATCGAACCTTACGTTCTAGTTTTTTATCTCGATATCCTCCGAAGATGAAATGATTACAACAGAGTCTTAGAACCAAACTCAAAACGCAGAATAAATCAGATAACTATTTTAATATAAAAAAGGGGGTCATATGGGGACTATCCCAAAAAGGAGGCTAATATTAATAATTTTTGGTAGGGAGATTGCAGCAAATTCGGTTGAAAACGCTCAAGAACCCCAAAATACCGAAAATTGGGGGTATCCTTATATGGGGGCTATCCGAAAAAATGGGCCTATATTCATAATTTTTTGTGGAGATATTTAATACCTATTAAGAACTCAAAATACTAAATTACAGCCAATTCGGCGGAAAAATACGATAAAAATACTGAAAATTAGGAGGTACCGTTAGATGGAGGCTACCAGAAAAAGTGGACCTATATTTATAATTTTTTGTGGAGACATTAAGTACCTAATGTAGCAAATTTCAGCGAATTCGGTTGAAAAATGCGCTCAAGAACCCCAAAATACCGAAAATTGGGGGGTACCCTTATATGGGAGCTATGCCTAAACGTGGACGTATAAAGCCCATCTTCGAACTTGACCTGCCTACCTATTTTTCAGAATATTATATAAGGACTTGCTTATAGACTTAAAACTGTCTGCTGTCTATAGAATAAATCGTGGGAATCCAATATCTAGAAAAGGCAACGAAAGGTTTTCATTTGGCCCGAAGAATATATGTTGATTTAAGAGGAACTGCTGAAAGACCTATGCCTAGAAGAAGATCTGCAGAGGACTTTCTGTCTGAATAACATAAGAACATCTTATGTCTACATTAGACCCACATCCTTCGGTCATTGAGGACCTGCAAAGACTCCATTGTTGTGAAGAGAGGGCCTTGAAGGGTCCCTGTATAGGCGTGGATTTTTTAAAAACATAATTTTGGAAGGACTGTATGGGCGTGGATTTTTTAAAAACATAATTTTGGAAGGACTGTATAGGCGTGGATTTTTTAAAAACATAATTTTGGAAGGACTGTATAGGCGTGGATTTTTTAAAAACATAATTTTGGAAGGACTGTATAGGCGTGGATTTTTTAAAAACATAATTTTGGAAGGACTGTATAGGCGTGGATTTTTTAAAAACATAATTTTGGAAGGACTGTATAGGCGTGGATTTTTTAAAAATTATTTTTTGGATTAACTAACTTCTAACTCGTAACAAAATTAAATTCAATATTTCTGTGTTGCCTTAAAGAAAAAACAACCATATTTTTGCAGCGGACATGTTGTGGCTTATTTCCCTTATACAATCCAAATAACAAGAAGAAGACCTAGGAAAAAACATGTGCTTAATATTTTTGTAACACATCCTTTTTAATATTTTTTCCTTGCTGCCGTTGCTGTCTTCCTTTTGGCCTTATTTTGTCTATTTGTGCTAACGTGGCCAATTCATTGTGCGATAGCAGCAGCAACTGACAGAATTTGCTCCTTCCGCCAATGGTCAATGTTTTTTTCGCTTTTTTATAACATCTTATATTTGTTGGTTTAGTTGTTGTTGTTATTGTTGCAAGGCATATCTCTTGTAGGTCTTGAGCAAAAGAGATTTCTGGTTTCCTTTTCCTTCAAAAACCATAATTGAATTTATCAAAAGCGGAAATGCCTGCTGTGTGTGCGAACGTATGTGTGTGTGTAAATTGAGCTTGTCAAGCTTTTGACTCCATTCATGTTAAGATATAGCATACGAACGTATGTATGTGTGCGAACATTCATTCATACGTGTCTATGTCGTTTGGATTTTGCTTTTGTACACATAAACTTAACATGTCAGAGGCTAAACTGTTTTTGTGTGGCATAAAACTGCTGCATCAATAATATGAAGAATAAGAAGAAGAATGGTATTTGTAACCCCTGTCACACCTCTAAACACATACATATGTGATATTTGGTCTTCAGTAGAACTCCCGTATCTATAGATGGTTTCTACTTTACTTTTTTATTTGATAGGTTAAATACTTGAAAAAAGTCCTCCTTTTTGTTTAAATGTAATTTTGACTTTTGCAACAATTTCATTTTTTTTTACAAATAATAATCAAAAATCCAACAAAAGTTCTTTGAGAGGTTAGGGGTTTGGGTGGGGTGGGGTGAATGCGAATCTATTTCAAGTCATTTGCAGCCCTTTTCAAATTTTGCTATTTGTATTCACAATTGTAAAGAGACCATAAAAAATGGGATTTCTTTTGAACAACTAACAAAGGATTTAAGTTTCTAATCCCATCTCTCTCAAAACAATGTTAAGCATGTGGGGAAAGGGGAGGGGCTCCATATTTAAGAAAACTTCTATGAAATATCACCTATAAAGAAAATACCACAGAAACAAAGTTTGACGATTCAAAGGAGAAGACGAAGAAAAAAAGGAACATAAAAGCAATAACAAAAGCAAATAATGCAAGTGTTAAAAATACTGTAAAATATCCACGAATTATAAGCTATAGATAATGTTGAAAATAGAGTTTGTGGAGGAAATTATAAAACAGTTACAGGTCATTGAAATGGGAAGGTGTGCGGAATAAATTGATCAAAAATCTATGCCTATAAAAAATGTATATTTAAAAAAATACACAACTACAGATAGATCTGGAAAAAATATATATTTTGAAAAATCCACGCCTGTTCATTATTTTAAAAAATCCACTCCTGTAGATAGTTAAAAACAATGAGCAAACACAACTACCACGGAACTCTAACTTTCTTCGGATTTTTATTCCGTGCCAGGGTATTATTTCTCGATATTTGCACCCTCTTGCCTGATTAGAGGTCAACAGCACCACTTCCTTACACGGACATGTTTTCCGAATATAACTAATATTCAGTACAGTCCTTCTAATTACTTGTACATATTCCCTTCACCGTGGGTTGTGTTATGATGTTCGGCTTATAATGGTGGCTTATAGATCGACTCGAAAAAACAAAAACAAAAAAGTTTTCGGTCCACTTCATCCCGAAATTGATATCTGATTATCATCGAAAATTATAGGCGTTGTACTTGACCATAACTGGAATCTCATGGAACATTTCAAAACGAACAGTGCTATATGTCCGCCTTCTAGTGTGGTAATGGGTTACTAAATAATATCTGAATACGTAAGCACCTGTAAATATTTGAGTGTAAATCCCACATCCGAGTACATACATTGCTATACAGGGAGAGATGAAAAAACTGCAACCAACTTCAGACTGCTGTCACTTCTAAACCAATCGTCCAGTGACAGCTCATTATATTGTTTACAACTTTCTATTGGCCACCAAAACTCAATCGCCAGCCATGGTGATGGTGTGGGCCGCCATAACAGCCGATGGTAGCTCATCCCTCGTATTTATCGAACACCATCAGAATAAATGCTGAATATTATCGCGAAAATATTCCGGACCAACTGGACCATCCTGAGTGCGATGGTGGACGCGCCACCCAAGAATGGTTACAAAATGAGGTTCCTCGCTTCATTTCCAGCGCACAATGGCCACCAACATCTGCTGATACCAATCCGTTGGACTATTCTTCTGTCTGGAGTATTTTGGAAAGCAACGTTGGCACTAAAAATACCAAAGTTTCGATTACCTCAAGCAAGCGCTTCGCCGGGAATGGGCCAAAATACCGCAGAGTAACAGTCGGGCAGCGTGTGATGGTTTCATTGGCCGTTTGAAGGCCATAATTGGCGCCAAAGGTGACCAATTCGAACAAATCTAAACTTATTCTAAAATTTGACGCTAATTCCGACATATTTGCTTTCATTCAATTAAATTTAAAAAAGTGTAAATATTCTGGCGCTTGACTTTGTTGCAGTTTTTTATCTCACCCTGTATTTGGTATCAATTTAAAGGCCAACCACTCCTCTTACATACACTATCAACTTCTCGGGTCTATATCCTTCTGGAGCAAATATATACGCTATAGAATACAAAAAGCAGACATGCATATTCTTTGACCCAATTCTCTTCTCCATGTAAAATTTCGCTATGTTCGGGTCATATTTGCGGCCTCTAGAGCGACCAGGAAAACCGACAAAAATTAAGTATTTGGTCCATATCATCCCCTAAATATTACCCGATCTTTACCAAAAACAATAGGGGTCTTTAATAGGGGTCTCCATCCCACATGCAAAATTTCGTGAATATTGGCAACATAGTTGTGTAGAGTATAAAAATCCAAGCCGTAAAAAAATATTCATCTACACTTAAAAATTATTCATCCGCGCCTTGAAAAATTACTCATCTACGCCTTGAAAAAATATTTTACAAAACTTAAGCTTAAAAAAATGTTAAAGAAATTTTTGTGTTTTAAAAATACGAAAATAAACCTACCTTCATAAAAATTATAAAAAAAATTCAAAAAACTTCTCTTAAAAAATTTTAAATTGTTTCTTTTTTATTTTTTATTTGAATTTATTCCTTAAGACAAAATCCTTTAGGGCCAATAAATAGTGTTAAAAGTATATCTTATATTCCTAAGCATTATTTAAAATTAATCAATAAAAATTTATCACTTAAACTTCCCAACCATAACCAATTTTAAACTACACATTAAAAATACGAGGGCAGTTCGGAAAGTTCTTAGCCTAGCACAAAAAGCGCGGTATAAACAGAAAAAAGTTAAGTGTTTTAGAAACTTCCATCTTTGTGATGAACACATGTTAAATTTTGTTTTGATCTGGCAACTCCTTCATATAGAAACAGGTGTAATTTGTAAATAAGCGTGGAATTTAGAAATATGTACGAGGGCAGTTTGGAAAGTTCCTAGCCTAGCACAAAATGCGTATTACTTTAAGAGGAGATTGAAGGCAATAGAAGATTCTTTGGGTGTTCTGTGTAATATTAAAAAATCATTTTAAAAATTATCGCTAAAAAGTATATCTAAGTACTTAAAATCGAACTTACAATTATCCTTATAACTTCCCTCCGCCTCCTTATGACATATTTCTCCGTTTCTCCCAATATTCTTCTAGCAGCTTTTCAAATTTATCATCCATATGTAGATAATATTCCGATTTAACTTCATCAGGATGATGTTGCTTGCGATGTTTTGGTATTTTTGTAACATCATCAAAGGTCTGCAGACAACAGGGACATGTGTACAAGTCGATTTTACGATGTTTCGCAGCCAAATGTTCGATAATAGCACGTTCATTATAATAAATGCCACTACAATCGGTACATTGAAATATATTTTTTGATCTTGCTGATCCCGTACACATATGTCGTATCGATGAAAAAGTACCATTACATTCATAACAATTATATACAGGGGTCAGATTTCGATGTTCAAACCAATAATGTTCATAAAGTTTGTGTAGTAATCGGATATTATTATTACACACACTGCACACGTACGTTGACATACCTCTACCGGTTGTAACAAGTTTAAGAGGTTTTTCGAGCGCATGTTTCTCTGAGTAGTGTTGTATCTTAGAATCGTACGATAAATTCCGATGGCCACATATTTTACAATCATATCGTGGATTGGCCGATTTACTTTTATAAAATATTCGATGTGATTTGTTACGTGATTGCATAATGATGTCAATTGTGGGCTCATCGGTAACCGAATCTAAATCGATAATCTCAATTGGAGTTTCTTGTGTTGCCATTGATGTTGTGGGTTGCAGACCCACAGGCTGTGGTACATTATTCTGGATTGTAGAACCGCCAGCTGTAATTTCTTCATTTATTATATCGAGAAATTGTTTATTTGATACAGGTATTGCAGGATTGAATCGATTTTCAGATTCAGTTGCTGATGATGATGCATTGTTGGAATGTTTTGTCGATTGTTGACCAATAGTTGTTGTATCGCCTTCTTCTCGTTTCATTGCGGTTATATCGAATAGTTTGAGTTGTGCTAATTGGATGGACGCTTCAAAGCTGTGGAATTCGGTAATTCTAAGCCAGCATTGGGAACATAAATTGCTCAAGTATTTGGCATCAAACATATTTACAATCTAAAAAGAAAAATAATTTAAAACAAATCTAGGCTTATAAAAATTAAAAAAATATATTTTTAAAAAATCCACGCTGATAAAAATAAAAAAAAATACAAACAAATCTTTCCATACCCCTTCCCTTTCTTATCATTGTTAATCGAAGAAAAAACAAATACGTAGTAGTATCGTGTACATTAACTTCTTAAAATTTATTTGACAAATAAACAAAGGGCACTCTAATTTAACTTAACTATCACTTAAATCCATTATTTCACTGGGAGCACTAGCAACACTTCCTTTAGATTTAGTATTCGATTTGTCAACACTGGATCGTTGTGGTGTTGATTCTCGCCACCTTGATCGATCTCTAACGCGAATCAAATCGCCAACATATTCTTTATAGGTATTATCACGTTTAGCGACATATTCATTTAATAACTTTTCAAATTCGTTATCCATATTCGCGTAGTATTTCTTCTTATCCTCAGTGGGGTGATGTTTTTTACGATGTCCGACAATTTCTTTGACAGCATTAAATTTTTGCTGGCAACACGGACAGGTGTACAATTCGATATGGCGATGCTGTGAGGCCAAATGTTCAACTACTTCACGTTCCGTTTCGAAGGCTTCTGCACAATAAAGACAATCGAAATCCTTCGATACCTTCGTAGTTAATTTCATTGTTTGTCGTTTTGTCGCAACTCGACACTCGTGTTTTGATCGGTTGTTGATAATTTGTTTACATGCCGTACATTGATGTACACTTTTAAGATTCCGGTGTTCAAACCAATAATGATGAAAATATGGCAAAATGTTTCCCGACATATGTTCACAGATATGACAGGGATATTTAAGGCGACCCTCCGAATCTTTCACCGGTTTGATTGGCTGCCCTTCAACACAATGCCTCTTGGCATAATGGATTACTTGATCCTTGTATGATGGATTCATGCAACCGCATATTTTACAATAGTATTCTACATGAGCCGGGTGTACTTTGGATATGTGAGTCCTGAGGCTAGTTCTCGAACCATATCGTCTGGTGCACAGATGACATTTGAATGCATTGGGATTCTTGTGCAGAAGAGCATGTTCCTTGGCTACGCGTAGTGCTATTAAGCGTGAACAACATACAATATACATAGGTTGTCCAGGATGTTGAAGGTCAAAGTGCTGTTCTAGCAGTGTCACATTTTGAAATATGGAATCGCATGATCCACACTTAATTTTCGGTAACCATTTATTGATGATGTCTTTTGCTGGCATTGATGGTCTCTCAATGATTGTGCTGGTGGTGGCTGGGCATTGTTTCCGAGGAGTCTGTTCACTGTCCGAATCTAGGTCTATTATCTCAATGTCTGTATCACTTGTTGCCGATGTTGATGATGATGATGGTGGCACTTCAGATAGTATATTAGCTTCTTGTTCGGTTTCCGTAGTGATCACGTCTTTCTCTTTAGAAGATTGTTGTTTGTTGCTGGAGATAGTTGCATTATCTACTTGCGCTTCATTTTCAATTATAGATTTTACATTAACTGTATCGCTGCTCTCTTGCTTTATGGGCTTTATATCGAACAGCTTGAGTTGTGCTAATTGTATGTCGGTTTCAAAGCTATGAAACTCGGAAATTGTACGCCAACATTGTGAACATAAACTGCTTAGGTATTTGGCCTCATACATATTGAGAATCTATAAAAGCAAAAGTGTTGTTGTTTTTATATTCTTTTTTTCGGAAATTAAAAATTAAAGCTAGTTTAATTTATGAGATGCCAACACCATGAAATATTGATGCTATAATGAATTTAAAGTATGAATGAATACCTTGTCTACTAGATGAATCGATCTGTCAGTCCATTATAATTTGTAATCTAACTGAATATCAAATTTATGAGTCGATCGTCACAAAATTTGTTGTGAGCTTTCGATTCTGCACGAGAAGGCAGCTATTGTACTAAATGAGTCGAAATACAACGTTCTAGAGATTTGTCCTGAGATTTAACGATGTAGATATAGAGACGACTGGAACCGTAGAAACCCTCCTCTAGACTGTCTGGCTTTTTATACAGACGGATCGAAGATGAAAGAAGGTACAGGGGCTGTGAAAGGCTAGACCTTGAGCTTACCCACAAATTGGATAGCAATTGTAGTGTTTTCCAAGCTGAAATTTTCGCGTCCAAATTTATACAAACATCGACACTATTTACTACCTATTTTTTACTTCTTTATTAGCTTCTTGTCTTCTCTATACCGTTTCTCTCCTACAGATCTCTAAATATCTATTCATGGATGATGATTGGATGCCGGAGAGGCATTTTTGTAAAAAGTATTTTATTCCTGGAGGATCTCAGGTCATAATCCTCACAATCCACAACCTTGAAAGTACCGAAAATCGGCAGAT
This sequence comes from Musca vetustissima, assembly GCF_032173495.1. Classification (NCBI taxonomy): domain Eukaryota; kingdom Metazoa; phylum Arthropoda; class Insecta; order Diptera; family Muscidae; genus Musca; species Musca vetustissima. The sequence continues at coordinate 322,859 of NW_026884077.1, forward strand.
ATTCTTTTTTTATTATGGTCTCATCAACTTGTTTTGAACCTGGTGATGATCGGTCAATATTTTGGTCAAACTGATCGACAATCAAATGGATCAAATACATTATTTTAGTTTAGTTTTTCTATTCATTCTACAAACCACTATTATTATCCGGACATTTCAAAAATTTTCAACTTTTGTCATGATCGATCAAATATTCGGCATGTTAAATTGACCACTAGAAATTTATGTGAACATTTCCCCAAAATTGTATTCTATGGATTACGTTTACTCTGGGAAGATATATTCCCATGAATTAATATAGTTGACTGTGGAATGTATATCAATTATATTGGTGTATGTTGTGGGGTATGGGAGGCATATTATTCGCACAGTAGTGCATGGCTCACCACACAGGTGAATTAAACCTTTCAATCGGATGGTATTCGTATATACATTATTGTCTTAATCCGTAGTGGGCGTCCTTTTTGAACCTTGTCGGTCAATATGTTGATCAAATGGATCTAGTTAAAAAAAGAACTAGTTAAAATTCCGATTTTGACTCAGCCGAAAGATATAAGTGCAGTGATAGTAGTGTAGGGTATCAACTATACTACTTGGCTTATGGAATTTTTACTACTTTGAATTGTATTTGTAAAAATACTGTTTCCAGAAAAAACGCATTTAACGTTTGAGAAGCACACTGATAAAGTTATTGAGATTTTAAATTGAAAATTTCAAGAGGCATTTTTGAATAAGTGTAGGCTTTACAAATATAAAATGAAATTTTTGAAACCGAGAATGGAGTCCGTTGCCTTAAACAATATTTTTTGATCTGTCTAAACTCATTTGTGATTTTCGGTATTTATAAATCTTAGGTACAGTTTATGATGAGTATGAAATATGTTCTAAAAATGAAACACTTTTAATTACATAGAAATTTATATTAAATTTGAAATTATTACTTACCTGAGGATGAAAATATTTACAGGTAATTTCATGCAGAACATTGGGTCGGCCATTTTCATCATACAGCGGTTTGCCATCCTCAAATGTATTTACACACAATCGGCAGATTTTAGTGTAGTCCATGGTGAAACTAAAAACAAAAAATAAAAAACAAATTAATATTTTTTTATAAGAAAAAATGATAGATTTTCCTAAAATACCAAAGTAGTATTTGCCACACCAAATACTGTTACCTCCTATACCTCCTATAAAATACAACATTAGACATTCTATCAGTGTTAGCAGTTAGGCTAACTGTCTGTCTGCATGCCTGGCTGTCTTCATCCTGCAAAAACACAGACCGAGTGACTGACTGAATGACTAGGTATCGGTAAGCAGCATGTGTTGATTGTATGGTGAAGTCGTTTCCTTTTTTCGATTTAGTTACAAGAGTTAGTGTGAGTGTGTGTTTAGTTCATGAAAATCGCATTACTTCCGTTAATGTTTTGGCACGTTTCTACTGCAAAAGTATGCGCATAAATCAGACGACAAACTCAACTCAAACTTAACTGATGTGAACATAAGCCTTCATATGGTTACATTAGCACACAAATCGACAAAAAAGAATGTTTTTTATCCACACATAGCCCTGCAACATATAAAAACAAATGAGCGAACATAGAAACGATATTGGCAGTAGAAACTTCACTTCAATAGTTTTATGGTTGTGGCTTCAGTAGTGCGATAGGACGAAATTTGGAGTTACATTTTAACAGCTGTGTGCAACATGGAATTTTTATTTTTCTTTCATGTTGTGTAGCACAGAACGAACACACAACAGTTTTTCGGGTTTCAGAGTATAAAACAAAAAAAAGACTAGTGAAGAATTACTGCTAGTGTGGTCTTCTCTTCGTACTTTAGTGGGCCTATATTGGAAATTCGTTCGTCGTTTCAATATTTAACCATAGAAGGTGTTGATTATTCTTGCAACGTTCAACGAATGCCGTATTGAAAAGGGTTTTTCTTTACTACTGCTAGTCCTACCATATATGGGGTTTATGCTGCATTCCCGCGCGCACACACACACCGAGAAATATATGCGTACATGTACATGTTCCTAGCAAGATGTTCCATCAAGAATTGTCAGAAGTGTCATGCATTTGCAGTAGACGAAGTGTATGTAACGGAAAATTGTCTTAAAAACTCAATTTAATAATTGCTTGAAGTACAAACTATGTTGTGTTCGATCAGACCAAGGAACCGAAGAGGTTTTTAAACCACCAATGCAAAATTGCTGCTAGTTAGCATAGAAAATACGTTCAGGGCCGTTAGAAAATCTGAAATCGGTCATTAAGTTGCCAAAAGTGATCAGGACAATTTTATCAGAGCTATGTAAATTGTACATCTATATTAAAACATTGATGCGAGGATGTCATTGACCCTCATAGAATCCGAAAATTCAAATTATCACACTCCAATTAAGACATTTGTTACATAAATTACTTGTTGTGAGATTTTGTAACCCATTGGACGGTCTGAGAAACTATACCGACTAGCTGAAGGCCTTCGATTTTGGTTTTCAGGCGAGATGAAGCGGGATAAGTATTTATAGACGTGCTTAGGGCCTGATAGTCTTTATGGATAAACGGAAGGCCTGTTAATCTTTATACTTAAACTGAAAGCCTGGAAATTATTATAGAAGAACTGACTGTCTAGGAATCTTTAGTGGACATGCTGAAGGTCTATACGTCTTTATACACGAACTGGAGGTTTGAGAGCCTTTCTGAAGGTTTGAAAGTCTTTTTAGACGTACTGAAGGCCAGGCCAGTGAAGTTTCGGGGTCTTTATAGACAAGCGTGGGAGTCTTTATAGACAAGTTGAATTTTTAATAGAATTGAAAGATTGACCGTTTTTTTAGACGAGGTGAAAGCCTGGAAAGATACGAAGACCTTGGAAGTCTATAAAAGGATTATGTTCTTTAGTAGCCGTGGTGAAGTCCTGATTACCTATATAGATGAGTAGAAAGCAGAGGAAGAATGTGTAGGCGTCATGAAGGCTTGGGAGTATTTAAACACGAACTAAAGTCCTGGAGGGTTTATAGACGTACTGAAGGCCAGGGATTGAAAGTCTGAGATTGATGGGGATAGATGAGCTGAAGACTTGGTAGTATTTGTAGACGATCTTAAGCACTGGTAGTCTTTTTTTTAACCCACTGAAGTTCTGTGAGTCATTATAGACGAGCTGAAGTCCTTGTTGCCTTTGCATACTGGGAGTTTTATAAACACACTAAAGTCCTGAGAGTCTTTGTAGACCAGCAAAAGGACCGGTAGTTTTATAAACGCACCTGAGAGTCTTTATATAGTTTACACACGAACTGAAGGCCTGGGCGTCTTTATAGACGCACAGAAGGGCAGGGTGAAGGTCAGAAAGTGTTTATAGATAAGCTGAATACTTGGTAGTCTTTGTAGACGAGCTGAAGGACTAGTAGTCTTTATAAACGCACTGAAGAAGCCTTGAGGCCTTCATAGACAAGCTGAAGGATTATCACTCTTTGTAGACGAACAGGAGTGCAGTCTTTGTGGGTGAACTGAAGGCCTGAGTATCTTTATAGACGCACTGAAACATGAATAGAAGATTTGGGAGTCTTTGTAAAGGAGCTAAAGACCTGAAAGTCTTTATGGGCCGACAGAAGGTCTGGGTGTTTTAATATATAGGCTGCAGTCTTGGAAGTCTGAGAACAGAAAATTTGGCAGCTGTACACCTGGAAGTGTTTATGAACGAGCTGAAAGTCAGATAATCTTTATAGAGGTTCTAAATTCCTGATATCCTTTTTAAATGAGCTGTTGGATAAGTTTACCTCATGATGCGACGATATCTTTGATCCAATTAGGGCCCAAATGTCAAATTACCGCACTTCAATTGGAAACTGCGCAAATGAGGAACATATAAGCCAAATTCAATGTAATCAATTTGAAAAATGCTGAATATACTTTTGAAAGGAACAGATATTCTGGGTGAAGGCCTTCGGTTGGATATTTAGAAATATTTCCTATGGCAGATGCCAACTCTAGATACACCACCGAAAATATTTTTGAATATAAAATATGTTATGGTTGAAAGCCAGCCTTTCATGGAAAATCCTTTGCTCGCTTATATGTGGTATTATTCGTAGTCAGGACCTTAATCGCTAGTATTATCATGACCACTAGAGATACATATACAAATAACAAACTACAAAGTCCACGGCCCGGCCTTAAACATGACTTAAGTTAATATCTTTATAGACGGTCGGTCCTGAATAATTCCAGCCCTTATCTATAACACAAAGATATGATACCCTTGTACCTAACTGTGCAGTAGGGCAGAATATGCATCCTAATGTCAAATTTGCCACCCACTCATTGCATCCATACCTCTTGTTGTGGCTACGAAAAATCACATTTAAATTCGAATCCACAAAATATCAACATTAAATGTCACAATTTACATACCTTTTGTAAAAAATAGTTTCTTTAGTATAATTTTTGCACATTTAACACATTTCGAACACTTTTTCTTGCCATAAAAACTATGAAAATTAAAAATTTGTATTTATTGCCGCCAGATATTTCACAACAAATCTTTAACTTCACTGAACATACCCAACACTGAGAGAACAAACGCCGGCAACAGCTGTTTATTTCATGGCCATTCACAACAAGCAAAAACAACAAAATACATACACAACTCTCATGTAAACAAATAATCGAGTCACTCAAGAAATGAAAATTTAATGATTAAAAAATAACAAATACGTACCTTATTATGCATAGATGCACTATTTTTTATTTAATTATTTGTTTATAACTATTTATTAAATTAAATTGGACGAGTATTTTTCCATGAACCACACTTATTCTTTGCTTATTGACAAATGCGTACAGCGACCGAGAGCACTAATGTTGGTGTCCGCTGATTCCGAGAAATGTTGATGCTGTGAGAGCAAAAGAGTAAATATCAACAAGTGAGATCAAAGAAAAGTGTTGCCAACACTGTTGTTGTGGCAATACAATTGTGTGCATTTACACTTTAGAATTTATTTCATGCAATTTATGTATAATTTGAGGGTTTATTTGAAAATATGTATTTGCCGGGTTGTATTTAATAACGTTATAAGCTAATTTATTGCAATTTTTATGAAATAAAGAGATAAGAACCGCATTAATTTTTGAGAAATATATATTAAAACTGATTACAAACACTTATTTTGGTAAAAATTACCATAAAGATATATGAATAATAGGGTGATGTAAAATTAAATAGAGATCATTGATAACTGAAGATAATTGATAACTGTCAGGAGATAGCCGTGTCCAGAAAATTGCAAAACTATTCAAGCTAGAACCCACACCACTGCGCAAAATTCAAGGAGGCGTTTTTAGGCAACTATAGATATCAATATCAGGCTCATCAGTTAGGGCAGACTACAGCAGATCAATAAACCATTTAGCTGGAATAAAAAACAATATATAACGAAGCTAACAAAATGTCTAAATCGAGTTATATGACAATGATTTGTGGTACTATACTCATCATAATTTAAAATTCTTGATATAAAATCCTTTATTAATTTCTGTTAACAATTTTTGTCTATTTTTTCTATTTATAGGTTATGATTTCCACACTACGTAGCTAAGCTTATGGCGGTTATGCTCTCTGCTAAATAAGTTCCGCATTATACACGCATATATGGAAAATCGCATGTAAATCTTTATTAGGCTGTGCTGACCGATAAATTTAGGTAGTAATGAGGGACTAATTTTTGGAAGACCTATCAAATAAATAATGGGTTTAAAATTGCATTATTATTTTATAGTACTCAGCCAACCACGCGGGAAATGCAACCTCGACCTAATCTTCCGAGATAGAATGTCGGAGGACCGAAGAGGCTTATAAGGCGGTGAAATAAGTGAACAAAGACTAGAAGCTATAAAGGAGGGCAGTTCGGAAAGTTCTTAGCCTAGCACAAAAAGCGCGATATAAACAGAAAAAGTTAATTGTTTTGGAAACTTCCTTCCATGATGCAATATGGTGATGTATCACAACAAAAACCTTTATTTTTTCTCGATTATCTGTCAAATTTTTCCATATAATATTTAAAATGGTTGCACATCGAATTCAAGTAGAAATTACCCACTTTGACAGTTAATCAAGACATCAGCTGCGCTAAATGGACTACCTATTCATTGTGCCATGGAAACTTCCATCTCTGTTATGAACACATGCTAAATTTTGTTTATATCTGGCAACTCCTTCATATTGAAATAAAATAAAAATATATTTTGGTGCCTTGAACATTTTTTTCTAAATCTACGATTTCTGGCGCTTGGAAAAAAATTCTTTTAAAAATGGTGCTTCCAAAAGGTATTATTTAATACATCTACGCCTTCTTTTGGAACGAACTGAATTATTCCGGTACTAGGTCTGGTTATTTCGGTCATCTAGATCAATAAATTGAAGTAGAAACTATGCACCATGATGGAATAATAAGGTGATGTATGAATACAAAAACCTTTGTTTTTGTCTCGACTATCTGTCAATTTTTTCCTTATAATATTTCACATGGTTGGCAACATTGCACATCGAATTAAAGTAGAAATTGCGCACTTTGACAGTTAATCGAGTCATCAGCTGCGCTCATGGCACATGGTAGTCCATTTAGCGCAGCTGATGTCTTGATTAACTGTCAAAGTGGGTAATTTCTACTTGAATTCGTTGTGCGGTGTTGCCAACCATTTGAAATATTATATGGAAAAAATTGACAGATAATCGAGACAAAAACAAAGGTTGTTGTTGTGATACATCACCTTATTATTGCATCATGAGCTGCGCTAAATGGACTACCTTTGTATTGTACACTGTTATGCCCATTGACAGTTAATCGGATAGTCAGCTGCGCTAAATGGGGTACCTATTTATGGTACCATGATCTCTATATTCCCGTTAATTGATCGAATTTACTGACGTGTACCTATGAACGACCTAGTTGCCTTTGCGGATCGAATCACTTCAATAAAGTGATTACCCAACTCTAGTATCTTTCTGAGCCTGTCATTACACCCCAATATTTCCTAAGCTTCCTTCTTTGCATTCGTACGAAAATCATCGAATGTAAATGTTCTTGACTGTTGAGTTTTAAGATTTAAATCTTGCTTTGTTATGCCTCACTGACGATGCATTAGCGTAGAATAGTAGTAGAAGTAGTGGATGTTAGGACAAGAGAGCTGTTATGAGTTTTCCCCTTCAATTAGTAGTGCCAAGAACAACAATGAAAACAAAATGTATGTGTGTTCCACAAAAGCCTTATTATGAATCTACTTACATACATATATACCCAAAATCTTAGCAGCATTCGTACTTTTGTCTTAAGTGCAAGTGGCTGTTTGTTTGGATGTGTTAGCGGGTAGGTGTTCGGGTTCCTTGTTCCTTGATATGTTAATTCCTCAAACACTGAACGTTCGTTGTTCGGAATGAATGTTCTTTTGTTATGCCTAGTAAAAGTTTTCAATGTTTGTTCACATGCAGTCAAAACTTCACGCTGTTTTTGGAAAGATGTGATGTCTTTTTTTGCTGCTGCTGTTGCTAAACATTTGATGGAGCTTATCGTGGCTGTTGTAGTTTGGTGTTAGTGCTCCGTCGTTAGCACAAAAACATTCCGACAACCCTCATATCTTGGCTAAGTCATTGTCAGAGTCTGTGAAATTATTTTGTCGCTATTGTTTTCAAATTAGTTTCGTAATTAAAAATGACTTTGTGTGTGTGTATGTGGGAGTGTTTGTGAAATGTTTTGCATTATTTTCAATCTTCATCTCACTTGGTGTTTGTTGTGCGGATGGTTAAATGGGAAAAGTTTGAAGGGGGAAAAGAAAATGAATAAATAAAGGACGAAAAATTAAATAAATCCTCTTTGACGCTGTCAAACTATGGAGTAAACTGTTCGTGAATTAATAAAACTGTTGGTAAAATAACACAAAAAATTAGCTCCAATATTCCCGATACATAATCGTATCTATGCAACCCTATTTGTATTTATTACATCAGCTGATCATGTCAGCTGTTCTAACAAAAATTTATAATGTTCACTTTTGAGGGCAGCTGTGGACCGCACTATGGCAAAATAAATTGGTATTCCATTTAGCGCTTCTGACTATCCGACTGCCAAAGTGCAAAGTCTATTAATAAGGTCATGTTCAAAAATAAGGTGATGTATCAAAATAAGAATCTTCGTTTTTGTCTCGACCATCCGCCAAAATTTTCCTTATAATATTTCACATGATTGGATTGAGAAAAATCAGCTGACTTTCGCTTGCAGCGTGACCTTATTAATAGTACGTTTACATTTAACCGGATTTCGTTAACCCAGTGGGTTTCAATTTTCAATTCCTTTGCATATATGTCAAATAAATCCTCATAAGGTAGGTTAACCCGGTAAAAATTTCTAATGTATATGGCGTTTAATATATCTTGAGTTTTTATTTAAATTCGACGTGCAATGTTGCCAACCATGAGAAATATTAATAGATACAATTTGACAGATGGCCGAATAAAAAACATATGTTTTTGTTTTGATACATCACCAGGCTACAATGTTATGGGTCCAGGCATGGCATAATAAATAGGTAGTGCATTTAGCGCAGCTGATGTCTCGATTAACTGTCAAAGTGCATAATTTCTACTTGAATTCGATGTGCAATGTTGGCAACCATGTGAAATATTATAAGGACAATTTTGACAGATTGTCGAGACAAAAACAAAAGTTTTTGTTGTGATACATCACCTTATTATTGCATCATGGGTCCAGGGTTCGAATGCCAGCGTAGAAGGAACAAATCTTTGAAGGTGGTTTCCGAATATTGTAAAAAGATGATTTTATCTCCTTCCAGAGGAAATTAACCAACCTTGGCATAAACATCACCACATGAGGATAACACCAAATAGTAATGACAGGAGATAGCGCCACACAGATGAAATTGGCAACACTAAATAAGCAAGGACACCTACAATTGCGTAAAATTCAAGGAAGAGTTATTTCGGGGCAACGAAAGATGACAAATTTATCGTTATCACAGCGGAGAAGGAAAAAAGTTTGAAAGTGGTTCTGAAATATTTTAAAAAATAAGCTTACATCCCCATTCGGATTAAATGCTTCCGAAAGACCCTTGGGATTCTACTAACCAAACTCGACATAAGCAAATAACCCCAACCTATGCCTACTTTTCAAAGAGGCGTTGTTTCTAGGCAACGATAGGGGGCAGTCCCATTACTTAGGACAGGCTATCGAATTGTTTTCGTTTAGAATAGAAGGACATTTTTTCCAAGAGGAAAAAATTCGGATTTTTTAGACTATAGGATATAATGTAAATACTTTTTCTGAATAAAGAAATTCGAATTTTCGAATAGAAAAAAAATGGGAACCCATTTTTTTCGTAAAGAAACAATGTGTTTTTAGGGCACCAGGACATACAAGAATATAATTTGTATGTAGCTAAAAAATAGTATTACAGACTAAAAACCAAATGGTCAGTGGTCTGAATCCTATCAGAGGAGGAAGTGATTTTCGAATCGCTTGGCAATCTAAAAACCATTCTCAGCATCAGCATTTCATCAAAAATAGGACAAAACAGGACTGATGGGAGAAAACGCCACTCAGAGCAAAATGGCAACACTAAATAAGCAAGGATCCCAACCATTGTACACTATTTAAGAAGCCGTTGTTTCTAGACAATGATAGATGGCACCACTTCCTATCATAACCTACCGAATTGTTATCGTTTAGAATGCATGAAGATTATTTTCGCATGGAAAAAATTCAGGAAATTTTTTTTCGCATGGAAAAAAAAATCGGAAATCAATCGGAAATCATTTTTTTTTGGTATAGAAAAAAATTCAGGAAAAATTTTTTTCGTATGAGAAAAATTCAGGAAAATATTTTTTCGCATAGAAAAAAATTCAGGGAAATTTTATTTCGTATAGAAAATAAAATTCAGGAAATATTTTTTTTTGGAATTTTCTTCCAATAGAAAAATTTCCTAAAATTAGGCAATGTATTTTTATTTGTTGCAACTTTTTCCCTCAGCCTTGAGATATGCTACACTTTCCGGTTTTATTGTTTTATCAAAAGTCTTTACAGTGAATGCGTTTTAAGGCGTAACGCTTACCTTTAAAATGCAATAAAAATCAGCTGACAATGTTGCCGTAGAAAAGGTGAAAAAAGACTGGTCCTGTATATGATCCACGCCGACAACATACAATGTCTATGTTGTGGCATGCCAAAGGCGACGAAGGCGTTGTTCGAAGCGAATAGTCGTATGACGGTGTGTGGTAGAAACATTTAACCGCAATAAGGTTCGCCACAAAATTTTATTACATTCACTTGATGACATTTACAGCAATTGCAACAACCCAGCAACAACAACATGGAGAGCAGCGAAAAACGTTGCAGCATAAAAAAACGAAGACTATTGAATGTGTGGAGGTTACTGCAATAGAGAGGAGAAATGTGGAGTATGAAAGGACAAAAAAAGGAGCTACAAAGTTTAAATAGAAAAACAAGTGTTTGCATGTGTTGCAAGTTTGAACTAAGGCCATAACAACTATTTTTTCCGATAATGTTAACAAAACAGCAACAAGAACAACTACAACGTAGCCATCATCATCGTCAACATCCTCGTCGAATGGTTATTGATGATGAAATGTCGGTAGTCATCATAACTTTGATGGGTTTGTATTTTTCTTCTTGTAGAGAGTTTTTCCATTTTTTTTGGCTAGAAACTATGATTTTATGAGCATATCCTTGCCATGCCATGCCCTACTTGACAACCAAGACAAGTAACAGTGGCTAAACTACAGGCAGACTTGTTAGGAGGCAACAGGACAGGACAGCTCCGAACACAACAATGTAAATATCGGCTGTGGAGTATTTGTAGTTTTTATGATTGATTGTAAATAACTTTCAACGAAACGATAGAAAACAACAACAACAAAATACACAACATAACAATAACAATTTATTTATGTTATATTTTTTATATATATATATTTATATATGTATTTTTTTCATAAATATGTGGGTGGTTAACTTATTGTTGCTGTCTTCCCGTTTTTCGTCAATAACTTGTTTCCGGGTTAGTGGCAAATATGTTGCATATTTATGGGCCATAATTTGTAAACAAATTGTGGTACCACCACCCACCCACACAATATTTGTGGTGGATGTTTACATGTGTAGATATCTTACTGTGTGTGTGTGTGTGATTTTTAACAGGATAACGGTCATTTGTTAAACATCAAAAAATATAATTCTCTTTAACCTCAAAAATTTTTGTTAACCTCAAGACAATAACAATAACCACATTTAAAAATTATTCAGTTATTATTTCGAATTATTTGTAGAAATTCCTGCCACACAAAATTCCATCTATGGCATTTTGCTGCCATTAACTTGTCATTGATCGAAAATTTAATTTGAAATTTTTATTGAAAAATTGGTAAATTTAATTTGAAAATGTGAGAAGAAGAAAAAAGTGAAGACAGCAACTTAAGATATAAGGTGTCAATTGTCTATTAATGTAATCAATGTTGAAATGCCTAAAAGTATGCAAAATATTGTGACACTTGTGGTTATCGCTTTTTGTTAATGGAAAATATTTTTTGTTAAAAAAAATATATGAAGAATAACTAACAAATTCCAAAACTTTTTTCGCATAGAAAATCCAAAAAAAAAAAAAAAAAAAAAAAAAAACAGTAAGGAAATTAGTAAAGTCGGACTGGGCCGACTATATGATACACTTCACCACTTTGGGTATATTCTACATATGTATCCGAAAAGACGTCGCCTTTTTTAAGGTATTTTGACCGGAAAAAAATTTATATGTATATAGGAGGTGTACAAATCATTCTAGACGTATGTCAATACGCTATCCCAAAATTCGAATGATTTTCAGGGACTTTGGTCCACCATTTACATAAAATCGGACGAAACTATACATGGAAGCTATATCTAAATCTGAACCGATTTTCTCGAAACTTAGCACATATCATTCTATATTTAATTTAGTACGCTATATCAAAATTCTTGCCAATCAAAAGATTTGCACCATTTACCTAAAATCGGCCGAAACTATATATATATATATATACCTAAATCTGAACCGATTTTCACGAAACTTAGCACACGTCATTCTAGATCTAATTCAGTACGCTTTACCAAATTTCTTGCAAATCGAATGATATATAGGGACTTTGATACACCATTTACCTAAAATCGGTCGAAACTATATATGGGAGCTATATCTAAATCTGTACCGATTTTCACGAAACTTAGCACACATCATTCTAGACCTAATTCAGTATGCAATACCAAATTTCGTACAAATCGAAAGATATATAGGGACTTTGGTACACCATTTACCTAAAATCGGTCGAAACTATATATGGGAGCTATATCTAAATTTGAACCGATTTTCCCCAATTTCGATAGGGTTCGTCCTTGGGCCAAATAAGTGATCTATGCCAAATTTTATCCAAATCGGATCAACAGACGGACGGACATGCATAAATCGACCCAGAAAGTGATTCTATGTATATTCTCAAAAGGAACCATGGGTCTATCTCGATTACTTTTGCCTGTCACAAACATATGCACAAAGACATAATACCCTGTACCACAGTGTGGTGAAGGGTATAAAAAATTCACGCCTTGTATAGGCCTTAGAAAAAATTATTTTAAAAATCCACACCTTTTTTGGCTTTGAATAAAATAATTTAAAAAATCGGCATCAAATCTAAATCCAGCCTTGGAAAAAATTGAGAAATATTGTTTTTTTTATCCACGCCTGTTCTATTTAACCACTATTTAAAAAATATGTCTTGTGGTAGGCCTAAAAACAACAACCTAAAATCTATGCCTAGAATTTTTCCATTTTTTATTTATAAAAAAAATTATATAAAAATTAAAAAAATAATTTTTGCTAAAAATTTAAAAAAAATATTTATTTCTTGTATAAAAAATCCGAACAAAAAATCTTAAAAAATAGAAAACATTTTCGTATACGATTTTTTGTCATAAAACTTCCGCAGTTTTTTTTTATTCATCCCTAAAAACATGCATTAGCAATGGTTTACCAGAAAACCTTGCCTATATTTAGGCTTATTTATAAATAAATTTACTTTATTGCAATATAGGGCTTAAAAATCACTTCCAAAATATTTTATTTTTCAGCAAGGTGAAAACAAAAAACAATTTTATGACCCCTTTTAAGTGTTCCTTTTATTTCTCCAAATATAAATAACCCCTTTTATTTCAGGTCTTTTGTTAATGTAGACCCCCCATTATGCCGAAGATCAAAACAAAGAAAACAAACTTTACCCCTGACACCCAGTGCTTTAGTAATCTTATTCCCGTTTTGTATATTTTCCCCAAATCCTTATTATTGTCAATATCAATGCTATGCAGTTATACATTTTTAAAAATTCGCCGCTACTACTCCTGCTGAAACAATGTATAAATCTTAACAAGAAAGAAGAACTGTTTTTTTTTGTGGATTATAGCAAAAAAAGAAATCCAGAACACTGAAAATAACTCAAATCCTACAAAAAACGAAGTTCTCAATATTGTAACCATAAAAAACGGTTGGAGAAAAAAACGTAGAAACCGAGAAAGAAAATATTTGAAAACCACATACTATTTCATTGCTACTTAAACAAAAGTAACGAGTGATTCATGGTAAGACAAACATGCTGATATGCGGTAAATACTTTATGCCCCCCCGACCCGACATCAATAACACACACACATACATAGAGAAATTCTACCTTCGAATGTACACGGCAATGGATACGCGAATAAAACAAAGTTCATACATTTTGGTGAATGTTGGTTCTGAATTATATGAAGGGTGGTGGAGGAAGAGGTTGGAAACATTTTAATACAACGGCAGTAGTTTTCAAAAGCGTGGCTGAAAACCTAAAAGGATTAAGACAACAATTCGGAGAAACAATTTTTTGGGGTAAAGAAAAAATTCGGAGAAACATTTTTTTCGGTAAAGAAAACAAATTCGGTAACAATTTTTTTTCAGTATAGGAAAAAAATTCGGAGAAACATTTTTTTCGGTAAAGAAAACAAATTCGGTAACAATTTTTTTCGGTATAGAAAAAAATTCGGTAACAATTTTTTTTCGGTATAGAAAAAAATTCGGTAACAATTTTTTTTCGGTATAGAAAAAAAAATTCGGTAACAATTTTTTTCGGTACAGAAAAAAAAAAAATCGGTAACATTTTTTTTCGGTATAGAAAAAAAATTCGGTAACAATTTTTTTCGGTAAAGAAAAAAATTCAGCAACAATTTTTTTTCGGTATAGAAAAAAATTCGGTAACAATATTTTTCGGTATAGAAAAAAATTCGGTAACAATTTTTTTCGGTATAGAAAAAAATTCGGTAACAATTTTTTTCGGTATAGAAAAAAATTCGGTAACAATTTTTTTCGGTATAGAAAAAAATTCGGTAACAATTTTTTTCGGTATAGAAAAAAATTCGGAAACAATTTTTTTTCGGTAAGAACAAAATTCGGAAACAATTTTTTTCGGTAATGAAAAAAATTCAGCAACAATTTTTTTCGGTATAGAAAAAAATTCGGAATAAATTTTATTGAAAAAAAAAATTGATTTTTTTCCTATTGAAAGCTAATTGGAATCATTTTTTCCATAGATATATATATATATATATATATATATTTATGAAAAGTGACTTAATCCTTTTTACATTTCATCTGACACCCATTTCACTTGTCTAGATTCCCATATATATTTGAATTGTAGTATTGACAATAAGACCACCGACTGTTTTAAAATCTTGCTCCTACTTGAACCTTGGGTGATGCTGATTCGAATTCTGCTACTGCTGCTACTTTGCACTTCCATTGTCAGCATGATATACACGCGATACGCGATCTTTCTCCCCGTTGCCATTGAGTGTGCCAAACCAATTCACATACTCGACACAGTGGCATACCGTTCTGCGAGTCGATAGGCGCAGGGGATGGTGGCAAAAATATAATGTTCGACGCTTCAATGGCTGATACTTCTGTCAATGTTTTTTTCTGTGTGTGTGTGTGTGTATCGCTTCGTATTGTTTTTATTGTTGTTGCTGTTATTGGTGGGTGCGTTTTAGTGCTAAGATTTCAGCGTCATATAGGTTCCTTTTTTTCTGCTGCAGTGCCACACAGTAGTTGAGTAGTTTTTTTGTCGCCGTTGTTGTTGTAGTTTGCATCTAATACTGGTGTTAGTATGCTGTTGACGATTGTAATAAAAGTTCAACATTGATTTACAACCTTCCCATGAAACTTGTAAATGTTGTTCAATAAAAAACGGAAATCGTGGTTCAGTTAAAAACACCAAGAAAAAAAATAAAAACGAAAACGAAAAACTGTATATCCTGGGAATTGGAATAGATGTATAAATGCAAACATCCCACCCCTTCTGTCCTTTCTATGATACCCTATGGAAACTTGTCTTCTTTTAGTGGTGGGTGGCTAAGTAATGGTGTCTGCTTTTTCTTTTTATTTCTATAGAAAGACCGAGGTTATTTGGAACATATTGCAATCGTTACTTGACTGACTGACGGACTAACTGACTGCCTAACTTATCGTAACGCTGAATGTGTGCTCTCTTTTACTTCCAGCGATTGGCTGCTGCTTACTTGTTATTGGTTGTTAGTCGGGCATGTAATTTGACCACATAAAAGTAATGTTAGGTAATTGAATGTTGTTTTTTGGTTTTTATTATATTGCTGCATATTTTTAGGCTAATAAAATGTTCAAATCCTAAAGCATACATTTGGGATGCTAATAAAAATGAGATTTTGTAGTGCTTTCGGTTTTATTTTAAAGTAAAATATCGCAAACAAATCTGAAAGGGTGGGAGAAAACAAATTTAAAATTTATTTTATAGATATCCGGCATTAAAAATCTTCTTCTATTATTATATGGAAGGTCTATAATAATAGATGGAAGCTTTTCCAAGGGTCTTCCAGATGTAAGAGCTCATCTATCTCTAGAATACATTGTGGAGGCAGAGGACGACCCACATATCTTGTAGAGATAAATTATCTTACACAGGTCTTCTATAGATGAAAGACCTTCCCTAGGACTTCTAGGGGCAGTAGACTTTCCAAAGGTATTTTAGTTATGGAAGACCTTATTGTAGAGACAGAATACATTTCTCCAAACTTCAATAGTTAGATGACCCTCCACATGTCTTCCAGGGATAGAAGAACTACCACAGGACTTCTACAGATTAAAAACCTTCTAAAATTATTTTAGAGATCAGTTCGTCTACCTCTAGAATATATATATTGTGCTCAGAACAAACAAAATGCCTATATCGGAACGGCGACCTTTATTTGGAGGCTAAGTCAAACCATTATATGGAACATATTATGCAACAGCTAAGAACTCGAAGGGTCACATTACATCCATTTCGGTTCGAAAATGGCTATTTACATCCACTTCAATTGGAAAATACGGCTACATATGGAAAATAGGACAGAATCTTCATATAGGACTATGTCAAAAAAAAAAAAAAAATAATAATAAAATAAATAAATAAATAAAAAATCTGCAAAAAAGTTTTTTACTCACTAAGTTCTAAAATGTCTACTTATATCGACGTACGACCCAAATACCTAAATCGGAGATGGACCTATATTTGGGGGCTATGTCAAAACACGCCTCACATTTTCTGCAAGTATATTAGTTTGATTTTATCCTATAGAAAAAAAATCCTCGGGATCAGAGGAAGGATTTTTTTGTTATTGTAAAATTGGGTAGGTCTGAGGCTCCATTTTCTACTTAGAAAAAATGCTCAGACCCTGTTGGATTTCGATAGGAACTTCGTTAAAAAATCCCCAGGCCCTAAAAATCGATTTTTTCCTAAAAAGGGAAAACCCTCAGGTCCTGAGTATCGATTTGTATCCTAAAAAACTTCAGTTTCAGAGAATAAACATTTTCCAATGAAAAAATCTCTTGCCCTAAGAATCGTTTTTTTAACTTATGTGTCCTAAGAATATATTTTCCCCCGACAGCTATGGATTTGTCCTGGAAATTCAAATATCATAAAAAAAAGAAATCAGCAGGTCCAAATAATCAATATTTTTCTCAAGAAAAAAATCCCATGGTTCTGAGATGGTTTGATAATACGGTTATGACATGAAAAAATTTGGAAAATTTTGACACACAATTTTTTCTTACAAATAATTCTCAAACTCTGAAAATGGTCCTATAGCAAAAAATGTCAGTTCCTGAGAATCTATATTTCCTATGAAAAAATCTCAAGTCATGAGTATCGATATTTTCCTATTGTTATTGTCTTTCAGATTGATATTTCACCAAGAAAAGAAGTCAGAAGGTCCCAAAAATCAATATTTATTCCTTAAGAAGAACATCATAAGGTCTGGAGGACTACTTTTTCCTGTAATGGAAATATGGAAAATGTGGAGACTCCATTTTTGCTTACAAAAAATTCTCAAACTTGAAAATAAACTTTTTTCCTATAGAAAACATTTTTTCAGGTCCAGAAATGTAATTTTTCTATGGATAAAAATTCTCAGGTCCTGAGAATCGATTTTTTTTCCTAGAAGTAATTTTTTTAATGTGATTATAATCTTTAAAATGTGGAGAATTGGGTTAGATCTTTATATGAGAGTTTGTCAAAATATGAACATGCATGAAAAAACAGCGAATTTGACAAACTACAGCTGCTTCGGTTAGAGAATAAGACAGATAGAACCATTAAAATACCTAAGACGGAACGGCATCTTTATGAGAGTGATATGCCCAAATATCGATCAATATTAAAAATTTTCGTGCTGACCGAATGTATTGAATGTATTGATTAGATATGGGTACTGTATTATTTCTGATTTAAACAAAGCAGGCTACAACTTCTATATTTCAGATCCTCAGTAATAATTGTAATAGGCAATGAAATTTTAATTTTTAATCCATATATATTTCTAGCTTTAAATATAGTCTCGGCAATTTAACATTCACAAAAATTAAAAGTATGCTATCAAAAAGACAGAATCAATTGGATTCATAGAACCCCAAAAAAGGCAAAATATATGCACGAGGTGACGTATACTGTATGACAACACTTATACGCACTATGGTATGAAGATTATCCATATAAGAAGATTAAATTGAATATTTCTTTGTTATAATCACAGGGAAGAGTTTTTTACTTAATTAAAAAGTTAAATTATATTTTTTATTGACATTGATTACACAGTGGCCATATTATAAATTTATCATTTAAATGATTAGGGCAACAATTCTTATCAAATCCTTAGAAATAATACTGTCAATTTATTAAATATTATGTTTCGGTTTTGGAAATTTAAAATTTACAAGCACAAAAGGTATGCTTGTAAATTTTACCTGGAAAATTCCAAAATATATGCACATGGTGACGTATACAGTATGGCAATACTTATACGCAGCATGGTATAAATATTACCTGTTGAAGAGCACCAGTGTACAGTTCTTTGTTATTTTTTGTTTTACCAAACCAAAAATTTTTTTGGAATTTTAAAATATACAAATATGTTGAAACAATCAGCTTTTATAGAAACTAGAAAATTTCCAGATATATGCACATGGCGGCGTATACAGTATAACAACATTTATGCGGACCATGGTATGATGATTACTCATTGATGAGGCACCAATGTATATTTCTTTCTTATTTTCCCAGGAAATGATTTGTTTTACTTAATTAAAAAAATAATAAAATTACATTTAAGATATTGATTACAGTATATTTAGTATTTATTTCCCTGCCTTAAATATTACTTCAAGTGCCTAGATTCATATTCGACAATTTGTTTTTGGAAGTCAATATTTTTTTAAAGAAACACTATTTATCGTTATATCTTGTTTTGAAAATCGTATTTATCTTCATCCAATACTACAGTAGATAGTTAGTCTATATATGTTTGTGTGAATGTGTTACTAAACTTCAATTTATAAATAAAGTTCATTTTGTTTAGTACTTCGACATTGCCTCCTTCCGCAATGAATGAATGAATGGTCTTGGAATTTGTGCCTGGCATGTGTAGTAAGCTGCCTCAGTTATTGGTCAGTCAGTCGGTTGGTGATTTATTATAACACAAAACTGGGCAAAGTCAGTGAAAACTATGTCAGTTTTTCGAAAAAAAAAAATATAAACAACAGTGCAATGAAGTAGTTCGGAAAGTAACCGGCAATCAGTCATATACCACTGGAGGACCAAACACAGCCATATATATATTTTGGGCTGAAGAAAATGAGAAGCTTCCAAACTAAAACCTCTCCAGTTTAATGTAGCTGTTATGCCAGCAACTAAACTGACAATTTGATCCATGAAAAGAGGCAACTACTTGGAGCAGAAACATTCTCTTCTTCTGTCCATCATCTTCTATTAAAATAAGCAGCCTGAAAGTATCCATGCAACAATGTCTATTTCAATGAAGCTCACATATGTTTAGTAAATAATAATTTTTGTTTATTTATTTTCTTTTTGGAAGAGAAAATTTACACATAGCTTAACATTTAATTAAAAATAGAAAATATATATATTTGCAATGTTTTTAAGCCAATAGTTTATTTACTGCCAGAGAATTTTCTGCTCAACAAAATGTAAGTAATTTGTACGTGATTTGATGGAGATGCAGGGCATCAAGAACAAGAGATGTGTGAGTTGCTTTCTGTCTTCAGTCGAGTAAATTATTATTTGCATTTTTGTAAGTTTTTGCGCCACAAAGTATACTATAGCATTTTTATATAAACTCTTTCTCCCACCCCCCAAAAGTATGCAACAACAGAAATAATATTCATTACATTTTTAATGAAGAAAGTGATTGTTTACACACAAACAACAACAAAAAAGAGAAATGATAATGACTAGAGAATAAGTTTCAAATGGTTTTCTATTTTTTGCCTAGAGTTTTGTGTGTGTGTGTTTTTTTTTTTGTTTTTAAAGGATACAACAAAAATGAAAGATATCGGATTTAGGGTTTTTATGATTTTGAATTTTTTCAAATAGAGGATTTTGTTTAATAAATTGAAAAAAGAAATCATTGAAACTTTTTACCCCCTTTAAAAACTCATACACAAATAGAAAATTGAAAACAATTTCTATATTTCCCCCCTTTCGTTCCTATTGATCCCAAAATCCCTCGCATTCGTAAATCTCCTTCTTCTTCTCCTCGTTCGGCAAAATACTATCCCTTCTAAATCAAATTTGTTTTTTTCGTTTCAGTTCTCATAGTGAAATGAGAAAAACGCTATTTCAAATTTATAAGCAGCTTAAATTATATTCCATCCAAAGTAGACAAACAAATTTTTTCTTTCGGTATTGTATTTGTCTAAATGCAAGAAAAACAACATCAACTACTGCATGAGCAAAAAAATATACAAATTCTCTTGAAGTTGAGCAGAAAAAGAAGAAACGATAAATATAAGAAGAAAAAACACAATATTACTCAGACAGAAAACATAACAAATTCATTGGAAAAATATGAAGGGCGAAAATTAAAAAAAAAAATCAACATCCAGCAGACACTGTTTTTGTTCGAAAGGTGTGAAGAACAATACGAGATCCCTGGAGGGAATTTTGGGGGAAAGTTTTGAAGGAGAGATTAGAGACTTATCCCAGTTTGTGTTATTTTTCTTGCAAAATTTATCTCGAATGTAAAGATTTCTTAAAAAAATCCTTAATATTTATGTTTTAATAATAAAAAAATCAATCAAATTAATTGAAACTTGAAAATTCAAAAATATATGCGTATACTGTGACGTATACTGCACGGAAACACTTATACGCCCTATGACATAAAGGTTATCCATTAATGAGGTGCCAATGTATATTTCTCTTTTATATTTACATAATATGACATTTTTTATTAAATAAATATGTGTCTATTTTAGTTTTCATCGATGTATCAATATTTTTGGGAAGACAAAATTTAAAAAAAAATATTTAAAAAATCCATGATATTAATACTTAAAGATGGTAAGACAAATTTCTATATCGTTGCAAATAAATAAGCAAAAAATTGCGATTAATAATACGAAACCAATAAAGTTTATAGACCATAAAATATATGCGCATGGCGACGTATGCAGCACGACAACACTTATACGCCCTATACAATGAAGATTACTCGTTGAAGAGGCACCTTTGTGTATTTCTCAACAATAGCTTTATAGACCCTTGAAAATACAATTTTAAATACAAATAGGAAAAACAACAAAGAATAATTATGTCATCAATAATACAGAATAAACCATAGAATTTCGAAAATTCCGGAATATAAGCACATGGTGACGTATACTCTATGACAACACTTATACGCCTTATAGGAAGTAAATTATTTTAGGTAAGAAGCAAAATAATTAATCAGCTTAAGATATTGATAACAATATCCAGAATATTTATTTCCCATTTTATTTCAACTGCCGAGATTTATATTCTTTCGTATTTTTATACCCTACACAACTATGTTGTCAGGGTATTATAGCTTTGTGCAGCCCCAAAAGTTTTTAACGCCGGGAAATATTATTCCTAGACCCACCTTTAAGTATACCGATCGTCATATCTCGACTAGCTGAGTCGATCTAGACATGTGTGTCCGTCCGTCTGGCCATTATAATTTGTAAACACGATACAGGCCACAGTTATGGACCAATATTCACGAAATTTTGCATGTAGGATGGGTTCTGGCCAATGAAGACCCCTATTGTTTTTGGAAAAGATTAATTAACATTTAGGGCAACTATCACGAAATTTTGCCAGGTTCGGAATAAAAATCCGCAGAAATTTAGATTTCCGTGATAGTTGTGTAGGGTATCGTACGGTCGGCCCCGTCCGACTATACTGCTCCGCTCACTGTTTTTTTTTACAAATTTCCAATCATTCGAGGGCAGATCAAGAAATAAAAATTATGTTTTCAATAATGGCTTTATAAAGCCTTAAAAATTCCAGAATATATGCACATGCTGACGTATACAGTACGGCAACACTTATACGCACTATGGAAGGAAGATTACCCATTGAACAGTAGGAGCAGGGGTTTTAAGCCGCTGTGTCTTCATTTTGGTACCCATATAAAGCAATAGCTCAAACTGCGGCTAGCTATTCTATGCCAGTGGATACACAATGAAAAAGTATTCAGACCTGTCAGTACGCCGGCCTGAGAACCGCTACATAGTACCTCCTCTTGACACAAGTTGACCATCCACAAGAGAAGACAACGAAAGGACAACAAAAAATACCAAACATAGATAATGCCTGAAGATAGGATCTATTGTTGGTTGATCTTTTTATACCCACCAACATGACTGGGTCATTCAAAAGACATAAAATCGTTCAGTACCTTTATATGGGGGCTATGTCAAAAATTGGACCTAGAATCTAAAATGTCTACCAGGAGATATGTGAGCCCCTGAAGAAACATTGCAGGTATTTTGTTTGGAAATTGCAGACATTTTCATTGGACATTTTAACTAGGACCTACAAAATGTTTCGAAAATTAGCGGTAGTTTTATATGGACACTATTTCAGCTAATTGACCAATATTGTTTCCTGTCGGGAGGTCGTTTAAAACCCCGTAGTGCCGAATTAGGACCACATTTATTATTTATTATAATTATTCTTAAAATAATTAAAATGGAGAAAAATATATAAATATAGACATATTTTGAACATTTTCTATGAAGTTTTTACTCTTCAAGAACCGGGAATGCCAAATTATAGCCACTTCTGTTGGAAAATGCACTTGAGGTCATATAAATACCTAATATGAGGTGAGAATTTTATATGAGAGCTATGTAAAATATGCAGCATAATGAGGGTTTGGATTCTGTGAAAAACATGAAAACCCTTACACGATGAAAATGCCATAAGAGCGGCAAACCTTTTTATGGGGATTAAGTAAAATAATGGACCTATATTGAACATTTTCACCTTCCAAGAACCTTGATAAATTGTAAAATAGCAAAAAAAAAAAAAAAAAAAAAATGGGACTATCGTCCCAATATTCCTGTCTTAATTTAAGCACTGTGTGTTCTTCCGAGATTCTGAAATACAGACAAACCGAGATTTCCAAATCGACAGGGAATTTTATTTTGACAATTTTGAGTCTCCGTTGAATATATGTACACTCCACCTCATGTGGAGGGTCTAACAATCCATATTTTGTGATTCAATCATTTATAAGAATGGGATATTTTTGTCGTCTCTAGTTTTAAGAAATTGAATGCTTTCCGCTTTTCCTTTAAAAGGAAGTTTATAAAAATCCTATTATTAGTTCATAAAAAATATTCATAAAAATCGATAGTTTCGCCTTCGATTTTTTATACCCTTCACCACACTGTGGTACAGGGTATTATGTCTTTGTGCATATGTTTGTAACAGGCAAAAGAAATCGGGATAGACCCATGGTTCCTTTTGAGAATATGCATAAAATCACTTTCTAAGTCGATTTACGCATGTCCGTCCGTCTGTCCATGTTAAATTGTAAACAATGTACAGGCCGCATTTATTATTCGAATTGGTTGAAATTTGGCACAGCTCATTCATTTGGCCCAAGGACGAACCCTTTTGAAATTGGAAAAAATCGGTTCAGATTTAGATATAGCTCCCATATATATTTTCGTCAGATTTAATGTAAGTGGTGCACCAAAGTCCCTAAATAGCTTCCGATTTGCACGAAATTTAGCATAGCGTACTGAATTTAGTCCAGACTGATGTGTGCCAAGTTTCGTGAAAATCGGTTGAGATTTAGATATATCTCCTTTATATCTTAGATTGATTTTAAGGAATTGACGCACCAAGGATCCAATATATGGCTGATAGGAACAAAACGTACTGAAATTAGTATTACCTAACCTGTGAAAAGTTTCGTTGAAATCGGTTCATATTACGATATAACTTCCATATATATTTTCGCCCGATTTTAAGTAAATTGGACATCAGACTCCTCATGTTAGTTAGATTGACATCAAATTTTGCACAACGTACAAAATTGAGCATAGAATTTCTTAGTTGCATTTTCTAGAAGTACAGACCTATTGATATTTGTTTGAAGTCGATTTACACACTTTTGTCCCATTGTAACAATCGAATGACATGTTTATGGATAGATCTAAGTCGATTCATATTTAGCTAAATATCACATATTTTATTTCATCCAATTTCATGTTAATAGTCCTGTTTAATATACCCATAGTGTTGAAGGGTATCATATAGTCGGTTCAGTCCGACTTAACTACTTTCCTTACTGGTTTATAGATCAGTCAGTCAGATTTGTACAAATTTGTATTCATAACTGTCCTAATTTTCTAGGTCAAAGTATCTCAATTGGTTCCATGTGACGTATAAGTATTGACAGTAGTCATACGCCATTTAGTCCACACCAAATATTCTTACGACATCGAAGCTTTGGGTTTTCAGTTTTAAAAGAGAGACATTTGACGTATAAGTATTGGGAGTAGTCATACGCCATGTGGTGACAAATTTGGGAACTTAAGGAAAAAAATATTTTTAAAAGTTAAAATATAAAAATGATTAAATAAGTGATCAATAAGAACTTAATATTTAATTTCAAATCGAATTTTTGTTTAGTGTTTTAAATCATCATCTCTCAGCCATACAAGTCAGTTAGTCAGAGCTTTCCTTCTTATATATTGATTAAATTTCCAAAAATTTTTCTAAATTGTTAAGAAATTCTGTCTCTATTTTTTAAGTTCTTGAAAAATTCTATTTTTAATTTTTCCCAACAATTTTCCAACCATCCTCCCTGATTTTGTTGCTTCTTCCACACATTCACATATAGACCAATGTATTCCATTTCATTTGCTATAATGCATTAGATTTTCTGCAATAATTGAAAAAAATAACAACAACAACAAAACAAAAAAGCTCCATATTCCAGTAACGAAGGTGAAACAAAAAAACTCACAGACACCTTCAGCCAGAAGACAGCTGAAAGCTATGACGGTGATGGGTAATGTTGATGAAATGTGTTTTCCTGGTGATAGTGAGTAAGGTGAGCACACATACGTACACACATATGGAAAAAATGACGACAGAAACAACAACGAAGAATACGAATTATGTTTGTCAGTTTGCCATAATTCATCATTTACGCTATTGTTTTGTATTTCCCTAGCATACCCTTGGCTGTTGCATTGCATTTCGTATAAGCATTTGTGTGTGTGTATGTGTTTAGCCTGGATGTGTGTGTGTGTGCTAAAATTGAATTGTTTGCTTTTTCTTGTGCATACTTTATGGCTCAAAGCATTCAATATAATACATTCACATACAAGCATGAGCGCTCACACACACACATACATACTCACACATGCATATAATCAAGCGGACTTTGGAGAAATTCCTGTGTACACATAAATGCAATTATAATATTGCATATGCTTAAGGTGTTGCTTGCTTCTTGCTCCTCCTCCTTCTCTCCCTCCACCTGGCCAACATTTTGTACAGTTCATTGGTATCGTTTTTCTGTAAAAACCATGCATGGCTGCATGCAATGTGCATTGGCATCATCGCAGCACCAGAGTCACTGCCAGGGTAGAATTGTTGGCTGGCTGGCTGGATAGATGGATGGTTGCCTTCCCGACTGGATGTTTACCTGCTCATGTTACCGTTGTTGCTGCTGCATGTGTTGCTTCTTCGCTAATGCAGTAAATAAGCTTTTTGTGTAAAATAATGTTTGTTTTTTGTTAGAGAGAGTGTGTGTGTGTGAGTATTTTTTAGTTGTTGTTTTTCCTGCTTTTCACATTGTGATTTTTCTGTTTTTCTTTTCTCATTCGCTTTTCCTTTTTTTAATTTATGCACAAGGCTTTTGTAGCAGAACTTGTTTTTTTATTTTTCATTCATATACTTAGTTAAGTAGTAGTTTTTGTTGTTTCTTTGTTGTTATTGTTGTAAAAAATGTAGTATAATTCATTTTTTATTCTCTTGTAGATTTTATTTTGTTCACAAGAGTGCATTTTCTGTGTTGCAATGCTGCCTTTGTGTGTGTATGAATGAAAAAAAAATTATAAACCAATATGCAGCATTACTAACATAATTTTATTAAAATGTTGATGAGCTCCACATAGACAAAGAGGCCATTCTTCTGCCTAGGCTGGAATTCTAAATTAAAAGAGGTATTCCAGTGCATAATAAAATGCAGGTTTTATTATTTTTTTTGTCAAATGTTGTTAAAAAAGGAATTAGCTTTCTTTTATTTTATCAAAGAGACTGATAGAACATTTCCGCCTACATTTAATTGCGGCGGCAAATGACTCAAGTGGTTCCATGTTGCGTATAAGTAATGACAGTAGTCATACGCCACTTACTTACAAATTGTGAAAATTTAATCAAATAATAATTATTGTCCAGAATTTAAAAATCGCAAAAGAATAATTTTAATTTCATGAAAGAAGAGATTATTATAAAAAATGTACCACCTGGACCATGATCTTGGGAACATTTTTGTATGTACCCAATATAGCTTTTTTTATTTTACTAAGTTCGCAATACGAGAAAAGGCGCGGTATGTCCGGTGTGAAATATTTTCATATACATTCCTTTATTAAAAAAGATAACTATAAACATTTACGCCCAGACCTAATTTCAGCTCCAAATATCACAAATAGTTCAATGTGTCGTATGAGCATTGACAGTAGTCATACGTCATTGATTTACAAATTGATACGAATTAATAGTTATTGTACTATGTCTATAAATACAAATTACCGTAGGAGGAAAAATAAAATTGAAAGGTTGGAAATAGTATTTAAGAATCATGGGAGATTATGGATTTTTCCTGGCGACATATTTGGAAATTAAATAAAAGAATAATTATTCTCCAATATTTCAAGGGTAAACAGAATAATAAAATATTACATACATATTTTAAGAGGTCAGAAATCGGCGTTTTTTGGTTTCTAACTTCCTCTTTATTTACCTATGGCCTTTTGAAGTAAATCCCATGAGCCCAAATATATTGATTTAAATAGTTTAAGGCGTATAAGTATTGTCAGTAGTCATACGCCATTGATTTAAACATTTTGAAATTAAATGTTTTTTTTAAAACGGCATTCTTGAAGCACCAATAACAACTTAATTGTAAAGTTAAAGATTCTATCGACTGTTAACATTTGTTTGCTTGAGTTAAATGTAATCTTATAAATATTAAGTTCTCTGCGTGATGTATAAGTATTGACAGTAGTCATACGCCATTGATTTACAAATTCGGAAATCCAATGAAATCGTAGATTTTTTAGATTATTTTTCAGAGGCCTATATAAGGCGTGAATTTTTAAGATTATTTTTCCAAGGCCTATATAAGTCCTGGATTTTTTAAGGATATTTTTTTGGAGGCCTATAGAAGGCGTGGATTTTTAAGGATATTTTTCCGAGGCCTATATAAGGCGTGGATTTTTTAAGGATATTTTTCCGAGGCCTATATAAGGCGTGAATTTTTAAGATTATTTTTCCAAGGCCTATATAAGTCCTGGATTTTTTAAGGATATTTTTTTGGAGGCCTATAGAAGGCGTGGATTTTTAAGGATATTTTTCCGAGGCCTATATAAGGCGTGGATTTTTTAAGGATATTTTTCCGAGGCCTATATAAGGCGTGGATTTTTTAAGGATATTTTTCCGAGGCCTATATAAGGCGTGGATTTTTTAAGGACATTTTTCCGAGGCCTATATAAGGCGTGGATTTTTTAAGGACATTTTTCCGAGGCCTATATAAGGCGTGGATTTTTTAAGGACATTTTTCCGAGGCCTATATAAGGCGTGGATTTTTTAAGGACATTTTTCCGAGGCCTATATAAGGCGTGGATTTTTTAAGGACATTTTTCCGAGGCCTATATAAGGCGTGGATTTTTTAAGGACATTTTACCGAGGCCTATAAGGAGGATAAGGAGACGAGTTTTTTAAGATTATTTTTTTCAATATCTATATAAGGGTTGGATTTTAAAGAATCTTCCAAAGGTTGAAGTCTCATTTTTTATTTAAAAAAGTGTGAAAACCCCTTCGCAAGAAATTTCCAATATATTTCTATGTTTTGACATTGCCCGTATAGAAAGATTCTGCCATCATTATTAATTATTTTTTACACTTTCTAAAACTACACCACACCTCAAAATGAACACCATAAAATAATATTCTTAAAAACATTTTATTAATGTCATTATTTTTCAAAATTTATTATAAAAATCTTTGCTAAACTCTTGGCTCATTTTTCTCAAATATGCCTCCTTTAGAAAAAAAATTTTTTTCTCTCTGACTTTCTCCATCCACATCAAATAAATATAAATCTTTTAAAAAAATAAAATAAATTAAAATATTTTTTTTTGGGTTTTACAACAAATTTACACATTTTTGTTTTGGTAATATCCCTCTGGGATCAAAATTCTGCCAGTCGACAATCTCTACTGCATTAAGGTTCTTAGAAAAAAGAAGAAAAAGCCTTGCAATTTCATATACATACAATTTTTAAATCTATTTATTTTATATTAAGTCCGGTGATAACTAAGGATTAACTAACACAAAAACTTATTTGTTTTTTTTTTTCGTCATGCAGCATACATTTAGGCTGAGAAACTTACAACATATGAGTTTTATCGTTTTGTAACCCTCCTCCTTCTTCCCCTCTGATACTGATGTGTCGTGTGTGTGTGGTGTATGTCCCAAGGGCAAGCAGAAGTTTGTATGGAGATAATATGTTTCTTTCGGCTAAGTTATTTGTAAGGACTTTGTAAAATTGTGATGGAGCCCAGCAGAGTGGAGGAGGAGGAAGAGGGGCCTAGTAAAGATGTTTTATTTATGAGTTACCATGAACCTGTTTTGTTGTTGTTGTTTTGGAATGATTATTTGTATATTTTGACCACCAACAGCACCACTGCCACTACTTACAAATCCAACAAATCTAATCTCTAAAATATGTAAATTACTTTAAAACAAAAAATCCTTCGAAGGATATTCAAAACAATGACGACAATGGAGACTAGGAAAGTGAGTATAAAAAATAAGAAACAACAAAAATACTTTATTTTATTCCGTTTAACCACAAAACAATAGTGTTGATGATATTTAAATAAACTTGGAGCATTGGGACCAGTGGCTATGCAATGATGATGTTGATGCCATAAATAAGAGGGTTGCCGGGTCAATAAATACTCTAATTTTAATGGGGAAAGGAAAACAAAGGAATTTGGTATAACATGTTATTCTTCCTGAGAACAATACGATAGTAGGAATATATGCAAATTTATCATATGAAAAAAATCTCAAATCCTTTTTAAAATACTTAAAACCGATTGGGACATTTATTTAGAACCTTTGTAATTGTTAATTGTAGCCCAGGAGCTTTTTTCTTCAGAAAAAAACCAAATACAATATTACGGGCACTCAAGTTGGAGAATTCGTCTAAGGTCTTCATTATTATGAAAAATTGGAAGGGACCTTCTTTAAGGGCTTTGTAAAAATATGAACCTATATGACAAATTTTTGCACCCTCCAATAATCTGAAATACTGGATTACATCCACTTCGGCTAGAATATGAGCTTCGATATATGGAGGATATGTAAAAATATGGATCTATAAGTTTTTGCATCCTCTAATTAACCTGAAATGACGAATTACAGTCAGTTCGGACATAATACCGACCTACAATAGCAATTGGAATACCTTAAGGCAGGCGGAACCTTTGTATGAAGTCTATGTCAGATCATGGTCCTATATCGGATATTTTTTTGAGAAAAGAGTTCTACCAAAAGAGTAGAACCCTGAATGCCAAATTACAGCCACTTCGGATGGAAAATACGCCAAAGACCGAAAATGGTGCGAAATCGTTTATAGGGTCTTGGTAAAAACATGAACCTGAACATTTTCTGGATAGAAGTATGTGACCCTCTAAGTACCTGAAATGCCAAAATAAAGCCCCTGCGGTTGAAAAAGCCGTTTAATGTGATCAAACTACCGAAAATGGTGCGAAACCTTTATATGGAGACTATGGCAGGACATGGACACATACTAAAAATGTTTTGTAAATACTTTTTCTACCCACCCAAAACCTGAAATGCCAAATTACAGCCACTTCGATTGGGAAATTAGCCCTAGGACCATCATAATACCTGAAACGGGCGGGATATTGTCAGGATATGTTAGGGATATGTCAGAACCTGGACCTATATTATAACTAGTTTGTGTAGATTTTTTCTTTCCACCTAGAACCTGGAACCTGGACATTACAGCCACTTCGGTGGGAAAATAGAAAATATCATCAAAATATATAACGTGCGTCTATGTCAGAACTTGGATCTGTATTGAACATATTTAATGCACTTTTGTTCTACCCACCAAGAACCTGGAATGCCAAATTACAGTCACTTCGATTGGAAACTTATCCATAGGACAATCAAAATACCTAAAATGAGTCGGAACCTTAATGTAGGGTCTAAGAAAATGAGCTCTCGGATCGTCGAAATACTGAAAATTAGGCGGAACCTTTCGATTGGGGATATGCTAAAACCTGGACCAATATTAAAACTAGTTGATGAAAATTTGCTTCCCACCAAGAACCTGGAATGCTACATTACATCCACTTCGTCTGGACTAATAAGCCCTAGGACCATCAAAATATATAAAATTAGGCGGAACCTGTATATGGGTCAATGTCAGAACAAGTATTTTTTTTAAATATATACATATTTTTTAATTTTTTCCTCCCCACCAAGATCCTGGAAACCCAAACTATAGCCACTTCGTTTGAAAAATGAGCGCTAGGACCATCAAAATACTTAAAATTAGGCGGAACATGTATATACCTAAAATGGCACGGACTGTTATTTTGAAGACAATATCAATACATGGTCCTATATGGCAAATTTGTTGAGAAGAAGTTTTCTACCCACCAAAACCTTCAAAATGCCGAAAATGAGGCGGAACTATTATATGGGACTTATATGGAAACGTGGACCCATAATTTCCTGGGAGTAGTAGCAACGAATTTCGAATTTATAAAGTAGTAAAATTTTATGTCCTGGTAATGTCCATATGGCTCAATAATCCGACCATTTCTTCTTTAAATTTTACTTCAGGTAACCCTAAAACCTAACCCATTCTTTCATGTTGCTCCTATTGGTTTTAATTTTTCTTTTTCGGGCGAAAAGACAACCGAAAAAATGAAAACGAACTTAGTTCAAAAGATGCAATACAAGTTTTTGGAGATGTGTTGTATAGTCGTCCCTGGACCTAGCTCTGGTGGTGGTGTTACTACTACTACTGGTATTCCTCCATTGTGTTGTGTGGCCCCAAAGGGCTAAAAACATGTCAAAAACAATAGAAAATTAAAGAAACATAGGAAACAGCTGTACAAACTATTTCCGTTGTTCTTTGGCATAAAGATGGACGTCGTTGTTGAGAATGTATATGTAAGTATATGTGTGTGTGTGAATGCACGCTAAGGCGAATAACATCAAACGGGCTATCAACATTGGCCTAGCCCAAGATAGCGTTAGAATGGTAACTGCAGCATCAACAGTGGAAAAGTTTTTAGTTAACAGCTTCAGTTCAGTTCAGCGCAGCCCGGCTCGGCTTGGTTTGCTTTACTTCGTTTCAGTTGTGAAAGAAAGCGGGGGTTGGGAATAAACTCATTATAAAAATAGAGATATTCAGTTTGCCTAAGCAGCTTCCGTTTCGTGGGTCACATGAACATGAATTTAAATATTCGCTTCCAAAAAATTGGGTTCTTAGTGCAAGGGATTTTTTGGCGGTGCAATTTTTATTTTTGTTGTGTAGCAAGGGGACGGATTTTGTTTTCACAGGGCCTTACAATGTGGGAGTGATGTTGGAAGGAATAAGTTAAAGGATCAAGGTCGAAAAAAATCAAAGGGCCTTGAACGTCCTTTTCAAAAGTTTTCTGCAGAAAAATTTAACCTAAGGAATATGCCCCTCTTAGTGGTCTTTTGAAGGTAAAATGTTTTCATAACCCCTTCTGCAAGACAATTCCGATCGATTTTTGTATTTTGAAGAAGGTTTATGTTCGTCTGAACTTCAGAACATTTCTTTGAAGATCGATAAGTGCCACATTTTTAAATAATTCTCCTATAT
The DNA here is from genome assembly GCF_032173495.1 of Musca vetustissima. NCBI lineage: Eukaryota > Metazoa > Arthropoda > Insecta > Diptera > Muscidae > Musca > Musca vetustissima. Next base: position 354,984 of record NW_026884077.1, read on the forward strand.
TATCTCAGATTAAAAAAAATTGGGGTCTTCAGGTAGTAGAAGCTCGTCTCAGACTTTTTAAGAATAATATAGGAAATATCCGGTATTTTCAGCGATTTGCAAATCGGTCGGTTCAATTAAACTTAATGACATTAATTTTGTTATTTTGGGATCTTGAAGTACCAAATTTCGGGGCTACATAAATGGGTATTTTCGGTCAGAAGGTTTTTTATCATCTAAGAACCTGAAATGTTAAATGTCGGCGGTTACGTTTGGGAAATCCGGTTAAGATACTAAAATATAGAAGTTTTACGCAGTACCGATAATAGTCCAGAGGTCTTGTAGGTCTTTAAATTGTGGAGATTACCTTTGAGAGAAATCGAATCAAAGGACAGGCTGGTTTTATGTCAAGGAACCACGTCCTTCAGCTCAGCTCTGATCCTTCATCTCATCTACAAGGACTTTCTGGGGCTTCAGCTCGTCTACGGTGAATATCTGGCTCGTCAACTCGCCTGCAAAGTCCTCTCAGTTTCTCAGCTTGCCTTTATAGATTCCCGAACTCTCCATTTCATATATAATCATAGCTTTAAAAAAAATTGCTGAACTTCTATCTACAAAAAAAAAAAAAAAAAAAATCCTATCCATTTTCCTCGGGTGTAAATATTCTCTGGCTCAGCTTGCCTACAATGAGTCCCCCGATTATATTCAGCTCGTTATTGAGAATGGACAACCATAAGTAAATAATCAGTGGACCTTCAGTATCACTCCTCAAACCTTTATTTTTTTAGAGATGCCTTTCAACTCATAAATACTTCTTCAGATTGGGTTTCAGCCCAATTACATATCGTCCTTGAGGAATTTTGTTTTCACCTCGCCTATAAATACATCCTTCTAGCCCATGAAAACTTTTCCCAGCTCAATATATAAGTCCGTTAAATTCCTATCTTCAGTCTAAAAATATTAAAAATTTAAAAAAAAATCCACGCCTTGTAGAGGTCCTTAAAAAAATTTATAAAAATTCACGCCTTGTAGAGGTCCTTAAAAATATTTAAAAAAATCCACTCCTTGTAGAGGTCCTAAAATATTAAAAAAAAATCCACGCCTTGTAGAGGTCCTTCAAAATATTTTAAAAAATCCACGCCTTGTAGAGGTCCTTAAAAATATTTAAAAAAATCCTTAAAAATATGGAAAACTCTCCTAAAAACATTTTCTTCCTTAAATATTTAAAAAAATCTTTAAGGCCCTTATTTGGAGAAACAAAAAACCTATGGCCTCCTCTTCTTCCAGCCATGTTGGAATCCCCTACAAACGTTTATTTGTTCAAGCACTTCCTTTTAAATTCTCTCTCCTACTCGGAGGATTGTAGGGCCTCCATTTTTGTGTTTTTTCGTTAGCTTTTCATTGCTTTAGTTCGTTTCATTGTTTATTTAGTTTGCGTTCGGACATTCCTGCAACAAGGATAAAAAAACAAAGAATTAAAATAAAAATGCAAAAATGAGGAAATGATCTTTTCCTTTAAAAATGATTTTATTTTGCAGTAGTTGGTGTTGTTGTCTCTTGCAGCAAAATGCAAAAACAAAAATCCTTGCAAAAAATTGCCCAGATAAGGTCCTGCAACAACAATTTCGTAAACGGAAGGCTTAAAAACAATAGCCCCCTGACTGTATTGTTGAAAGAGGATTTCTTGTTGTTTTTTTTCATTGCTGAATATAATTCGGTATTCTCAATGTTTTTTGGAGACATACATTTTATTTTACAGACTCTGGGATATCTCCATTGGCCTATTGTTTTGGGAGAAGACAAAACGAACAATAACAACAATGCAATTTTAATACAAACTAAACTGAAAGGAAGTGGTAAAAAACGAAAAATAAAAAATAAATACGAATTAAATTTATTGAAATCCTTTTTTCGGCAGATGATAGAGTGAGACATGCAACTGGCGAAATGGAAATTGAAGACTTAGTTGAACAATTAAAATCCTGTTTTTATTTTCGTTTTGAGCAAGAAATACAAAGGATTTAAAATCCTTTAATTTGCTATAACATTTATCATGGCCAAAAGTATGCAATTGCTTTGTAGTGTTATTTAAATTATCCAATATTTCGTTATTTATTTTTTTCTTTAAAATCAATTTTCCATCAATTAGCCAAGTTTTAATTAAAATCACTTCCCAGCAAATTGTTCCTTAACCCATTGTTTTGTTGTTGTTGTGTTTTTTCTGCTTTGCTATCTGCCGATAATTCCTAATTTCCCAATAATGAAATAATTTAATTAATTTGCAAAATAACCCTACCATTAAATTTGACAAATTGTTGCCAAGACAACAGTGGTGTTGTTTTTCAATGAGAGCTAAGGGGAATTGAAGAGTTTGATTTTGATATTGGAAAAAAATTGGTAATGGGAATGTGATGTGGGGGGTAATAAGGGGTGATGATTTGGTTAATTTCTTTATAAAGTGAAAAATTTAATGAAGTACTAAAAAGTAGTATGAAGTATGCTTTAAATAAAAAATCCGTAAAATTATGCAATTTCTTAGAATTCCTTAAATCATTGAAAAAATCATTGAAAATATAACCCGTGAGCGGAGCTGTATAGTCGGACGAGGCCGATGATACCCTACACAACTACCACGGAACTGTAACTTTCTGCGTATGTATAAATGGGCAATATGATATCTAATTTCCGATTAAAAATTCCTACACTGACATATATCTGTACTTGAAAAAATAAAAATCCCTTGACCTTCGACTTATAAATGTGGCCTATAGATCGACTCGAAAAACCACAAAAATTAAGTTTTTGGCCCACTTCATCCCAAAGTTATTATCTGATCATCACCGAAAATTGTAGGCGTTGTCCTTGATCACACCTGGATCCTGATGAAAACTTTCAAAGCGTTCATCGCCATATTTCCGCCCTCTAGTGTGGTAATGGGTTACTAAATAATATACAAATACGTAAGCACCTGTAAATATTTACGTGTAACTCCCGCATCCGAGTACATACGACACATTATCTTCGATACATTATCAACTTCTCGCGTCTATATCCTTCAGTAAATATATACGCCATACAATACAATTTTTTTCCACACAAAAGTCAGGGCCCATTTGACCCGCTAAATTTTGACCGATTTTTATCAAAACAGGTATGCATATTCTTTGGCCCAATCCCCTTCTCCATGCAAAAAATTCGCGGTGTTTGGGCCATAATTGCGGCCTCTGGAGCAGAAAAACCGACAAAAATAAAGTTTTTGGTCTTCATTGGCCAGAACCCATCCTACATGTAAAATTTCGTGAAGATTGGTCCATAAATGTGGCCTGTATCGTGTTTACAAATTATCGATCGGTATACTTAAAAGTGGGTCTAGGACCAATATTTCGCGGCGTTACAAACTTTTGGGCTGCACAAAGCTATAATACCCTGTAGGGGTATAATAAATCCACGCCTTGTAGGAGTTAAAAATCCATAACTTGTAGGAGTCCTTAAAATAATTTTTAATAAATCCACGCCTTGTAGGGGTTAAAAATCCATGTGTTGTAGGAGTCCTTAAAAATATTTTTAATAATCCACGCCTTGTAGGGGTTAAAAATCCATGTGTTGTAGGAGTCCTTAAAAATATTTTTAATAAATCCACGCCATGAGTTGTAGGAGTCCTTAAAAATATTTTTAATAAATCCACGCCATGAGTTGTAGGAGTCCTTAAAAATATTTTTAATAAATCCACGCCATGAGTTGTAGGAGTCCTTAAAAATATTTTTAATAAATCCACGCCATGAGTTGTAGGAGTCCTTAAAAATATTTTTAATAAATCCACGCCATGAGTTGTAGGAGTCCTTAAAAATATTTTTAATAAATCCACGCCATGAGTTGTAGGAGTCCTTAAAAATATTTTTAATAAATCCACGCCATGAGTTGTAGGAGTCCTTAAAAATATTTTTAATAAATCCACGCCATGAGTTGTAGGAGTCCTTAAAAATATTTTTAATAAATCCACGCCTTGTATGGGTCCTTAAAAAATATATTTAATATATCCACGCCTTGTATGGGTCCTTAAAAAATATATTTAATATATCCACGCCTTGTATGGGTCCTTAAAAAATATGTTTAATAAATCCACGCCTTGTATGGGTCCTTAAAAAATATGTTTAATAAATCCACGCCTTGTAGGGGTCCATAAAAATATTTTTAATTAATTCACGCCTGGTAGGGGTCCTTAAAAATATTTTTAATAAATCCACGCCTTGTATGGGTCCTTAAAAAATATATTTAATATATCCACGCCTTGTATGGGTCCTTAAAAAATATATTTAATATATCCACGCCTTGTATGGGTCCTTAAAAAATATGTTTAATAAATCCACGCCTTGTATGGGTCCTTAAAAAATATTGTTTAAAAAATCCACGCCTTGTATGGGTCCTTAAAAAATATGTTTAATAAATCCACGCCTTGTAGGGGTCCATAAAAATATTTTTAATTAATTCACGCCTGGTAGGGGTCCTTAAAAATATTTTTAATAAATCCACGCCTTGTAGGAGTCCTTAAAAAATATGTTTAATAAATCCACGCCTTGTAGGAGTCCTTAAAAAATATGTTTAATAAATCCACGCCTTGTAGGAGTCCTTAAAAATATGTTTAATAAATCCACGCCTTGTAGGAGTCCTTAAAAAATATGTTTAATAAATCCACGCCTTGTAGGAGTCCTTAAAAAATATGTTTAATAAATCCAAACCATGTAGGAGTCCTTAAAAAAATCCACGCCTTGCAGGAGACCTTAAAAATCCACGTTTTGTAGCAGTCCTTAAAAAACCTCATCTTGTAGGAGTCCATAAAAAATATACTTTAAAAAATCCACGCCTTGAAGTAGTCCTTAAAAAATATTCTTAAAAAAGATTCACGCCTAAGGAACTCTACTGTTTTTTTTATTATTTACTGAAAATTGTCACTTCCCTAAATAATTCAGCCTTAAAATATACCAAAATTTTCTACAAAAAAAAATCTGATATTACGTTGTAATTTTTCTCTCTTCATTTTCACAGCTTCCTTTACCTCCAATGAATTAATCTTCAAATCTGCAGCTAATCCCATTTCTATTGCTTTATAGGATAAGGATATCTAAGGGTCTTTTGTGGACTTATAAAATTACCATAAAAATCCACTAGTATTCTCACCACGCTCATACACACGCGCACACCCCGATAAATATGTGGTATGATGGAGTAGTGTATGGTTAATTAATTAAAATTTCATGGCATTGCCAGTAGCTTTATTTAGTTCATTCGCTCGCTTGCCCTCTCCTTTACTATCTGTCTTTTATGTTTAAATTTCATTAGAAATGCTATAAATCATCTCATCTCAACCAAACAGCCAGGCAGCCAGCTAGCTACCAGGCAAGCTCAAGATAAATCGTTACCATGTCAACCACGTAAATAAGTTTATGACTTGACGGTGGCAGAATCATCTAAATGCTATCGACACGATTTCGAGCGGCAATCGACTAACCAACTAAACACTCTGACACCACCCACACCAACAAGCTGGATGGTGTGCTGAGATAAATAAATAAGACGAGCAAAAACAAAAAAAAAAAAGATCTGTAAAATACCTCAATAAAGTGTCGTTTTCTTTTGTGCTAAATCCATCCCAAGAAGTGTGTGTGGAGTTAGGAAATGCTTCTTCTTCTTCGTCTTGGCCAGCTTACAACTTAATAACACCTCAACAATAATAAGGATCACAAAAATATCTGCAGCAAAACTACCCTCCGGCGAAAATCAAATAAAGTGAATCAAACCAAACTACCAGAAATGGGTGAAATGAAATAAAAGTGACAATAGATGAGGGTAGAGTGGAGGTTACCAACAAAAAAAATCCTTAAAGAAAATAAACTATAGCATCCCGTTTTGTTTTTGTTTCCCGCTTTCTGTGGTAAGCGTTTTATGGTGAAATTTATAGCTGAATTTATTGCCAAAACAGGAGGACAATATAAACCACCAGCAGCACTAAATAATGAAAATCATGTTAGGAGGAGCAGCAGCAGCACCAACAGCCATAACTAAAAAAGAAAGGGAGAGCGGCGGGGTGTTGCGTCTTTAAACGCTGCTAAATAAATAAGAAAATCCACAAAACTATTTTTTTCTGTTTTTTCTGCTCCTTAGATTATTAAAAATGGGTTGTGGCTTTAAGCCACAAAAACCCCGAATACCGCAAGGGCAGACCAAACCACATCCTATTTACCAAGATGCATGCGTCTTCATCAAACAACCAACCATCCAGCCAGCCAGACACATTCAAGCAGTTTTGTGCGTTCTTCATTGGTTTTCAGTTGAAGGGTTTTTTCTCATTTTTCTTTCGTTTTGAAAACCACATAAGGAAGTACTTCATTTGGTATAGGGACTCATATGTAGGAGGGGTGAGATTTTTTGGTATAGGTGCAGGGGAATTACGTCTGAAGGGGATTTATGAGTTATGACTGCTGTCACTTGTTAGATGACTGCAACATTTAGTAAAGGAATTAAGGATGGAAGAGTCCTTAATTAATTTAAAAAAACAATCCCTATAAACAACTTAAAAACAACCTTAAAATATTTTTTTTTAAATCCACATGTTGTGGTAATCCTTAAGAATTTGTTTAGAAACTCCACTCCTGTTTGGAGTCCTTAAAAAGTATTCAAAAAATAAATGCACTCTAGAAGTCATTAAAAAATCTTTTAGGAGTCCTCAAAAACATTTTGTTTTAATTCATGCCTTTTAGGAGACTTTAAGAAATTTTTTTTTTATTAATTTCTCTTTCGAGATGAGCTACATGATCGGAGTTGCAATGAAAAGGAAAGCCAGAGAGATACTACATTCCCATCCCAATGCGACGCGTTTCATCGTTGTTTAAGCGGCTCATCAGGCATATTGGGCAATGTGGCTTACAAATGTCTTTACTTGATAAGTTGTCAAGGTTCGGACATTTGGCATCACACCAGAACATTCCTTTTCAGAGTAGATTTTTCTTGTAGTGACTTTAAAAAATTGTTTTTAAAAATCTGCGCCTTGAAGAAATATTAGAGAAATGTCTTGTAGAGGTCCATAAAATATTTTCGAGAAATTCAAGCTTTTTTTGGAAAAGGTCCATGATTTTTAGGTGTCCTTATTGTTTTCAAATCCATGCCATATAGGTTTTTAAAATATGCACGCCTGTAGGAGGTCTTAAAAATAGATTTACATAAAATCGGACTAAGCTTTATATGGGAGTTATATCTAAATTTCGATTTCAACAAAACATCGCAAACACCAATCTGGACCTAAGTTAGTACTATGTGCAAAATTTTGTCTCAACCAGACCAATATTGACAATATGATGTTCCATTTACTTAAAATCGGACGAAACTATATATGAGAGCTATATCCAAATCTAAACTGATTTCAACAAAACTTGACATATATCAATCTAGACAAAATTTTGCAGAGAGTATTGAGTTCTCTCTGCAAAATTTTGTGTCAATCGGACCAATATTGGGATATTGGGGACGAATCTTTCAATAGGGTTCGTCCTTGGGCCAAATATGTGACATGTGCAAAATTTCTTCCAAATCGGATCATAAATGCGACATGTATTTTGTTCACAAAAATACATGGACGGAAAGGCGGATGGACGGACATGCTTAAATCGACTCAGAAAGTGATTCTAAGGAACCATGGATTCTTTTTGCTTGTTACAAACATAAGCACAATGACATAATACCCTGTACCACAGTGTGGTGAAGGGTATAAAAATGCATGCCTTAAAGTATGTTTAATATTTCATATAACTTGGGGAGAATTATTTTATATTCATAATTTTTATACCCTTTACAACTATGTTTTCAGGGTATTATAGCTTTGTGCAGCCCCAAGAGTTTGTAACACCGCGAAATATTGGTCCTAGACCCACCTTTATGTATACCAATCGTCATATCTCGACTAGCAGAAAGTGTCCATTACAATTTTTATGCAGGCCACAGTTATGGACCAATCTTCGAAAAAGGAACCATGGTTTATATTTAGGAGATGAAATGGACCAAATACTTAAATTTTGTCGGTTTTTCTGGTCGCTCCAGAGGCCGCAATAATGGCCCGAACATCGTGAAATTTTGCATGGAAAAGGGGATCGGGCCAAAGAATAAGCATGGATGTTTTGATAAAGATCGGTCAATATTTAGCGGGTCAAATGGGCCCTGACTTTTGTGTGAAAAATGACAACATTTGTATTCTATAGCGTATATATTTACCCATGAAGAACAAAGACCCGAGAAGTTGAAAGCATATCCAAGAGGAGTGGTTGTCCTTTAAATTGATACCAATTATATTGTTGTATGTGAACGGATGTGGGAGTTACACCTAAATATTTACAGGTATCTCCGTATTCGTGTATTATTTAGTAACCCATAATGACTCTAGAGAGCGGAACAATAGCGCTGATCGCTTTGAAATATTCCATGAAGTTCCAGTTATGGTCAAGGACAACGTGATGATCAGATAATAATTTTGGAATGAAGTGGACCGAAAACTTAATTTTTTGTGTTATTTTCGAGTCGATCTATAGACCACAAATGAAAGCCGAACATCACAACACAACCCACGACGAAGGGAATCTGGACAATAGCTGTACTGAATACTCGTAATATTCGGAAAATATGTCTGTTTACCTCTAATCGGGCAAGAGGGTGGAAATAATACGAAATATTGCCCAGGCTCGGAATGAACATCCGTGTAGGGTATCGTATGGTCGGCCCCGTCCGACTATACTGCTCCGCTCACTGGTTTTTTAATAAATCCACGCCTTGTAGGAGTGTTTAATTTTTTTTAATATTTTAATATTTTTTTAATAAATCTCAGATCTGCTATATAAGCGAAAAATATTTTAAAAAATTCACGTTTTCTGATATTATAGCAAACATTATTAATTATATACCACCGTGGCTTCAATATTTACACCCCAAATTTATTACTGGTTCATTATTTACATTCAGGATCTATGATGGCTACTCTCCGTATTGGCCGTTCTTATACATTTCCCAAATTTATTTTCTATAATACTGACTACAATGAGTGCGATTAATATTGCCTTGAATATTAATTATACACGCCAATGAATTTTCTATAAAAATCCATTTATTTTACAATATCTACTCTAAGAAAAATAAAAGGGAAACCAAAGCCCAAACTCAAAATCCGCTCTTCCTAACCCAGCAGCTAAAATAAATAATGGATTAGAAAATTAACAGCCAATAAATAAAACCCAAACGTTCCATCTTCCCTTCCGAAACTTTAAAGCACTTCCTTGCAATTTCGTAAGCAAAACAGCAACAATTGCTTGCAAGGCCATAATAAGTTAAGGATCTTCTTAAAATGGAACACTAACAACAACACCAACAAATAGCAACACAAATAATAAACTAAAACCCCCCAGTAAGCCAACGTTAAACTGTTGTTATGTTCTGCTGGTGTTGCTGCTGCTAATGCCACAGCTTGCAGCTATAGCTGCAACTGTTGTTGCTTTTGTATTTTTTTCCTCCATATTTCTGTTGTTGTTTGCCCTTTTCGGCGTTCAACTTTTCTTTTTTAATTTTCACACTAATTATCTTCCAAACAGCATCTCTCAAAAGTGTTGACAATAAATTCAAAATAACGGCAAAAGTTAACACTCGGCAGCGACGAGGCATGCATGCCAGGCTCTCCACGGAAATCAGTTGTTTTTGTTTTTTTTTTCTTGGAGGACATAAACTATTTTCTGCCAAGACCCAAAGCCACACATTTCACCAACATAGCCTAGGCTGTGAAAAGTTGTTGTTGCCTTTTCCCTTCAGACGTGGTTTTACTTTTGTGTAGAGCCGCGATATTACTGCATCATTTATTTGAAGGAGATTTTTAGGAGAAAATACATATTTATGTAAAGGAATGTATGTATGTGTGAGAGTTGCGTTTTTCTTGAAATGTTTGAACTAAAGTTATACATATGGACCTTATAGGGGTTTTTTAGATTTTTTTAATTATAGTAGATGTGCGGAAATCAAATAAAATTATAGCAGTGCGTAAACTTTTTTTTAAAAAACATTTTTGATATTATAGCAAAGTTAAATTTTTTAAAAATACTTTTTAGATTAAAAAAAATCAATTTCACCCTGTTCGACTTGGTCACTAAAAACTTCTTTAATTGTTTTTCATCAGAATCATCAAAGACATATTTACGCAGAAGTTTTGCTTTCTTAGCCTCAAGGGAAGAACATATCATAGTAATATAGACCCAAATTCCTTTGAAAAGAAAAAAAAACACAAAATGGAGGGCCAAATAATCGAAATGAAATCACGTGAAATCCTTGGAGGCACAAGCTATTGCTTTCATCTCCATTTCGAAACCTTTCAAATGACACAACAACATCAACAACAAAAAGGAATCAATATTTGTGTCAAAGTAAATGTTAAGTAAAGATAAAGAGAGGGGAGCAACTGAAAGGGGTATTCTTTTGATTTGATTGCTTTAGTTCCAGTTCATTTTATCGTTAGACCTTTTCCACTTGATTTCTCCCCCTTTCCCCTGTTGTTGTTTTCCATTTCATTGTAAAGTGAAAAGTGTCAATTATAATTTCTTTACTGTTCTTAGTTCTTGTTGTTGTTGCTGTTGTCTACTTTCGGCCATATTGTCAATATGTCACATGTCAACTTTGTGCGATGGCCTTTTTTGTTGCCGTTGTTGTTGTTGATTTCTTCAACAACTTATCTATCCATACGGGCTTAGCTTTCAGCCAAAGGCCATTTTTGCAAAACTCCATCACCAACCACCCTATCGCTTACAGAAAAAAGTTTTTGTTTTATTTTATTTTTTTCCTACTTCAAATCCTTTTTTTTTTGTAAGGCTTATCTATGTATGTGTGTCATCTAACGTTGAAATGCTTGTCGGCTGTGTTGAGGGTTGGGAGAGGGTTCCCTTTTAAATACATAATTGATTGATTGTTTGCTAAATGTTACTCTGGAGACATTTCCACATTCATGACAAGCAATGAAATGATTTGAATGTTTACCTCAATGAACAATGAATGACAGATCTGTTCGGAAAAAAGAACAGAATAAAAGGATGAAAAAAAAAACGAAAATCTAAAATTGTAACGAAAGAACGAAGTGTTTTTCGGGGACAAATACCAGTAATAATAAATGAATCGTGGCTGGTGAGAAAAATACCACGTCAGGCAATAGCAAAATGAGAGGTGGAGGGAGAGAAAGAGAATGGCAACAACAACTTGTCAAAGACCATTCATCAAAGTAACACAATATAGAAAAAAAACGTATGGAATATGACAAATATTTCAATTATTTTTTTTCGGGTTTACCTTTAGCCAGGACGATTTTTCCACATAACTACACCTCAGGGAGCCGTTAATAATCTAAATTAAATATTTTTGTTTTGTGCCGGTAAAAAATATGGCTTTAAAATGTTGAAGTACAATTTGTTCAGAATTTGAGAAATAAACCAATGGGCGGATCTTTAAATGAGTTCTGAATGAAACCACTACCATGAACGGAGCTTAGAAATAGTGCTGCAATAACAACACCTCTGGATAATGTTCCAAATTACAGACACTAAGGTTAGGAAAATTGGGATAGGAACATGAAAGTATCGAAAATTCACCGGAGAATTTGAATGGTGATGTAAAATCATGAACCGAAAATGGGTCGCTTCCCAATTTTTATGGTGTAATATCATTTAATTGTTCGCTTAGAAATCGAAATACCGATTTAAGGGAAAATATGTCATATACCATTTAGGAAATTTAAATCTTGTACTAAACATATGTCGAATTAGCCCTAGCCGAGGGCTCGGCCCATACACTACTTCTTAGCTTAAGAATTAAAATCTGTCTCTGGGAGAAGCCTTAAAAAAATTCCGAAACAAATCCACGCCAGATTAATTTTTTTTTTTTGGAAAAAAATCAGGTCTATGCACTGACGAAGCAGGTTTCTAATAGACCTATTTTTTCAATGGGCTGTAGAAACATGAATTTTATTAAAAATATTTTTTTAAAGGACTGCAGAAGTTTCGACTTTATTAAAAATATTTTTTCAAGGGGCTGGCTTACTTACTATTGTCTGATATATTGGTCATGATGATAAGAGAAGGAATTTAAAAGCTTGGAAGTGATTAAAAATATTTCTTTAAGGGGCTGTAGAGATTGGATTTTATTAAAAATATTTTCAGGGGCTGTAGAGGTGTGGATATTATTAAATTATTTTTTTTCAAGGGCCTACAGGGGCATGGAGGCGTGGATATTATAAAATTATTTTTTTTCAAGGGTCTACAGAGGCATGGCGGCGTGGATATTATAAAATTATTTTTTTTCAAGGGTCTACAGAGGCATGGCGGCGTGGATTTTATAAAATTATTTTTTTCAAGGGTCTACAGAGGCATGGAGGCGTGGATTTTATAAAATTATTTTTTTCAAGGGTCTACAGAGGCATGGAGGCGTGGATTTTATAAAATTATTTGTTTCAAGGGTCTACAGAGGCATGGAGGCGTGGATTTTATAAAATTATTTTTTTTCAAGGGTCTACAGAGGCATGGAGGCGTGGATTTTATAAAATTATTTTTTTTCAAGAGTCTACAGAGGCATGGATGCGTGGATTTTTTATAATTATTTTTTCAAGGGTCTACAGAGGCATGGAGGCGTGGATTTTATAAAATTATTTTTTTCAAGGGTCTACAGAGGCATGGAGGCGTGGATTTTATAAAAAATATATTTTTTTTAAATATTAGTTCAAAAGCCTTACAGGAACTTTGTTCTACTCTACCCTTCACCAATATTAGAATAGTTCGGGTGGAAATTTATTGATATTTAAGTATTTCAAGGACAATTCCATTTAACTGTCATCTTATTTCTTTCACCATCATCATAACATACAATCAGAATTCCAAAAAAAATCTAACCCCATTGAATCTCTATTCATCCCACATAGAATGACAGAAAAACAACAGCATCGATAACAACAACAACAACAGCATCGATAACAACAACAAAATTATAACACATTGTCACCTATTTTTAGTGTTGTCATATTTTTGTTTTGTTGTGTTCTCCATATTCTATCTATGTGTGCATCAAGGATATGCCTGAATGGAATTTAAATTCAAATTTACATACACTCACACAGGCACATAAACATGCATATGCAGCACATGCAAATCCTAATACACACACATACTAAATAACCTTGTCACTTTCGAAAGAAAAAAAATTGTAGAAAAGGACTTAAAGTATAACAATAAACAATTGTTGTACTTGTTGTTGGTGGGTTGGTTGGTAGTTTTTTTCTCTCGAATGTTTGTTTAACGTTTACTGTGGGCGGATAATAATGTTGTTACTTTCAACAAAAGTAACACATTTGTCTTATAGGTTAGGATTTTGTTTTTTTTTTTGCCCGAACACCAATGTAACTAAGGTCACACACTCACAGAAAGGCGCTTAGACAAAAAAATGTACTTTTGTGCACCCAAGGCATTGTCTGATCTGACCTGCATCATGTGATACAAGATTCATGGAGTTCACAGAGCGCTTTCTTTTTTTTTGTCATCGGCCATGGGGTCCTAGGTGGGAGTGTTTCTCTATATACATATATGCATATGGTTTTGGTATCCTTGTCATGTTTATTGTCGGTTATTTATGCAAAACAAGATGTATCGAAAAAAAACAACAACAAGACTTGTGGAGGTAAAAGGGTGGATTTCAGGGTCTTTAGAGGCCTGACCTGAGGGTTGAGGATTTATTAAAAATATGTTTTCGGGGGCGGAAGAGGCGTTAATTTATTAAAAATATTTTTTCAGATGTTGGAGAGTTTATTCAAATTTTTTTCAGGGGTTAAAGAGGGGAACACGCTTCGATATCTATGTGAAGATCACAATTTATGTTCTACCATGGAGATTTTTAAAGACGAGGAGATATTTTTTTCAAAGAAAAATAAAAATCCTGTTTACCCCCATACCAAGCCCATTCGATTTTTGTTTTCGATCCACCCTAATAAACATTGCTTTATTATGTGTATATTTTTTGCGTTCTTTGCCGTGCCATTCGATTTTATATGCAAAGCAGCAAAACAGTGTTAGTAGCTTTTAGTATGACGTTCTTTCTTCTCATTCTTCTTCTCATTCTTCTTCTCATACTTTGTTGTCCTCCTTATGGCAGATTTTTCTTGTTATTTGCGTAGTTTGTTGTTTTGTTTTTGTGTTACCTCCGGAGCTGTAAATCCACATCGACAAAGAGGTGCAAAAAACACCTGGAATGTCCTCTTTAAGTAGAGTGTCAGCAGTGCGAATAGACCAATGCAATGACACACTAGGAGTAGAAACAAAAACCAAAAAGATGAAAGAAAACAACTCCTCAACATGTGTTCAGGTTAGTTAGGTTTCTTATATTTTCTTCTTCTTCTATTTATTGCTGCATCGTTTTGTTCAGTTTTCTGCTCAGCACTCCAGCTAGGCAGTTGGTGTAGTGAGGTATATGCTGTCAACAGCAACAAAGGCTATTGCCCTGTCAAGGATCTTTGTAGGGGTGCAAACAAAAAATGAACTTTGAGCCTCTAACATTATTAGGTGTTCGACTTAACAAAAACTTAATAAATCGTATCCTACTTTACAAAAACAACAACAACAAAAATCATTAAATATGTTAGCAGCAGTTTTTGGACATAGGCCTGGTAATCTGGGTTTTCATTGGAGTCCCACAAGTTAGGGTTGTTCTACAAATTTTCTTAAACTGGTGTAAATTGCTCATAAGTATAAAGAAAATATTTTTTCAATTTATTTTTTCAAAGTAGGCTCGGATTTTTCTAATTTTCTTTTCGAGGTAGGCCGGTAGGCTTTTTTAAAACATATGGATTTTAATGAAAATAATATTTCAGAGGCTGTAGAAGCAAGGATTTGATTTTAAGGAACGTGGAATTTATTAAAAATATTTTTCAATGGATTTAAGAGACTTGGATTTTATAAAAATTGTTTTTCAATGAACTTAAGAGGCGTGTATTTTATTAAAAATATTTCTTCAAACGGTCTGTCGATACAAGGATTTTCAAGAGTTTGTAGAGGCCTGACCATATTTTTTCAAGGTTTGAGACCTGTTCAAGGGTTTGTAGAGGCCTGACCATATTTTTTTCAAGAGTTTGTAGAGGCCTGACCATACTTTTTGTCAAAGGTTTGTAAAGACCTGACCATATTTTTTCAAGGTTTTGTAAAGGTTTGAGACCTGTTCAAGGGTTTGTAGAGGCCTGACCATATTTTTTTCAAGAGTTTGTCAAAGGTTTGTAGAGGCCTGACCGTATTTTTTAGGGATTGGATTTTCTTAATTGTTTGTAGAGGTGTGAGGGCTGTTCAAGAGTTTGTAAAGGCCTGACCATACTTTTTTCAAAGGTTTGTAGTGGCCTGACCGTATTTTTTTAGGGATTGGATTTTCTTAATTGTTTTTTTTTTTAATTTTTTCAATTGACTTAATATTTTTTTCAAGGGACTAAAGAGGCGTTATTGTTATTAAAAATGTATTTTCAAGGGTTTGTAGAGATGGAATTTTATTTTCTTAAAAAGGAGGTGAGGATTTTTGCTTTCAAATATTTTTTAAGTTAATAAAAATATATTTCTTCAAGGGCCTGAATTTTATTAAAAATATTGTTTCAAGAATCTCTAGAAACGTGGATTATATTTAAATTGTTTTTTTTTTTCAAGGGGGTGTAGAGTACTGGATTTCATTAAAAACATTTTTAAAGAACTATAGAGGCGTAATTTTTTCAAAAATATTCTTAGCCTAAGAGTCTGTACAAATAAAAAATTGACAAATTTAAGTACCTAAAATTTATTTGTTTTTTCCATTTTTAAATCTTTAAAAATTCCAAAACACATTTTATTTTTCACATTTTCCCAGACATCCACACTACCTCACAAAACAATACCTGCAACTTGCTGCCTGCTGTTGCATTCATTTTTTTGTTGCACCCCAAAACCAGTGCAACAAAAATTACCGAGCATTTCTGAAAAATCTCAACATAAACAGAGCAGAAATGCAAATGAACTTTCAATTGTCCTGAACTAATAAATGAAACACTACGTCTTTTTTACACTTTTCACATGTGACTGAGTACTGAGCAAGCACAATCACTTGCATGCACACGCGCACATACACACACACATAGAAACCATAACACTATGGCACTTAGAGTTAGGGCGTACTAAAACAACAAACCTACACACACTGAAACCCTTACTAGACTGCGACTAGGACTTACTATGTTGAGATGAGCGTGCGTGTGTGTGTTTGTTGGCATAAAACCCGCATTTGCAATACATTTACGCACGAAAAATTATGAGAGTGAATGTTTGTCAAAGGATATTTGAATAGTGTGTGTGTATGTGTGAGCGTGTGTGCGTCTGTGTGTTTGCAGAGGAATCTGGTGCAGGAGCAAGGACACTGAGGCATGTGTACAAAATATTGATGGCATTCTGTTGGCTGATGTTGCTGAGTTGCAGCAGCTCACAAGTTCGTGCCTGGTTAGGCATATTTTTGTGTATGGGATGATATTTACATCTCGGCATCATCATCATCATCCACAGCAGCATCAACTATAACAACAATATCCTCGGGACTAGGTACTGGGCCCTTTATGAGTTTACATACGTACAACACAAAAATGTAACTACTAATTCCGAAGAGAGGAAGAACGAAAAGGGACAGGGTGTATCGGGAATTTTCTAGTTTTTCAAATGCACTCCAGCCTTGGTTTGGTTATTAGGGGTTTGGTGTCCTGGTTACCTCTCCTGATGATGATGATGTTGATGACACATTTTGCCATTACTTTAGATTTTCGAAACATTGCCTCTTTTTCATGAAGGCAACGAAATAGCCCCCTAACAATGATGTTTTATGTAACACAACACCGGACGATGCGCCTCAAACAGGTCCTGCAAGACGAGTTGAGTTGATCGACTTAATCGTTTGCTGGAGCAAAGTATGTGATTATCACCTTTAAAGAGTTCGTAGATTAATCAGCAGCATCAACGACATCGTTTACGACAATGACAAAATATTGCAAATAATGACCGACAGAGTTTAGCAGGAACGCAGAGAAGTTAAGCCTTGTGGGGCGATGACATGAATTGACATTTGTATGGCATTTAAAGAGAATTTCAAATTGCAAGCCATTCATGCAAAATTAACCAGAGGAACAAATATGGGATTATAATAGGAGAAATGGGGATAATGAAATCGGGGGTTCGATTTCCAGGTTCCAGAAGGTTCCTGAAATATCAAGAGTACCTAATATATGTATTAAATGGTTGGAGGGACAGCTTTGAATAGTTCAAGGTGAACTCAATCTCGAGGAGCCTCGAGTCCCTCGTCTGTAGACTAGATTTTAGGCCTAATTTTTGAAGCTCATTATAAAGCCTTTTTATCAAATCCGAACCGAAAATAGAGTTCCTATATTACTGTATCCCTCCACGCTGTCCCTTTTTCAGAATCGTTTTAAAAGCTTATCAAACTATTCACCTCTCCATGCCTTGCCATTATTCGTGTCTGTGGGAAAATGAACTGAAAATCGCCTCGACAATAATGCTTTTAGCAAAACTAAGCACTCAATCACTTATTCGCTCACTTGGACATCTATCCATCTGCGATGGTTTTGAAAAACACCACCGTAAAGGATGCAGCTTTAGATGCTCTTAGAAGGAGGGTAGGCTTTGTTCCCCTTTTCGTTTCTCATCAGCTTTCATTGACCACGTTCGTTTTGTGTTTTGTTCATGATTTTGAAGTTTTGGCAAAGTTCACAGTAAACATTAAGTCGTGCTAAGTCAAAGGCCTGAAAGCAACGGCAGCCACAACAACAAAAATACAACGTGATTGTTGCCTATTGTTTCGTGACCAACACTAATTGGCTATAGAAGAGTATTGCCAAAAAACACAGAGAATCTTTTACCAGTTACTAATGTT
The DNA here is from genome assembly GCF_032173495.1 of Musca vetustissima. Classification (NCBI taxonomy): domain Eukaryota; kingdom Metazoa; phylum Arthropoda; class Insecta; order Diptera; family Muscidae; genus Musca; species Musca vetustissima. Next base: position 372,948 of record NW_026884077.1, read on the forward strand.
TGAAGCGGCTATTTTTCCATGAATTTTCATTAGTGTTGTCGGGTTTTCATCGGAAAAACTATGTTGTAAAAATACATTTTTTTTTGTCCATGGTACTGCATAAGCGTGAATATTATTAAAAATAGTTTTTTAAGGATCTCAAGAGGATTTATTAAAAATAGTTTTTCAAGGATCTCAAGAGGCGTGAATTTATTAAAAATAGTTTTTCAATGATCTCAAGAGGCGTGAATTTATTAAAAATAGATTTAAGGTATACAAAGGGGCGAGAATTTATTAAAAATTGTTTTTCAAGGCATGGATCAAGAGGCATGGATTTATTTAAAATTGATTTTCAAGGATCTCAAGAGGGGTGGATTTATTAAAAAAAGTTTTTCAAGGATCTCAAGAGGCGTGGATTTATTAAAAATAGTTTTTCAAGGATCTCAAGAGGCGTGGATTTATTAAAAATTGTTTTCAAGGATCTTAAGAGGCTTGGATTTATTAAAAATAGTTTTTCAAGGATCTCAAGAGGCGTGGATTTATTAAAAATAGTTTTTCAAGGATCTCAAGAGGCGTGGATTTATTAAAAATAGTTTTTCAAGGATCTCAAGAGGCGTGGATTTATTAAAAATAGTTTTTCAAGGATCTCAAGAGGCGTGGATTTATTAAAAATAGTTTTTCAAGGATCTCAAGATCCTTAATCTTCGCATATGTTTCCCCTTCCTCTCTCTTCCTCCCCCTTCCTATTTCTTATCCTCCTACCCTCTTATTTGTTTATTTATTTGAGAAACTTATTCTTAGTAGTTCATATAACTTTGTTTTCATTCTGAGTTATAGTTGGATATGAGTTCTTGTTGTTGCTATTGTTGCTGCCGTTCGGATACGCCACTTTCATATTCACTTGATGCTCTCTCTCCTTATGCAGCACTTGACATTATGAATTTTTAAGAAATCTTAATTAAATACTTGTCACAGAAAAGTAGTTGCCGTTATTGTTTCTTATAAAAATAAAACAACAATAATAAAAAATAAGAACAATGAGAAAATAAATAGACATGTTTGTTCTTGTGAAAGTGAATGAAGGACATAAACAATGCTAAGAAGAAGACGATGGCGAGAGAAGTGCAATGCAATAATTCCAAGAAGATTTGAGTATGAGTTTTCAAGGAAAGTTTTGAAAACTTTTTATATTTTTATAACACTTATTTCCAAACACTTAAGGCATGTTTATATTCGGAAAATTCAAAAGAATTAAGTATTTTAATATTTTAATTTTTGTTTTAAGACAACGATTTTTTTACTTTCAAAATGTAGAACTTTATTATTTTTTATATATTTTTACTATTTTTATTAATTTATTTTATAATAAAAAATATTTAAAATTTACATTAAACATATGAATAATAACAATTTTAATCTTCAAACATTTGACCATCCTCAAACCTTCCACCCCTTTTCCTCCCCGCAACATTCAATTCTGTCAACTTCCACATACACATCTCTCAAAAATGTTTACCACATGAATGTCTTATGATTTCACAAATATCAACACCAAAATCACCAAGAGACGTCCAACTGTTTTATAGACATTTCTAATATTTCGTGTTCGGTTTCATTCATTTCTTAGTTCTGGTGGTTTGACGGTGAATCAATTCCTTCATTCAGTCGTTCGGCTGAGTCCCTATTGGCTTATATGTCAGTGGCAGACGACAGACATTATTTCATGGTTATGAATGTCGCTGATTTGCGGCTGTTGGACTCACTTGTTCGCAATGACTGGATGGCTGATACGTCGGTATATTTGTGTATGTGTGTATAAATGTGTGTGTGTGTTGTCTCTGACATTTGCATGTGAACATCGTCAGTTCGCATGTATATGAAACGTGAAATGCTAAATGCCAAAGCGTTACATTTCACAAACCAAAAACAAAAAAATCTCAACCACAAGGAGAACAGCCACACTGTTGAATTCAGCTAGCTTTGAGACATGAAATCAAAATCAACAACAACACTAGAAGTAGCAGCAACAACAACATGACAGACAATGAATGATGACAGTCTTTTGACAAGTACAGCAATGATACTTCATAATTCATGATTACACACATAGAATGCGTAATGGGATTGTAGTTTTTGTTTCGATCTGCTTCTTGTTTTTCTCTTCTTTATTTTGTAAACAAAAGCAGGAATCAACAGAAAATGGAAAATTAGAATAGACATTTGGGGTAAAGGCAAAAGGACAATGCAAATAGGGAAATTAGAACACTTTCATGGGGAATATACAAGAATTTTTTAAATATGTTTTTTAATGCGCAGACTTTTAAAACATGTTCAGCTTACACAATTTTAAGGACTATGTATATAGATTTGGATTAAAAATATTTCAACGGGATCCATTAAAAATACTTCTTCAAGGGCCTAAAGAGGGGTGGATTTTTGAAAAAAATATTTTTGAAGGGTCTATCGAGGGATTTATTAAAAAGATTTTTTTCAAAGGGTCTAAAGGGTTGAGGATCTATTAAAAAGATTTTTTTCAAAGGGTCCATTGAGGGATTTATTAAAAAGATTATTTCAAAAGGGTCTATAGAGGCATGGATTTATTTAAAAAAAATCCAAAAAAATATTGTTTCAAGGGTTTATAGAGGCGTAGATTTATTTAAAATATTTTTTTCAAGACACGTTTTAAGGCATGGATTTAAGGCTTGAGTATTTAAAAAAATTGGTAGTTTTGAGGATTTATAAAAAATATATTTTAAAGGCAATTTTGAGGCATGGATTTATTCCAAATTGTTATTCGATGTTCCGTAGAAGCGTGGAGTTATTAAAAATATTTTTTATTTTATTATACCCTACACAACTATGTTGTCAGAGTATTATAGTTTTGTGTGGCCTAAAAAGTTTGTAACGCCTCGAAATATTGGTCCTAGACCCACCTTTAAGTATACCGATACCGGTCATATCTCGACTAGCTGAGTCGATCTAGACATGCGTATCACTCCGTCCGTCCGTCTGTCCATTATAATTTGTAAACACGATATAGGCCACAGTTATGGACCAATCTTCAAAATTTTACATGGAGAACGGGATCGGCCTAAATAATAAGCATGTAACATTCCGAAAATATGTCAGTGTAAGGAATAGGTTCTGTTGACCTCTGAGGGAGCAAATATCACGAAATATTGCCCAGGCTTGGAATAAACATCCCAAGAAAGTTAGAGTTCCATGGTAGTTGTGTAGGGTATCGTATGGTCGGACCCGTCCGACTATACTGCTCCGCTCACTGGTTTTTAATGCCCATATTTAAAAAAATGGCCAGTGACTAAAAAAGCTTACACAATTTCAAGGACTATATAAGCTTTATTACTCTGGAGTCGTTGATTTTTTCTACATTTCTTCAAGAGTCAGAGCAGATTCATCGAAATCTGTACATTTTATTTCCTTTCCTATAGCTATAAACGGATATACCTTCATTAAAAAATATTTTTTTTAATTTGTCTACGCCTTGGAGTAATAATTTTTCCTCGTTGATGATACTTGCTTTTCTTCATCTCGTCAATTTTTCACATCTGTTTCCAAAGATATTAAAACAATTTTCTCCGCATCATTTCCCATTATTGCTTAAATTCACACAAAAGCAAACAATTCACCTATTGTGGATTTCACGTCAGTTATTTTTGTAATTGCCAACATGTTTTTTTCTGATGTTGTTGTTGTTTTTGCTGCTGCTGCAACAATCATTAGTTAGAAAATTCTATATGTCAAAATCATTTGCACAATTCATTCATCATTCAATTGTTTAGTTGTGTGATGGCAATGGTGGTTGTATATGTGTGTGTGTGTATTGGAGTGTGTTGTTGTTCAGTTATTTGCTGCAGCTGTAGTTGTTCGCTTGTCTAATGATATATGTCTATACATGTATGTATAGATTGGACTAACTGGCTAATCCTCGCAACCGAACACGACGATATAGAATACCTCTATGATGATGATGAAATATATGTGTTTTATGATAGTTAAACTAATACCAAAACACACGGCAATGGTTATGCTTGATGTCGTTGTTGTTCTCTCTCCCGCTCAATGTCCACAGCATAAATGAATGAATGAATCCACAAATGAATTGTGCGCTCGCAATGGATGGCAAGCGTTATGGTATTGTATTGTTTGGAATTATACGAGATATACCACGTTAACAAATGCCATGACCATCGCCACCAACTCCAAATACACAAAGACCCAAAAGATGATTAAGTGTGTTTGTGTGTATGTGTATGAATGTGGTTGTTTATGTGGCAATGTTATTGTTATTGAGCACAATAACTATAGAACAAACACAAAAACAACAACACGAGAACGACTGGACCGACCAAGGTACAACTTGGCAAATAATATTTGTAAAGATGACAACAACATATGCTTCGTGAGAAATGAAAAGACAAATTGGCCATTAACACTTTTTTGTTTGTGTGTGTGTGTTCGTACACTAATTCAGGGGAATATAGTTAAATCTTCAACTGGAAACCACAACAAAAGTGGTGTTTTTAAACAATAAATTGTAAACAAATTTGAAATGAATTAAGAAACAAATAGCGGATATTTTGGGATATTTTTGATTTAAAATTTATGGAAATGAAAAGGTCAACTTCTCCTCTTAGATACCCTGGCAATATATGTTCGCATTAAAAATAAATACCTGCTAAATATTGACAGCTCATAGTCTAAACAGCCATTCTTACTTTTGTACCAGATTAAAATTTGTATTGATTTCGTATTGATTAGTAATTGTGATCTCTACAACAACTATACAACTAGAAAAATAGACGAACATATTCTTTTTGTTCCACTTTATTCCCTAATTTTGAGGTCGAGAAATCAGCAGGTTTTTTAAAGAAATAATTTTCCAAGGGTCTTTAGAGGCATGGATTTTTTTAAAAATATCTTTTCAAGGAAGATTTATAAAAAAAAATAATTTTTCAAGAAACTGTAAGTGCGTAGATTTTATTTTTTCTTGGATCTCTAGAGTCGTGGATTTATTTAAAATGCCTTTTCTGGGAACTCTAGAGGCGTGGATATATTAAAAATACTTTTTGTACAAACTTTAGCGGCGTCTACCAATCTTTATCAAAACAGGCAAGCTTATTCATTATTCTGATGCCCTTCTCAATGCTAAATTTCGTTATGTTCGGTCATAATTGTGGCCTCTAGAACGAAAAAACTCTTGGGGCTGCACAAAGCTATAATACCCTGATAGTTGTATTGGCTGTAAAAATCGACGCATAACTCATTGTTTTCCCAAAAATATTCCTAAGAATTCATGAATCAGTCATGTCTCAATAAGTATTCTTAAAAAAAGCAAAAGCTTATATTGTTTCAAATAATATAAAAAAATATTCTCGAACAAATATCCCTTTTAGATCAAGCTTTAATGGTTCTACTTTTTATAAAAATGCAAGCTTAGTCGTCCTTTCTTCCATTCTCACTCTCTTAAAATAATTATTAACAAATTCTAAATCTGCTTGCGTATCTAAAGAATTAAAACGTCAATCCCTATGGGACATTATCTTCAAGCCATTCGTTAACAATTCACGTTTTGCTGGCGACGGGTTTTTAGTAGTTTTCTCCAAAAACCTAACCTGAAAAAATTAGGCATTTCAAGTCACTCAATCTCACTTACCTCTAAAATACCTCTTCTACAAATACACTGGAAATTATCTACGCCTGGAAGGTCTTTTGTACGAAAATATTATCAAACAAATTAACGCCTCTTTTTCCAAAAAATATTTTAAAAAGTCATAAAAAATGGCTTAGCCTCGATTTCAATTTAAATTCAATTTTTAGTATGTTACAGAGTATACATATGAATTAAATTTGACTTATTTGGAATATCAAAACGGAGCCATACAATAAAGTTATATGTATGTTCTTGTACATAACATGATTTTATTTTTTGCTGAAAACACTTAACTACATCCCACTTCGGTCAATCGGAATTTCATTTTTCATTTCATAATTATCTAAAGGAAAGTTTTAATTGTCTGTGTCCTACTGGTGCATTGGGACATCGAAAACACCAGTATCGTTCTATACACACTGCTTACCACTTGGACTGCTGTTATTATCTTCCATTGTTCGGAAGATACGGAAATTACTTATTTTATAGTTAAACTATTTAAAAATTACTTACTCTGATTGCAAAAAAAAACTAGCTCGTAATACTCTTGATACGAAGTGGGAGGAGATGCAATAGGTCCATGGTGTGCGTGCTCTATTAATTGCCTGAATGTAGTAATTGCCTGTAGTGCATACACACACAAACACAACCATATACACTTACACAGATACTTTCTAAATCCACAACATGCAACCCCCCTCACGCGCTCTCTCTTTGAAAGTATTTTGTGTGAAAAAGAGCATAAAAGTGCCTCTCTGCCTGACTCTGCAAGCAATGCAAGCTTTTTAACTTGCTAGTCACTCCCTTCGAACATAACCATGACCAACTAAGGCAGTCATTAAAATAGTGTCTAACATTAGACCTGCATTGGAGGGGGAGAACTACAAATAGCCACAACAAACACTACGACCAGCTATGGGTGATTACTTCTTTTGTATTTTTTATTATTTGCTTGGTGGCTTTGCAGATTTTTGTTGTTACTGTTATCATTTTTAAAGCCTTAAGGTAGTTTGACGCCCACACATACATATACACCTTTACAGCATAGCCCAGCAAGGACATTTAAACAATGTAGGACAAAATTCAACCAAAAGCTATATTTACTCCCCCACCCTCTCTCTCTCTTTATCTCTCTGTGTGTTTTTTATCTGCAGACAAACTCTTTAGGAGATTTTAGTTGCTGTTGTTACTATCTCTGCTGCCGATGGCAAGTCTAAAGATGTTTTTTCTGTGTGCTATATTTTTAATACTAATTTGACACCATAACTAAATGTCATTGTCTTCTTCTTCTTCGGTTTTTAGTCTAGATCCTGCTACTTTTTCTTCTTCTATATAACGGAACATTACTACTTACCTGCAATTCTAAATCTCAGTCAGTGTCATTGTCACTGCCACTCGTTGCAATTCAGTTAGTTTCTGTCTTTCTGAAATCTACATTTCTGTGTGTGTGTTAGTGCGGGTTGGCTTGAGATTGGTTTTTGGCCAACAGCTGTTAACTGACTTTTTTTGTTTATTTTTCAGAAAAAAACTTTATGTTGTTGTCACAAACAGAGTGGTAGTGGGGTATTGTCTCCAGATTTTTGTTGCTAATGTTGCCAGTGTTCTAGTTCTTGTTCTTGTTGTTGCTTGCTGCTGCATTTTGTTGTTTGCCCCAGCTTGTTGTTAATAGCTCTAGCCATTCAATTTCACTTAACTACAAAGATATGGCAATGATATATGAGACCTTTGTTGGCTGGCTCAGACAATGTGTGCCAGAGGAAAGTTTTCTTCTGTTCGCTCTCTCTTCGTCCCTAAACCCACTTTAGTTTATACTCCAAAGACACTTAATGACTTAGCATAGATTTTCAGACAACTGTGTTATTATTTTATATGCAACAACAACAACAACAACAACTGAACAACACTAAAAGCAATGACAGCAGGCACCAGGACAATAACAACACAGGGTATGGAATTTTTTCAAAAGTATACCTGATGCTTTGCAAATGTCCCAGATTACTTTCTTCTTTAGTTTTTGTGTGTGTGTGTGTGTGAGTGTGTTAGACATTCTGAAACTATGTTAATGGATCATAAAGTTGGACATGAAGTAGCCAGCCAGCCGAGTTGCTGATGGGTAGTTTTGGACACAAGCTGTTAGATTTTGTGAACTTTAAACTACTTCATTTAAATTCTCAATATAAAACAGATTTACATAAAAATGAAAATGTTTTCTAAGGAAAAGGTCCACAAATTTCTACTGGTATCACATTTTGGCTAATATTTGTTCAGGATCTTTTAAAGGTGTGGATTTTTTAAAGAATTTTTTTCAGGGTCTTTATAAGGCGTGGATTTTTTAAAGAATATTTTTTCAGAGTCTTTATAAGGCGTGGATTTTTTTTAAAGAATATTTTTTCAGGGTCTTTATAAGGCGTGGATTTTTTAAAGAATATTTTTTCAGGGTCTTTATAAGGCGTGGATTTTTTAAGGAATTTCTTTGCAGGGTCTTTATAAGGCGTGGTTTTTTTAAGGAATATCTTTTCAGGGTCTTTATAAGGCGTGGATTTTTTAAGGAATATCTTTTCAGGGTCTTTATAAGGCGTGGATTTTTTAAAAATATCTTTTCAGGGTCTTTATAAGCCGTGGATTTTTTAAAGAATATCTTTTCAGGGTCTTTATAAGGCGTGGATTTTTTAAAAAAAATATCTTTTCCGGGGGTTTATAAGCCGTGGATTTTTTAAAGAATATCTTTTCATGGTCTTTATAAGGCGTGGATTTTTTAAAGAATATTTTTTCAGGGTCTTTATAAGGCGTGGATTTTTTAAAGAATATTTTTTCAGGGTCTTTATAAGGCGTGGATTTTTTAAAGAATATCTTTTCATGGTCTTTATAAGGCGTGGATATTTTAAAGAATAGTTTTTCATGGTCTTTATAAGACGTGGATTTTTTAAAGAATATATTTTCAGGGTCTTTATAAGGCGTGGATTTTTTAATGAATATTTGTTCCAGGGTATTTATAAGGCGTGGATTTTTTAACGAATATTTGTTCCAGGGTCTTTATAAGGCGTGGATTTTTTAACGAATATTTGTTCCAGGGTCTTTATAAGGCGTGGATTTTTTAACGAATATTTGTTCCAGGCTCTTTATAAGGCGTGAATTTTTTAAGGATATTTTTTCAGGGTCTTTATAAGGCGTGGATTTTTTAAAGAATATTTTTTCCAGGGTCTTAGGCGTGGTTTTTTTAACGAATATTTTTTCCAGGGTCTTAGGCGTGGTTTTTTTAACGAATATTTTTCCAGGGTCTTAGGCGTGGTTTTTTTAACGAATATTTTTCCAGGGTCTTAGGCGTGGCTTTTTTAACGAATATTTTTCCAGGGCCATTATAAGGCGTAGATTTTTTAACGAATATTTTTTCCAGGGTATTAGGCGTGGTTTTTTTTAACGAATATTTTTTCCAGGGTATTAGGCGTGGTTTTTTTTAACGAATATTTTTTCCAGGGTATTAGGCGTGGTTTTTTTTAACGAATATTTTTTCCAGGGTATTAGGCGTGGTTTTTTTTAACGAATATTTTTTCCAGGGTATTAGGCGTGGTTTTTTTTAACGAATATTTTTTCCAGGGTATTAGGCGTGGTTTTTTTTAACGAATATTTTTTCCAGGGTATTAGGCGTGGTTTTTTTTAACGAATATTTTTTCCAGGGTATTAGGCGTGGTTTTTTTTAACGAATATTTTTTCCAGGGTATTAGGCGTGGTTTTTTTTAACGAATATTTTTTCCAGGGTATTAGGCGTGGTTTTTTTTAACGAATATTTTTTCCAGGGTATTAGGCGTGGTTTTTTTTAACGAATATTTTTTCCAGGGTATTAGGCGTGGTCTAATTTTAAAATTGCATTCATTATCCCGTTTCCAAAAATTCTATTCGATCGCTAAAACTCATACTTTTGGCAAAAATTAAACAAATCACACACACTGAGGCATACCAAAAATGCACACACACGCACACCAACACATCCCCTCATGAATACTTAATTCACTTCAAATCAATTATTTTTGCAGCAATTTCTGCCACTTTATACAAATTTCCTAAAATACTGGCAATTCAAATCAATTCCGAATTCAAATGAAATTCTAAAATTGTTTCCAATTTAACGGTAATTAACGCTTTGCGAAATTATTTTCTTCAAATATATGTATCAGGCAGACAGGCTGGACACCATTATTGTAATTATTATTATTGATGGAGTGCAGAAAAGAGAGGAAGGGGAGGGCAGTGAATGCTGGCAGTGTAATATTTCACAAAAATGAATTGGCATTTAAATGCAACACCATCATCATTATTATTGAGTCATTGAGCGAGGAATTGAAGCTGTGCATTTTTGTAACACAATGCTAATGAATTCTAATTGGTTACGGTTGTGTGGTTATGTGTTACACTAAGTATTGATGTTATTATTTTTTTTTTTTGAATAAAAATATTTACAATTGAAAATTTATTTTTGTTAAAATGTTTGTGGGTGGATTTGTGATTTATTTTTCTTTGGGAAAAAATTCAAACCTGAGGGTCTGTTAATTTTTCCTACAGGAAAAAGAGATTTGATTTTTTTATAAAAAATGTATTGGAAAAACACATTCAAAAATTCACATTCATGGACCCTCATGTCGGCATTTTTTTCTACAGAAAACATTCGCAGACCACCGGTCGGCATTTGTGTCTATAGAAAATATTAATCGCCATTTTTTCTATAGAAAATATTAACACACCCTCAGGTCGGCATTATTTTCTAAAAAAAGAAAAAATCACTGACACTCAGAAAAAAATCAAAGACCTTCAAGTCGGCCAATTTTTCCAATATAGGTCTATAAAAAATAACCGAACAAAACAATGCCGATCTAAAATGCCGGGCGGAGTATTTTAGATCGAAATTTTTCTGAAGAAAAAAATTCACTGACCGTCAGGTCGACGTTTTTTCTGTAGAAAACCAATCACAGATACTGAGGTCGACAGTTTTTTTCTGTAGAAAAATATTCACAGATGCGTAGACCGGTGTTTTTTCTACACAAAAAAAACACACCCTCAGGTCCTCTTTTTTTCTATAGAAAATTACACACTCAGACACTCAGGTCGGCATTTTTCTGTAGCCAAAAACTCACAGACCCTCTGGTCACTATTTTTTCTATAGAAAAAAATCACAGACCCTCTGATCGGAACTTGTTTCTAAAGAAAAAAGAAATTCACAGCCCCTCGGGTCACAACCTTCATGTCGGCATGTTTTCTATAGAAAAAAAATTCACAGACACCTTTTTTACAGAAAAAAATTAACAAACCTTAAGATCCACATTCTCTTCTATACAAAAAATTAACGGAACCTCGGGTCAGCATTTTTTTCTATACAAAAAATTCATAGACAAAAAAAATTAACAGACAATCAGTTCGGCATTTTTTCTATAGAAAACAAAGCAGCAGAGAGTCAGAGAGACGGAATTTTGTAAATCGAATCGAAATTATCTGAAACGGATATGGTCCAAACAAACATTGGGTCTAAAACCAATATTTCGATGAGACATTGCGAATTTGTTACTATAGAAAAACAGACCTGAGGTTCGGAGAATTATTTCCGTCGCGCTGATCGCTTTGAAATTTTACACGAAGTTCCGTTGTTGGTCAAAGAAGACGCTTATAATTTTCGGTGATGTTAAGATGAACCGAAAAATTGTTAGTCATATTTTCTTATGGCTATAGAGGCCATTGTTATATGCAGAACATTACATATTTTACACGGTGAACGGACCAAATACTTAGAATGGCTGTTTAAAAATCTAAAGTGACAAAATTTGTATTTCATGGCGTAAATATAAACCTCGAGAAAACAAGATTTGGAAAATATGCCAGGGTATGAAAGAGGACTTTTGAACTTTTATTGGCAGAAAGTTAGATTTTCGTGATAGTTGTGTAGGATACCGCAGAAATGGTCGGCTCCGTCCGATTATACGGCTCCGCTCACTGTTTGTTTTGTTGTAACATTCTTTGCTAAATGTATACAAAATACACCCTATCTTCGTTCGATTTATATAAAAAAAATAGGCAAACCTGAGGGGCTGTGAATTTATTTCTATAGAAATATTTGCAGAACTGAGGGTATATTCCTTCAAATGGCAGACTTTTTTATTGGCTTAAATATTTTTCTCAAAGTCCAACTATGCGTATACTTGTTGCAGTAGAATTTTATTTTTATAAATAATGTTCGGCATACGCACCCTTGTCCAACAACTTACCTTCTTTTCAGCCATTATTTCCATAACCCTTTTAAACAAGCCCACTTAATAAAAAATACAATTGTATTATTTTTAATTATTTATTTCATTCATTTATTTTTTTCTTTTTTTCTTTCTTTAAATACTTGTATCTAAAGTGAGTTCCTTGTATGTTTTTGTGTTTGTTTTTTTTTAAATTTTTATACAATGCAGTTAAAGGTTTTTAATGCATTAGAGGGGTTGTTTTTTTATTTTTGTAGAGGGGGCAGTTATTATTTTATTGAGGGTTGTTTTTCTTGTTTTTGTATTTAAATATATAAATATATTTGCATTTGGGATAAATGCCATTAGTTTTACTTTTGTTATTATTATTTTAAAGTTTCTTGTTTTTGTTTATATGCAATTTAATAATAATTTGTTTTTAATTAGTTACCATTCTAATGGGGGGATGATCGGTTGTTTGGTTGGCAAATGTGTTGAGAGAGGGGAATTTGGGAAGGGAGACTTCTATTTTATTGATTTATTTTTTGTTTTAAAAACCACAAATTCAAAGAGTTTTAATTTTAATTATCATTCTTCATGTGTATTTACTATTTATTATTATTATAAAGATTAATATTTATTATTGATCGTTATTATAAAATTATTAAAAATTAATTAATTAACATAATAGCTTTAATAGGCTTTTGTAGATGTAGGACAAAACTATGTGTGTTGTTGTGTGTGTGTGTTTTTTTTTAATATTTTACAAAAATTATGACTATGCGGCTGAACATTAATACGGATTTGTGGTTTAATTTGCTGGCTTTGGTTTAATTCTTAGGCTGTAGTGTATTGATGATGTTGTTTTTGTTGTGGCTTTGTTCCAAAGGGCTACTAAAGATGTGTTGCTATTTTTTATGTTGCTTTGTTTTTTTTTTATTAATTCCTATTTTTATGAGTTTTTTTCTTTTGTGTTATTAATTCGGTTTTATGTGGCTGTAATTTATTTAGTTTTTTTTTTTTTTTATTTCGAAGTAGAAAAATGTTAATTTTTTACATATGATCTGTTTTATATTGTTTCAATGGCTAAGCTATGAGCTTAATTGCTGTAATTTATGTGGCATTATTTTGTTCAGGGGTTTTTGTATTCTTTTTTTAACAATTTTAGCTAGAGTGGAATACCGAATTGGGAGTGAAAAGTGGAAAGGGGAACAAAGGAAATATAATAAATAGACCAAAAATTGATAATAAATAAAATAACAAAAAATATTGTTAAAAATAGTTTATTGTGGTAATTATTAAAAAATACAACCTTGTGGACTTTGTTTAAAATTTTGAAAAAATGCATCCCAACGACCCAAGTTATGTTGAATATTATTGAAAAAATTAAAGATTATTTTCGAAATGTGGCTTCACATTTATTTCTGAGCTCTGGGTAAACATATTGGGACGAAAAAAATCTGAAATAAGCGGAAAGTCCATAAATATCCATTGTGGACTTTGGTTAATATTTTGAAAAAAATGCATCCCAACGACCTAATTAATGTTGAATATTATTGAAAGAATTTAATATTATTTTCGAAATGTGGCTTCACATTTATTTCTGAGCTCTGGGTAAACATATTGGGACGAACAAAATCTGAAATATGCGGAAAGTCCATAAATATCCATTACAGCTTCTATGTGTGTGTATGCAATTCAATTTAAAATATCGGACTACAAACAGACTGTGTTTGACTTAAAAATATGCTATAATTTTCTTTACAATCCAACAACCATTTTGAAGGAAAAATTTCCATTAAAAAAATTAATTTTTATGCGGTTGTTTTCATTTTCAAGTAATAGGTGTCGAGCACTGAACAGTCCATAAAAATCCAGGCGGAAGCTGAATTTTTTAATCAAAATTATTATATTCCCCTTCAATATTCATTTTTCTTAACTCAATTCGATTTTCCTTTAATATACATATTTGGCTTTAATTAATTTAAATTCTATTTTATTTGCATTGGCTGTTTCGGGTTCATTTGTTTTGTTTTCCATTTTGTATACAAAAATAAATAAACAAACAAATAATTGACAATCCTATAAAATTATGTTCTTATGATGAAAATGGTTGGGAGATTTTTATGGGATGAAATGGAGCAACAACTTTATTTTTGTCTGTTTTTCAGTTCGTTCCGGAGGCCACAAATATGTTCCGAAAATTACGAAATTTTACATGGAGAAAGGGATCTGATTGAGGAGCCATCATAGATTTTATACCCTCAGTCTTATTGCTAATGAGGGTATATACACTTTGATATGGCAAATATGTGCCTCATCGAAATATTGGTTTTAAACCCCATGTTTCTTTGGGCCAAATCCGTTTCAGACAATTTAGAGTCCGTCTGTATGGCCGGCTGGGGCACAGGATAACTCTTGAAGGGAGTAACCAATTTCATACAAACTGTGAACATCGTTATATTTCTACCAAACATAGTTCAAGTTCGAAGATGGGGATTGTCGGTCCACTCCTTCCGGAACCTTCCCCACAAAATGGTCAACATTTTGCTAAAAATTAATTTTGTCATGCCAACGGACTATCCGATTTGAGCCAAACTTTGCACCATATTATATCTTTACCAAGTCTAGCTCAAGTCCGCAGATGGGACTCATCGGTCCACTCCTTATGGTGGTTTCTCCTCACAAATGGTCAATATATTCGATATATATAATGCCAATATTACGGCATTATATATAACAAAAATTTGATATGACGGTTTTGAACCAAATTTTGCCCGACCTATTGCCTTTACCAAGCTTAGATCAAGTGCATAGATGAGACCCATTCGTCCACATCTTTTGGTACCTCCCCCATAAAGAGTCAAAATTTTTTTATAAATTCAATAAAAAGCAGGAACGTCCGATTTGAAGCAAACGCTGTACTACCTATTATCTTTATCAAGCCTAGATCAAGTCCGAAGGTGGGACGAGTTGTTCCTCTACTTCTGGTGCCTCTCCCACAAAGAGTCAATATTTTATAAAATTGTAAATTTATTTTGATGCGAATTGAATAACCGATATGATCACCATAAATCCGCAACCTCTTTGATATAAACATATTAAGCGAATAATAAAACCTGTGAGTAATTCCGAAGACCTCCTCCTAAATCATAGTATATATCAGTCGGAAACACCGATACTGATACTGAACAGATATCGAAATAGCTAGAGTTCTTACCCTTCATATGATACCAATTTTATTCCGATACTCCATGCATTTCAAAAGTTACTGTTCATTGTAGACAACTTTAAATTATCGTCATTTCGATCTGCTGCATTAATAGATGGCGTCCCAGTTCCGAATTCGAAAGTGAATCCTTAAGAGAAACCTTTAGATTTTTGAAATATCTCTGCGCATTCTAAAATTATTCAAATTTTATTAATACTCCGATTTTGCGCTACGACCTGTCAATTTTAAGACTGCGACGCCATCTATTGATGCAGTAGATCGAAATGGCGAAAACGAGAAATTTAAGCTTTTCTACAAAGCTTAATAGCTTTTGAAATACCTTGAAGTATTGAAATAAAATGTATGTCATATGAAAGGCAAGAACTGTAGCTATTTTGATATCTACTCATAAATTGATCGATTTGACGAAGTTCCGGACGGCACCTAAAATTCGCTGACAATCAGATGATATTTTAATTCAAATCTCTTTTGAAATAAAAAAGTATATATTGTTTTATTTTTCATTACAGGTTATTCGGAATTTTATATGCTCGGATTTCCGTACGATGTCATTGGAAAACGATCGACAAATAAGTTGAAAATATGGCAGGCCCGCCCACCAATTACGATACATTTATCTAGTGGAATTATCCAAATTAATTATAAATTGATTCGAATTATCATTATCAAACATAAAATGTACTCAAGGATGGATGGAAATACAATAGAGAGATACCAACTATGTCGGTTTATTTGTTAAGGAAATCATTTTTTAAAATTAATATTGGATATAAGTTTAAATCTATGTATATATTTTTAACAAAGAATATTTAATAAAAATTTAAAAAAAATTAAACGAATTTGCTAAAAATATTGTTTGTTTTTATTTACGGATTAAAATACTTGGTAAGTATTCATGCCCCTTGACGTGCGACAAATTTTTATGTGATGACGTCACAATTTTTTGCTATCCTCGTTTAGTGCATTTTTTGCAAAATTTGCCAAAATACCAGGCGCCCAGAAAAAGTAGCAGGTTGCCCGCCAAAAAAAAAAAAAAAAAAAAAAAAAAAAAAAAAAAAAAAAAAAAAATAAAAAAAAATATTGTAGCATACTTTTAGGCGCTCGAATTTTTTGGCTAGTAGAGTGTTGCCAAACCAATTTTTTTTTTTTTTTGCGCGCCAACTTGCTACTTTTTCTGCGCATCTGGTATTTTTGCGAAATTTGGCCAAAAATGCTCCACATTTTTGGGAAGTGAGGATAGACATGTTGGGTTACTGTTTTTTCCTAACATAACCATCAAACATTTGCTATCCTGGTTTAGTACAAATGTGGGCAAATTTCACCAAAATACCAGGCGCCCAGATTAAAATGGAAAATAGCCCCCAAAAAAAATATGATATCAAAAATTGTAGCATACTTTTTTCCGCGAGTAGAGTGTTGCCCGGCCAAATTTTTTTATTTTTTTTTTGCTACTTTTTCTGGGCGCCTGGTATTTTTGGGAAATTTCCCCAAAAATGCTCCAATTTTTTGGATTTTTTTCAAAAAGTCATTGGGAGCAAAGATAGACATGTTGGGTTCCTGTTTTTTTCCTAACTTATCAATCAAACTAATATTGAGAACCCCCACTAACAGATGTCCAAAAGATAAGTAAATAAAAAACATTTTCAGTATTTGTTTTTTAAATCTGTTTATTTGTTTTTAATTGCAATAAACAATCAATTAAGTACACAAAGAATAATTCGAACTACACACACTACTTCTTACTGAATATTATTCAATACAACAGTGGTGTACAGGAAAGAATGATGAATGAAGACAGGTTTATATTTTGGAGTGTTTTTTTTCCTTTCGGAAATTTGCTCAACCAGGCATCCAGAAAATGTATTGTGAAAAATATACTTATTGACACACTGCAGGCTTTCAGTTCCGTACCATGTACCAGGATTGAAATTCGGAGCACAGCATTTTGGGACTCATATCAGGAAATGGATTTCAGAAAAATGCAACAGAACTGCTTTGGTAGTCCCCGAAGAAAGAGGGTATCCAAAAAAATCCTCAACGTCTGCCTAGGAATCTTAAAAGAAATGGTCTTGAACAAATAAAAAAGTGTCATCGTTATTGCCTACTTCAGCCTACGGTTTGCGGAGTTCTGCATAATTATACACAAGTTTTATTATTCGCTGTGTAAGAGGTATTTTTTATCAACGAGTTAACTAACCATCAGTGGATTGGTACCTGAGGAGGTTGTCCTATAGACCCCATCTTCGGATTTAAAATAAGCTTGGGATAATGTTGTAAAAAATGAATCAAATCTATTATTCAATTCGCTTCAAATTAAATGTACAGGTTTCTAAAATGTTGACTCTTTGTGGGGGTGGTAACAGAAATAGGAAACCGATGGGTTCCATTTTCGAACTTGATAAGCTTAAAAGAGATATTTCGATGTGCACCGATGTGAAGTGCAATGTGTGGTTTTTCATTTTTAGGTTATAGGCGCCCCGCACCGAATAGGAGGTATATTTCGGAGCATAGTTGAATTCAAATGCAAATAACTCGGCGAAAACTTAACCGATTTTTATAAAATTTGCACCAATGGTTCGAGGGAATTCTAAAGATTTATTCCACATTGACAATACATATATAAACTTATGTTATATAAGAGAAAATACATGTTCTTTAGAATTATCTTCAACTGGCTGTAACTTTTAAACAAATTGCTCTATTTACACAAATAAGGTGTCATAGTAATGGGCAAAATGTTGTCTTCGTTATAGTATCAACACATTTTATTTTAAAAACGCATTTCAGATTGTATTCAAAAAAATAGTTTATAATAATTTTTCTTATATAACATTTCATATTTATAAATTTATGAGCAGATATCAAAATAGATAGAGTTCTTAGCTTTCATATGATACCAATTTTATTCCGATACTCTAAGTAGTTCAAAAGTTATGCAACATTGAAGAAAACCTTAATTTTTTCATTTTCGCCAGTTAGGTTTACTGCATCAATAGATGGCGCCCCAGTCGCAAAATTGACATGTCGTAAGGGAAAATCGAGGTATTGGTAAAATTTAAATAACTTCAGAATGGATTTCGATATTTCGATATTTCGATGAATCCAACGGTTATTTAAAGCTTCAAGAGTTCTCTTTCGATACAAAATTGATTTGTCCAAGAAAATTACATAGAAAGCTTTGTAATAATTCTTGACATTATTTTTTAGCAAAATGTGCATACATATGATCGGAGTTTTTAATATTTTATGCCACAAGGAAAATCAGTGAGTTTTAAGCTGATCATAACCATTTAAATCATCCAAAAATCCCAATTCGTTAAAAAGTTTTTTGAATTTTACCAATACCTTGATTTTCTTTACGACCTGACAATTTTGCGACTGGGGCGCCATCTATTGATGCAATATACCTAACTGGCGAAAACGAAAAATTTAAGGTTTTCTGTAAAGTTGCATAATTTTTGAAATACTTGGAGTATTGGAATAAAATTGGTATCATATGAAAGCTAAGAACTCTAGCTATTTTGATATCTGCTCATAAATTTATAAATACGAAATGTTATATAAGAATAATTATTGTAAAATATATTTTTAAAAAATACAATCTGAAATGCGTTTTTAAAACAAAATGTATTGATACTATCACGAAGACAACATTTTGCCCTTTACTATGGCACCTTATTTGTGTAAATAGAGCAATTTGTTAAAAAGTTACAGCCAGTTGAAGAAAATTCTAAGAAAATGGTGTTTTCTGTTATATAACATATGTTTATGTACTTATTGTTAATATGTAATACAACCTTAGAATTCCCTCGAACCATTATTGTAAAAATTATAAAAATCGGTTAAGTTTTCGCTGAGTTATTTGTATATGAATTCAACTATGCTCCCAAATATACTTCCTGCTCGATTCTGGGCGCCTGTTGCCTGAAAATGAAATATGACACACAAATCGGTCTTGTAAAAATGGAAATATTTGTATTTCTTCATAACAGCTACTGTGTATGAATGTATATTTTTTATGTCACATCGAATATGTGCATAAAACTATCACATATCAAATTAACCTATCGGTGTACATACATCCTGTGGTTGACCTAAAAGTATGCTATAATTTTCTTAACAAACCATCTGCCATTATGAACGAAAACTTTCCGTTTTTGAAAAATCCATTTTTGTGTGGTTTTTCATTTTCAGGTAATAGGCGTCCAGCACCGAACAGTAGGTATATTGCGGGGTATTGTTGATTTCAAATGCAACCGATTTTCAAAAAATTTGCAGCAATGATTCGAGCAAATTCAAAAGTTTTATTCCATATTGAAAATACATATATAAACTTCTGTTATATGAGAGATATTCAAAATATCGTATATATTTTTTGCTAAATGTAAACGAAGTGGACACTATCTCTGTTCGATTTACACCAAACCTTGCATAGTTGTTTGACTTAAGTCCAGAATAACGTATCCTGTTCTTTATAGGCCATGTTTTAATACCCTCAGCCTTATGACCATTTGCTACGGAAACAACTGTGCTTATTGAAATATTGGTTTGAGGCTCCATGTTTCTTTGGGCCAAATACGTTTTAGACAATTTGAACTTGATTTACAAATGTCTGTCCGTTGTAATTTCTCATTGAAGGTCTGTGATTTTTTTTCTATAGAGGAAAATTAATGTCTTCATTTTTTTTTCTATAAAAAAAAACAAATATAGAAAAAAATGCCGAGCTAAGGGTCTGTTAATATTTTCCTATAGAAAAAATGCCGACCTGAGGGTCTATTAATTTTTTTCTATAGAAAAAGATGCCAGCCTGAGGGTCTGTGAATTTTTTCTATAGACGAAAATGCCAGCCTCAGGGTCAGCGAATTTTTGCCTAAGGAAAAAATACAGAAATAAATGTCGAACTGCCGTCTGTGAATTTTTTTAAAGTAAAAAATTGCGAATGGATTAACCGATATCATCCAAAGTTTGCACATCGAAATATTTCTTCCCAACTTAAAACACATTCGAAGATGGGGAATATCGGTGCAATCCTATCATAAAATATATAAGGCTTTTAAATACAATGCAATTCGAAATAAAATAATTATATTTATTAATAATTTTTTTTAAAAAAGTATACATTTTTTTTAAATTACATATGATTTTAATAAAGTAATATTTTCAAAGAATAATATAATTTATATAAAATAATAATAAAACATATATTAAGTTTAAATAATAACGAAACTGAAAAAAATGTATATATGAATATAAACGATATTAAATTAAAATATGTAAGATTAATAAATTGTTTCTATATATTTATTATTAAAATATACAAAACAAAACTTATTCATTTCTAATGTTAAATAAAATAAATTGAAATTAATTTTTTATACAATAAGAAATTATTAAATTAAATTTAAATTTAAAATTAACATTTTTAACATTTAAAAAATTATTGTTAAATAAATAAAAAATAATTACGAAATTGGAAATAAATTTGAGGAAGTGATAAAAATATTTATCACTATTTAGTAATAAACAGTTTCTTAAAAAAATAAATCCAAAATAATTTTGTTCTTCAAATTTTATTGGCATTTTTTTTATACAATAAGAAATTATAACAATATAAATATATATTTTTTATGGATTCCAAACATATATTTTATTATTAAAAAATATACAATGAAACATATTCATGTTTAATTTTTATATAAAAATAAATTCAAATAAGTTTTTCTCAAGTTTTATTGAAATTTCATTTTTATACAATAAGAAATTATAACAAATTAAATTTATAATTATTTTTTAACATTTACAAAAAAATAGACAAGAAATTATAACATAAATATTATTATTATTAAAAATTTTCAAAATTATATACTACATACATTAAAAAAAAACTCTTAAAATGCAATTATTATTTTGTTGTTGTTGTTTCTTATTAAATTTTAGTGGCTAAATTCGTTCATTCGTCTATTTTTTGGCCTCAACTAGGGCTCCATCTTTATTTTTCGAAACTTGAGCATAAACGGTGGAAGCCTTTTTGTAATTAATCGGACCATAGTGTTGACTTTCTAAATCGGCATAAATGAATTCGTCATCGAAGATTTGCGTGTTGAGGGGCTACACAAGTGGGAAGGGAAGGAATAAAAAGAAGAAGAAAGACATAAATAAAAAACGGAATAAGAAATCAATAGAAAAATATTGGTATTAAAAACTGAGATGGAGCAGGCATTTGGAAAACCAAATTTGAAATAATTCATAGAAAACAATGTTTGTGGAAAAAGAACAATGTGATATTTTATGCCACTCTATTATTGGCTTGAAAACACGTTTAAAAAATGATAAATGGTATGGATCCATTGCAGATTTGTATTTCTTAGAAAATTCTAAGATTTCAAAATGTAATTCGTCAAGCTATTAGGACGCTTACCATATAATTTTAAATGAACTGGAATAGTTTTCAGAATTCTAGCCCTATACCGAGAAAAATATCCAACTATAGGTACTTGAATCTCCATCGGTTATTGATCAAGAATTTCATATGGATTTTAGAGCTTAAACTTTTTTAGAACCATTTCCACGAAGACATTGTTTTCCATCAAAATTTTATTAACTTATTAATTTGTTAGTAGAAACAAGGTAACTCATATACTTACTCTTTATTATTAAATTAATTAATTAAATTTTTTTTAAATAACTAAAAATCGAAGCATTAGTCCTTTGATATTAGAAAGCCGTTATTATTTGTTTTTATATATTTTATTGCATTAAATTTTCCCCTAATTCATACACAAAGTTAATAATTCATAAAACTGTCGTGCGGTGTTAAACAAAAATTTTTGTTTGCACAATGGACGTTAACAAAAGAACAAAAACAACAACATTATTACAAACACAACAAATAATTTATTTTTAAATTTATTATACAGGACAAAAACAAAATATATAAAAGTAAGCTCTGTACAATCCATTCAAAACAGAGGAAGAAATGTGAAATATATATGAATAATGAAATGCCATTTAATGAACGGGTATTCGACTTGCCAATGAAATAAAACAATAAGTTACAATATAAAATTTTGAGAAACATTAATTTTCAAATTTTAATAACACACTTTTACAAAAATCCGACAGTTTGTTTTTTTTTCATTTATAAATTATTAACTTTGATTCGTTGCAAAAATACATATCGGTGCCATTTTCTTTAAAACTAAAACATTGCTGTGTAAAAATATATTTCAATTAACAAAAACTTAGTTACCTTCGTTGTCGTTTTAAAAATTGGAGTATTGAAAAAATCGCAATTCGTTTAGATATGTTTGTTTTGAAAATGATTTGTAACATGGTTTTGTATTTATTTTCTTTTTGTTTCGTTCATCAAAAATAGTAGGAATTAAAATATATAGGTATTACTGCCTTTGTACGGATCCACAAAATCTTGCTAAGGAAAATTAAGAATTTAAATGAATAAAAAAATATGGTTTATAAATAGGAAGAAAAATAAATTATAAAAAAATATATAAACCCTTAATATTGATGATATATATAAAAAGCAAAAAGCTTTCAATGTTGTAATATTTTCAGTGTTGTAATATTTTGTTAAATACATTTGGCGCTAGAGAAAAATAAATGTGTATTTTAGATACAAATATAATGATTGCTTGGAAAAATATGTGAAATCCATTTGCCTATTATGCATTATTTTCAGTTGGTATGAACTTTAACTATTTAATATTTTGGATATATTTTTAACTAACCTCCATTTAATAACCCGTTTTTATTTATAATATTTACTGCCAACAAAAACTCAACTCACCCATGTTGTGCTGACGTTATCTTGTTAGGTTCATTGTTGTTGCCAGCCTTTTGGTTGAAAAGATTTTTTTTTAAATAAATTTTGAAAAATGAAATCGAAACATCAACAATTAATTTTTGTTTGTAAATTATTGTATTTCTTTGTATACATTGGCTTGGTAGTTGTATGCATGAACTACAATAAGCAAGAATGACAAATGAAAATAATGCATTTGATGTCAACAGAAATGCTTCAAAACTCCAAAACAGTCCTTATGGAACTGTAAGATTATTAAAATGCTGAATTTTCACCCAATTTACAACAACGAAATCACCTAAACCTTCCTATTTAAATTTAATGAATGGACCATCGGAAAACCCCACTTAAAATTATTGATTTTATTACTTGGGTTTATTTATATTTAATTATGCTTAAATTTCTTTAAAAGTTGTTAAAAGTCGAAGAATAACATCTTTTCTGTGTTATGATTAACCGATATTCATCAAAAGACTTAAGACACAAACGTTACAACAACCAGTGAGTCTCTCTTATAATGTACACAAATAAAGTCTCTGTCTCCCTTTCTCTCTCTTTTGTGTTGTGATCAAAATAAACGGAATGCAATGTGAAAGACTTAAGCAACAAACGTATTTTCATAACACAATGGAGTGTGGGCCTCTCATTTAGGTGGAAAGAGGAGACTAATACAAGTTATCTCTTAATTTCTCTTCACTTGAAATAAATCATGCTTACTCTCCTTGCCTTAATGGGTATGAAAAGTAATAGACTTAAGCTACAAACGTTATTTCACGCTACAATGGGGATATTGGCTCTCATTTAATTGAGTGAGGAGAATAAGAGAAGGAACTTTCTATGAACTTCAGTTGAATAACCAACAAAAATAAATAAAATAAAATAATATAAAAAATCAACTATTTTTGGAATTCACTTTTAAACGATTTTAACTTGATTTACACATTTCTGTCCGTTATAATATCTTATAGAAGGCCTGTGATTTTTTTCTATAGAGAAAGATGTCGATCTGAGTGTCTCTTCATGTTTTTGTGAATTTTTTTCTATAGGAAAAAAACCGACTTTAGGGCCTGTAATTTTTTCTCTACAGAAAAAATGACGAACTGAGGTTTTGCGAATTTTTTTCTATTTGAAAAAAATGTCGACTTGAAGCTCTGTAAATTATTTCCTATAGAAAAAATGGCGTCCTGGCGGTTTGTCAAAATGCTGGGATGAAAAAATTCCGACCTGAAAGTCGGTGAATTTTTAAACCCTAGGGCTTACGACTATGAGGTTATATACACTGTGCGACGGTAAAATGTGCCTTATTGAAATATTGGTTTTCGGCCCCATGTTTCTTTGGATCAAATCCGTTTCAGACAAGTGGATTGATAAATATCCAACCGTCTGCTACTACTCCCGTGTTTCTAATCAAGGTATTTTGATAGGAAATGCTTGAGAAATTTAAAAAAAAACTAGATTAAAATGTGTTGTTCGTATTTTAATCCCAGGAAGGTCTTATGAATACTCTATCTTCCGACTATTGTATAAACGTATTTTGAAGTTGAGTACTTTAACAAAATTAAAAAAAAAATATATATATATATATATAAACATTTTTTTATATACCACAACAAATTTACCTGTTTGGTGACTGAAAGAAATTCCATTGCTGTCAAAATCAAAAGTGGAATTGTTTCCGATTTAGATACAAAATTAAGCAAATGTGTTGTATTGGGTTTTCATATTATTTTTTGTTATTATTTCAAATTTTTATTGGTTAATATTTTTTTTTGCTGGTTTTTCGTTATTTATTGCCTGCTATTAAAAGCATTGTTTTTATGGATTACAACTAAAATAAATAATTGCAATAAATTAATAAATAAATAATTTAGTTTAATATACTTTTAAAAAATAATAAATACATAAATACCTAATAAATATTATAACGAACTATATATAAACTTAATTAGTCGTATATTTTCATTAAATAAATATTCATTGTCTTCAATTTGTTGGTTTGTTTGTTTCTTTGTTTTTGGGAGAGGGTTTGTTTGTTTGTTTTGCATTCAAAAACTTAAAACTATTTCTTAAAATTAATGTTTAGGGATAATTTGTTTTTTGGTTTGGGAGGGTAAAAACAAAAAATATACACATACACATACGGGATTTTTATATATACCTAATTTTTTTGTTTATAATACAATACGCACATACGTAAATAATAAATAAATGTTTATAACATACACATAGACTTTTTTGTTTATGAAAATTGATTTTTGGGATTTATTCTTCTGTTTCTTTTTTCTAAGTGTTTCCTGTGTTTTGGTTTTACTTGCAATTTTTTTAAAGTTTTTGGTTTATTTTATTTTTGTTAAACTACTTCCTAGGCTTAAAAACTAGTTTTTTGTCTTACAAATTTAAATTAAATATAACTTTTTTATTTAGTCTAATTATATTTTGTTTTGTTTTTTTTAGGGATTTGGTAGTAATTCTTATGTGTTTAATATCATTTTAGTTGCTAACAAAACTTACAGTCATTTGTTCTTTATCTCATCATGGTAATGATTCTTTCTTTGAGTGTATAAACAAAATATAATCTATAATACTATTATTAATTAATATGTTAATGTATTTTGTTTTAATAAAATTTTATTTTTGGTTTTTGTTATTTTTTTGCAAGCCAAATTTTTAACTTGTTTTTTTAGTTGCTGAGTTTGTGGTTTTGCATTTGGATGGGTGATGAGTGAGGGGAAGGAGGGAGAATATTTATTTTTTTGTTAATTATATATTAGTTCTATTTTGTATTTACAAGGTATGTTTTTGTCTTTGTATATTTTTATTTTTGGATTGATTTTGCAAGACCTGTTAGCCATGACACACATTGAGCAAGTGGGGGTCCCGAGAATAATTTTTTAACCTATGTTTAAATGCCATGAGAGAGCTTGGAGCACAAAAATTGTTATGGGGGTGCTGGCTATTAAAAAATTATTCAGAATGAGAAAAAAGCCAGGCAACTGTGGAATCCACAGGATTGAAAAAATTATATTATGTGGATTGATTTTTTTTATAGAAAAAAATTCCACAGACCAATGTGGATTGATTTTTTTCTATAGAAAAATATCCTCAGTAACTGAACAACTGTGAAGTGATTTTTTTTATAAAAAAAACTTCCACAGACAACTGCGAATTGATTATTTTCTATAGAAAAAAATTCAACAGACCCCTGTTGAGTCGCTTTTTTCTATTGGAAAAATTCAACAGACCTCTGTTGAGTCGCTTTTTTCTATAGAAAAAATTCAACAGACCTCTGTTGAGTCGCTTTTTTCTATAGAAAAAAAATTCAACAGACCTCTGTTGAGTCGCTTTTTTCTATAGAAAAAAATTCAACATAATTCTGTTGAGTCGTTTTTTTCTATAGGAAAAAATTCAACAGACCTCTTTTATGTCGCATTTTCTTACCAAAAAAAAAAAAAAAAAAAATTCGACAGACCTCTCCTGAGTTGCTATTTCTATAGAAAAAAATTCAATAGACCTCTGTTGAGTCCTTCTTTTTCTATAGGAAACAATCCGACAGACCTCTGTTGAGTCCTTCTTTTTCTATAGGAAAAAAATCATACATACCACTGTTGAGTACTTTTTTCTATAAAAAACCGGTAGACCTCTCCTCTCCTTAGATTTTAACCTCTGAATGAGTTTGGGTCAACTTAAACTTCACCTGACTCTCCTGACCCTGACCCTTCTTCGCCATTATTACGGTAACATTAGGAGAAGTGGTGTTCTCTGATTGATTCCCTGGCAAATTCTCTTTTTGTTCCTCCTCTTCCTCGATATCATCTTCACAATAGGAATAACCTAAATCTTCATCATCATCGGAATTTTTCTGCCCCGACTTTGTTTCCGATTTACTAAGACCCTTAACCTTTTGCAGGGTGTGGAATAACTCTAATTGATGTAGATTTTGACGACTACCAGCCTGATTTGATGTCCACATTTGAGGTTGAGACTTTGTTAGCATTTCTAAGGCCTCCAATGAGGCAGCGGGATTTAGAATTTTATCTTTGCTCGATTGGGCATCGTTGGAGGTGGAGGAGAATAATTTCCTTTGAACCTTTTCGGTTTTGGTTTTACTAAGGCAATCATCTTCAGAATTTTCCGAACTGGAGAGGCGATAAATTTTCGCCAGCTCTTGGAGTTTGGCCTGAGACGATTCTTTGGCTTTTTGTTGTATGGCCTTGAGCTGTTGTGGAGATTCCAATTGGGGTGGATTTTTATTTAAATCCAAATTTAGGAAAGATTTTTTCAGTTCTCCTTCAGCTTTCAAGGGTTTGGGAGATTTTTCACAAACTGTTGAGACATAAGAGACTCCGAGATTTTCAAGATTACGATTCGGAGAGGGCTTGACAAAGGCCGAATTTGGAGATTTCTCTAAGGCAGGGTTCCCATTAAGATCAGATTTAGGAGTCTTAAGATCTTCCATGGGAGGTAGGGTTTTAGGTAACTCAGGTGGAGTTTCCAGATTTCCATGCTCCCGATTTTCAGGGGCCACTGAAAGTTTGGTAAAATTTGTAAAATCTCCAGAATCTAAATACAATTCACCCTGGGCGGTGCCCAATGAACCACCCTTGTTTTCCCTGTGTAAATCTAAAGAATCCTCACTCTCATCGGAGGCATGAATGGGCTTGAAGGTTACCTCTTTGTTTAGCTCAAAAGGTCGAAATACCAAAGGACCTTTTTGAGAATATAACTCTTGGTGTGGCTGAGAATGTTGGGGTGGTGTGGAATATAACCCTTCCCCAGCCACATTTTGAGGCAAATTATAAACTCCTTGTTGGTGTTGTTGTTGCTGTTTGGCCCTTAATTTTTGTAATTTACACAATTGTTGCTGGCCGGCCACCATTTGTGTTGGCTGAAAATGAAAGCTATGATATTTGCGTAGGGGCAATTTTAAGGGACGACCCACCACACAGCCCGCCATTGTCGGATTGTAATGACTTTGATTAGGTGCTGCAATTGTCATGGCTAATTTTGGTCTATTTGACAGTTCTTGTACACAAGATTTGGTTGTATCATGTTCATGTTGTCGTTGTTGTGTTTGGTATTGAAGTGGCCCTATATTTCTATTCATCTGCGGCTTATTCTTCTTCTGCTGGTTCTCATCAATGTCAGCAACATCACAATTTAAGCTCTTGTGTCGTGTGGATGCGGATGTTGGTGGTGGCAAGTTAAACGATTGACTACGATATGGTGGACCAATAACTGTAACAGCCTTTGCCTTAACTAAACCATCGATACCACCACCCACCTGATCGGCAACGACAACGACAGCATCATCATCGGCATCATTTTGGTTGGCAACTGTTTCGGTGTTATGGTTTTGTGGTCGTTGTTGGTTGTCGTTGTCGATGGCAGCACTGCTGCTTCCTCCTCCTTCTCCTGCTCCTGGCCTGTCAATATTTTTGTCGTAAAACATTAGCATTTGTTGTTGATGGCGTGTGTGGTTGTTGTTGTCGCCGTCACTGCCGAATTGCTGCTGTTCGCATGGCCGTTCATAATACTGTTTGTGGACATTAGGGAGGAGGGTAGCTTTGCCGAATTGTTGTAGGCCAATTTGCTCAGACTGTTGTTGCTCAGGCTGACCATGTTGTTGGTGTGATTTAATAGCGACACATGTTGATGATTTGTCTGCTGCTGTGGCTGGTGTTGTTGCTGCTGATGCTGCCTTGAACGCGTTCGGGGATTTGGGGCAATAATTGTGGTCTTGCCTGGCGTTGCCGTTGTTGTTGCCATTGTTGGCATTAAGATACTGCTGCAATTGTCGCCATTGATGTGTGGCGTTGATGTCTTTGATATGTGCGTAGGGGTCGCAGATAGTCTGTCTTCGAAATTTCTTAGTGCAGGTGGCGGTGGTGGAGGCGGCAGGATTTGTTGCTAAAAAGGGATTATGAGCAAGCGGTAGGCGTTTGTTTAGCGTTTGGTTAGTCTGTTAAGGCCAAGGTAAATCAAAAAAATTGTGTGCAAGTGTTGTGTGGTTGTTTGTTTGTTTTTATTTTCAAAGCAAAACATGCAGAACAAAACATGAAAATAAAAATTGGAAATAACAAAAATATATTAGAAACAATAATAATAATAAAATTAAATAAAAAATAAAAATTGATAAAAAATTGAATTTTGTTCATATAAAAAATATTGAGATATTTTGGAGACTTTTTGAATTGTGTAGATTATTTAGAATATTCTATGATTTAAAAATAATATTTTTTTCAAATACACAAAATTAATTTTATATAATAAATCCGGAAACTTGTAAAAAATTCACAAAGTGTTGGAAAATTAAAAAAATTAAATAATCTAAAAATTGTGTTAAACAATTTATAAAAATTGCATTTTGAAATTTTTGAAAATTGTTTTTTGGAAATTGAAATCCAACTTTTGGCGCTGAAAGCATTAGTAAAAGCTTACGCCACACTTACCTCCATTAGATTAATATTAGCTCCTCCGGCGCCCAGCGCTCTAGACTGTTTCTTACATTTCGTGGTTCTCCCCACACCATTACTGCCTACGCCTCCACTGGCACTTATGCTACTTGCCACCGACAACGAAGATGCCGAATGGGCATGGCTATGATGGCCCAGCTGATATTGTTCATATTCTTCGGGTGTTGTTAATTCCGGAGCCGGGGGATGGCGATTGCAGCGCATACCTGTCCCTAATATTTTGTTGGCGCCTCCATTATACAACGATGTGGTCGATGACATTGATGTGGGATCATTACACGTCGTATCATTTTGTGATGATGAGGCCGATTCATATGCCGACGTGGCCATTGTGGAATTTGGGGAGGATGGCCTTTCCAAATTGTTTATGCCCTGATTGGCTTGCTCATTTACATTCATGTAGAGCGGAGTGGATGGTATCCGTGGTGCCGGTTTCTTGTGTGAGCTATTGAAACTTGCTGTCACCGCTGAATGGGCGAGAGTGGAATTTTTGTGGCCCTTGGGTGTCTTGGGAGTTTTGGGCGTACGTGGTGTCTTATTTGCCGGCGATTGACCACGCTGGGTGCCACCATTGGGTATGGGCGTCACACATTCATACGAAGAATTCGATATGCCCGAATCACTGCGATAAATGCTTAGACGTTCCGGTTCGATTAGATTGAGATCTTCCTTGGGCTGGTGCTGGCGTTGGTGATGTTTTTTCTTTGGACCCTGTGATCCTCCAGCGCCACCACCACCACTCGGGTTACCATTGTGGGTGGAATAGGCTGGCAAAGGGTGCAGGAGAACAGTTGCGGTACCAGCCGAGGACATGGGATCTGGCAGCTCCATGTCACTCATGGCGGCAGAGGCATGCACCTGGACAGCATCATTGACATTTTCATAGGCCGGAGGATCATAGAAATGCAGGCCATTTCGTAGGCCAGGGCCCTTGGATTCAATATCGCCAAGGCTACCACCAGCAAAAGAATGATGACGTTTGCATTTGTTGCCCACCGAACCGCTAAGCAATGAGGCCAACATACCCGCATCGGTGGCCCGACCACTTCCACTCCCGGTAAAGACATCCTCATGGACTCGGCCAGCGCTCACCCCATTCGCCTCACCGATAAGGGCTGCATTCAAATGCAAGGGGGCATTTTTGTTTGCCGCCTGTTTGTGTTTGTTTCCGGCAAATTTCAAGGAGTAGAAACGCTTATCCTCCAATTTATCCACAAAAGTTTTGCGTTTGCCTTGACGCTTCATGGAGGTGGTCTGATAGCTGCCACTGCCATTCGCCCCGCCATTGTTCTGTTCCTCATCACCGGAGGTATCAAATTTCTTGAAATTGCTCACTGCCAAGAATGGATTTGTGGTGCGGCCCACACCCGCCGACGATGAGGACACCGAAGAGGCGGGTGTGTTGTGGGGGCGCTCCACAACGGCATACGTGTTGAAATCATGTTCGATGGCATTAAGCTGGCTGGGATTGTTGGCGCCCAACGATGCCGAGGGACTACTGCCGTATTTTTGTGGGAATGGATGATGCGGCTGCTGCTGTTGTTGCTGTTGACTTTGATAGTATTCGGTGTAACTTTTGGGGAAGCAATTATTGAGATTATATGCCATTTGATGGGGATTTGGACTGCCGGATGGACCACCATTCTGATTATGTTGCAAAGTGTTGGCTGTCAGTGTATTATTGTGGACAATGAAACCGAGTCCATCATTGCGGGAGTTCGTGTTGTTGTTCTGCTGGGCCGAATTTAGTTGGCGATTATATGGCATGGTACTGTATTGATGTTGTTGCTGCTGCTGTTGATAATACTGTTGTTGTTGCTGGTGCTGTGTGTGCGGAGAATCGGTTTCTTGTTCATCGTAGTAGTTGTTGGCTGTTTGGCTGATATTTCCATTGAGTCTCTTGGGTCGTGGTACACTGCGCACCACATTTGTGTTGTTATTAAAATTTGTAGGAGTCGTAGGAGTAGTAAACTATTTATTTTATATCGTAGTGGTTGTTGTTATTTTTTTAGTTCAGTTATGGTTTAATGTTGCACATTTATTTTTGGTTGGCAAAGTGCAAGCATGGTTAAATGGTGCATGTTTTTTTTTTCAATTTGTAACAGAGGGGGAATTCAAGGTTGGATTTTTTTTTTGCAATTTTTATCCGGAGTTCCATTTTTTATTTTGCACATTTAATGGATGGTAGTTTAGCACAAGCAATTCAGGCATTAGTTTTGTTTTTTTAGTACAGCATTTTTCGTTTTGGGTTACACGCAAAAAACGAGAGAGAGAGACATATAAAAAAATTAGAAGAAGAATAATTTATATAAATTTGGGTTAATTTCATTTTTGTTTTAAGGTTTTTTGCTTAAAAGGTTGTGTTTATGGGATAGGGAGGATTTTATTTTATAATAAATTATATAAAAAGTGTAAGGTGTATAAAAAAGGGTAGTAGTTGTGAAATTGTAACATTGAGAGTTTTGTAAATTCAAATGTATTGAAAAAACACTTAATGTAGTTAGGTTTTAATTCGATTGGTGTTTAGACATTGACATCTTTTTGGGAAAAAAAATAATTAAAAGAAATAAACTAAGTAAATTATTGTTTTATAAATATCATACCTACATTAAAACTGTATAAATTACAAAAAAACATATTTAAAGTAATAATTTTTGCATTTATAGAAAAAATAAATAAGTTACCTAAAGCAAATTTCCAAGGAGGTCCAATATAGAATTTTTTCAAATCATATTTTTTAAAGAAAGTACGATTTTCAGTTTCGCAATTTTTATCAGCCCTAAGTTTCTTTCTGATATAATCACCCTAGATAGTTCCGGTTGGCTTAGATCTTTGTAATAAGAGCTGAATCGATATATTATAATAGTTTATGATACCACAAAAAATTCACATCTATGTGTAGGAAATACCTTTAACAGTAATTATCACTGAAAGGACAATGCTTCTGTCCTGAACGTTCCAAAAACGTTATTACTGGGGTTGGGTCCTTGAAATGCATGAACTTTGTTCGAAATTCCATAAGAAATAGACAAACATTTCACATCTATGTGTAACAGTAATTATCACAGTGGGATGATATTGTATGGATGATGACATGTATGGAAGCCAAGAGAAGAGAATATTTGTCGAAGATGAGGTTGGGTTCGTGAGAGTTTTTTCTATAGAGAAAATATCAATCCTGTGATCTAGAGAATTTTACTATAGAAAATATTATCAAGCCATGGGTTTTGAAGAAAAATATTAGTCTTTGGGTCATGAGAGTTTTTAAGAACACATATAAGTCCTGGGGGCCTAAGAATTGTTTCTAAAGAAATTTTTTATAGAACATATGTCAGCTCTGGGGCCCTGAGATTTTTTTCTATAGAGAAAATATCAATCCTGGTGTCCATAATTTGTTTCCTTTAGAAAAAATACCAATCATAGGGTCCTGAGAATTTTTTCTTTAGGAAAAAATATCAGTCCTGGAAAAGAAAGAAATTAGTCTTAAGAAAAATATTAGTCCTCAGGTCATGAGAATTTTTTCATAGAACATATATCATCCCTGGGTCCTGACAATTTTTTCTAGAGAAAAATATCAGTGCTGGTGGCTTGATAACTTTTTCTATAAAAACTATCAGTTTTGGTGGCCTGAAATTGTTTTCGATAGAAAAATATCAGTTTTTAAATGGTTTGCTTGAATGGCGCGCTCGAAAACCTTCTTACAAACAGGTTTTAAATACAGATCCAAGAAATGGTGTTGCTCACCTTTTCAAAACCTCCCTTTGCGAGTTTGGATATATAGAAAAAATCTTCAGAGTACCTCCAAGAACAGCCTCTCTGAAGACTTTTTAGAATCTTCAGAAAATACGAAATTTTATAAAATAATGTCAGTGGATTTCTATATGTTTAAAACTGGAAATGTAAATCTTCTAATCTTTAAGAATGTCCTTTCAAAGGTCTTCCATGTGCCATTTAATCGATCTCTACATAAAAGTATTCTTGTACTACAAATTATAAATTTTGATCTATTTTTTATATAAGCTAAGGAGGTTTCAGAGTTATTGAGAGAATGATTACAGTATAGAATAATTTTTAAGGGACTTATATATGAGCAAAACTTCTGAAAATCTGTCTTCAACCGATAGGAGTTTTTTCAGAAGCCTTCTAAAGACTTAAAGAGAAAACCTTCGAGTGGTTTAAATTGGTTGGGAGAGAGTT
Source organism: Musca vetustissima (assembly GCF_032173495.1). NCBI lineage: Eukaryota > Metazoa > Arthropoda > Insecta > Diptera > Muscidae > Musca > Musca vetustissima. Next base: position 406,528 of record NW_026884077.1, read on the forward strand.
CTTTTTTTAAACAGATCCATAGAAGTTTTATGGATAAGAGAGTATTTAGAGGCCTTCTAAAGACGATCGCCTTATAAAATCCACTCAAAGGTCCACGAATGACTTCAAAAAAAAAAAAAAAAAAAAAAAAAAATTTTTATAAAACTGTTTTAATTGCACTTTTATACATTCGAAATGTATTAAAATCTTCAGGACGTTTATAAGGTCCTTTGTAAATGTTTTCTATAGGTAGCAGAATAGTCAGAAGCCTTCTATAGACGATTACCTTTCAGAGAAATCTCTATGACGAATATCGGGAATGTCATCTAATACAGAAAGACCTCTATGGGAGTTTTAGGCCCACTTTTTGATAGAGCTCCCAAATAACGTTGGAGATATGTTATGTTCGTTGCATACTTTTGGGATTTTTATATTGTAGTTGGTATTATTTTGGAATGTTTTAAATATTCTTTAATTTATAATATTTTGTTTACATTATTATTTATAATATTTTTACAACCTGTATTATTTCTTTATTATATTGTATTAATATTACACTAAAAATCCTTTTAAAAATGTCAATGTCTTGGTTTTAATAAAAAAAACAATATCTAATAAAGATTACACAGAAAATGGAAGAAAATCTTAAAATTAAAAATTTTAAAAGTACTTAACAAATACTAACTAAATTTAAAAATGACATACTAAAAATAATATAAAAATGAAACCATTAAACTAAATTAAGAAAGAAATTTTAATACCAAAGAAAAATATAGAAAAAAATATAATTACATACTAAATGTACAACCACATTAGCTCATAAAGATATTTTTATTTTTTTGCAAAGCAAATAAAAAGAAATAGTAAAGAAAACCCAAAATAGACAACAATATTTGCTTAAACAGTATATATAAATAACCATTGGAATATGTATTTAAAAAATTATATTGTTTTTTCATATAACATACAACAACAAATACTGCTTGGAGATATTGAAAAAAAAAATGAAAATTCATAGTGGGTGTAGAGTTCACAGCAACGCCTAAGAAAAGTTCGAACAACCTAACTAATTGTATTAAAAGAAAAAATAAAATATTTTTAAAGAAAAATTCACAAAAATACATTGATAATATGTAAGAAAGACAACTAAGCCACATTTACGTAGTGATTCAATGAATGCATGATGTAATGGAAATGATAGATAGACTATTGATAGGTCCAAAAACTCAGCAACACTGAGGTGGTTAAGATCGGTAGAGTTGAAATGTATGCTAAGATGATGTAGCAAATTACCATGAAATGTGGGTGTATATGTGTTGTGTATGTATGCTTTTTATGATATGAGCAAGATAGATAGATAGGTAGACAGTAAAAGCTTTCACAAGAATACGAACGTAAATAGTGTGTGTAGTTTGTAGATTTAACAAAAAATATACAAATTAATTTAATAAAAATTTCAAAAAATTGTTTGGTGTAAAAAAACGGAAAAAATAAATAAATAAATAAATAAATAAAAAACACAAGTACCTTATTAGGGGCCGTTTGTAGGCCATGGAACGGCAAATTCTCATACTCTCCAGGTTCCGTTAATGGATCCGCCATAGAAGACGACTTCTCTTGCACTGCTAAACGCCAAACAGGTTGTTGAGTGATTGTTTTTTTATTTTTGACAAAGCAGTGTCATTATTATTTTTTGTTACAACGTTGATCCATAGAGGAGTGGGCAAATGATGATTGGTTGGTATTGAGGAGATTGATTGAAGTAGTAGATGACAGAGTTGTATTAATTAGGTATTACAAACAAAACGATTTTTTTGTTTTTGTTTTTAAGGGAGAAGGATTTTTAGAATTTGTGGAGGAAAAAAAAATAAAATTAAATTAATTAATGAAAAACGAAATTTAAAATTATAGCAATAAATTATATAGTAATAAAATAACCTATTTATATAATAACTAACTTAAATAATTATACACAAAAATATATAATAATGAAAATTAAAGATATTTCCCTAAAAAAATTCAGTTTAGTAAGAAAAAATAAAAAAAAAACAATGTTATACTTTTTTTTAACGTAACACACATGCTTTAGTTTGTTTTAAAACACACACAGTAAAAAAATTAAATTAATTAATTTAAACAGAAAACACGTTTCAAAACACTTGTTTACAGAAAAAATGGGAAATACAACACTGCAAAGCTGGGAATTTTTATTTGTCTTTTTTTGCATTTCATTTGCCAAAATTATAAACATTTAGAACGGAAAGGGGGGCTGACATTTTGGGTTAATGAATGAATGATTTGAAAACATTTTTTTTTTTGCTTACTTGTTATCGTTGTTGAACATTGTAAAAATATTCAATTATAACTTTTTGTAATGTAATTTGAATTTCAGTTTTTCTTTTTGTTTCTTGTTCAGATAAGTACTTCACAGGATGAAGCATTAAGAATTACTTACACATTTAAGAAAAAATTTAAATTATTTATTAATAAAAAAACGAAAAAAGAAAATTATTTTATTCTAAGTATTAAAAAAAATAATCTGGTATGAAAACTTGTGAAGGTTACAAGGTGGCAAAGGAGTCGAACTTTTTTGTTGGAAAAATGTTTAAATAAATTTTTAAAGAAAATAACATTTAATGACATATAATTGACAAAAAGTGTGGCATATTTTTGGGGTTTTAGTGAAAATAATTTTTAGGAAAAAAATACAAATTTTTTTGAGGAATACACAGATGATATACAAAATAAAAAGTGTGTTGCATGGTTTTAGACTTTTAAATAAAAAAAAAAAAAAAAAAAAAATAAAAACCCTATTAGAAGAACCACATTTATTGGGAAGGTGATTAACAAAAAATGACTTGTGACTTTATAGAAATATTTTCCGTAATATATGTGATGCATATTTTTAGGCTGTCAATTGGAAAATCATAAAAAAATATTTTCGGAGTTCAAATTGAATTGGGAGTTCATTTTTTGAACACATCTAGCTGTAATGTATTCCTTGGGAAACTTGAACTATTTTCTGTAATTATGTGATGCATATTTTTAGGCTGTCAATTAGGAATATCATTAAAAAATATTTTCGGAGTTCAAGTTGAGTTGGAAGTTAATTTTTTGAATACATCTTGCTGAAATGTTTCCTTGGGAGACTGGGTAGGAATATTGAAAAAGTATGATGCATATTCTTAGGCGGTTATCTATAAATGTTTTGAAGAAGTCCACATGTGTTAAGAGGATACGAATATTAATCTAAAATTTTGCAATTATTAAGAGTTTTAATTGAGTTGATGGTGTAATTGAGTTAGGAATTACATTTTTAAAAACATCTATCTGAGATTTTTTCTTTGGGAGCCTATATTGGAATATAAAAATTACTTAAAATTCCAGATGTCTTCAGAGGTAATTCATTTTTTTAAACACATCATAATCGTGTTTTTTTGTGTATTTCCACTAATGAAAAGTTAGTAAATATTAATATTGCTATTATTCCATTCCATTATTCCAATTGAGTTAGGAATTCATTTTTCTAACGCATCTAGCTGAGTTTTTCCTTGTGGGAGGCTTTATGGAAAGGTATGACATGTATTTTTAGGCTATTCAAAATGTTGGCTATTTCGTTGGGAGGCTATAAAAAAAATACTTAAAACGTCAGGTTTAAAAACTCATGAACATTTGTTCGTTTTTTTAATGTTTGACTATTTCAATTGATGAGAAGTTCTCAAAATGTGATGCATATTTTTAGGCGTCTGTATAAGAATATTAATCTAAAATATTGCAATTACTAAGAGTTCCAATTTTTCGCCGGGAGGCTATATGAGAATATAGCAAATGTTTGATGCACATTTTTAGGCTCATAATATTAACAAAAAATCCAGATATGTTCAGAGGTAAATCAGGTTAAAATAAAACACATAAAAATATATCCGTATGTTTAAAGGATTGACTATTTAATTTGATGAGAAGTTAAAAAATGTGATGCATATTTTCAGGTGCTCAAATAAAAATATTATTTTATCATATTGGATTAACAATATTACTCTATAATATTGGAATGAAGTTATGGGATGCTGAAACCAGAGTCTTTTGAAGGCGGGGACTTTCTAAAAATATTTTTTCAATGTCTTCTGAAGACATGAAGACCTTCAAAAGACATAGAAGAAATTATTTTAACATTTTGAATATTTAATATTTTGAAGGTGGGGACTTAAAAAATCGATATCAATTGTTTAAAATATAGGACTATATAAGAGCTTGAACAATAGATATCGATTTTTTTAAGTCCCCACCTTCAAAAAATAAAAGGCGTAGATTTTTAAAAAATATTTTTTCAAGGTCCAATATTAGGCGGGGATTTTTAAAAATATTTTTCAAAGTCCTAAATAAGGCGTGGATTTTTAAAATTAGTGTTTTGAGCCATATCCCTAAGGCAAGGATAATTAAACATTTTTTGAGGCATACCTTCAAGGGTGGATAATTTAAAATTATTTTTGGAAGCATACCTTCAAGGCGTAGATGGATTTATTAAAAATTATTTTTTGAAGCATGCCTTCAATTTGTGGATTTTTAAGAAGGATTTTTTATTATTATTTTGATTATTTGCAATGTGTGATGCATACTTTTAGGCCATATATAAAACATAATTATTACACCAGATGAGTATATTTCTAGTTTACTGTTTTAAGATGAATTTGTGTTTGCGAAGAATTGTCCATACGAAGGATTTGGGAGCCTCTAAAGAATTTATTTTACATTTTTCCAACATTTCAGATCTTAAAGCGTATTTTTTTGTATGAAATTCGTAACGAAATTGGTTAGTGATGATGGCTAGCCTAATTAACAATGAATTTTGAAATGATTTGTGTAATTTGTTTCTTTTCGATACTGCAACCTACCCGAAGATGATGAAAATCAAATAAAAGCATAATGGAAATTAAATATATAAAACAAAACCCAACAAAAAATCTTACTTTGAACTCTTTCGGTTTTGGGGCCGGGGCACAACAGACTGACCGAACGTTGGACCAAGCGTTGACGCTGACGCGGTTGTTGTGGCTGCGCTTGGCAGTCCGTTTGTGACATTGAGACAATTACTCGACGCACTGGTGGCGGTGGTCGAGGCGGAGGTGTAGGCGCTTTCAGTATACCCTTGCGGGTGGTGTTGGAGCGCGTACTCGAATTTAGGCTGATCGTATCGGCACGTTTGTGCGCCGTTTGATTCGATGCTGTAGATGGAGTAACGTTTGTTGTGGTGGTTGTGCTGTTGCTGCTGCTGATGTTGGTGTTTGTTGTTGTTCGATCGTTGGTAGTGACGCTGCTGGTGTTGCGAACGTTTTTGGGGTCGGCGTATATAACCGGGTGATTGGTATTTAAGGAAGGCCCCATTGAGATCATCGATACTGGTAATGGGCGTTGATGTGCTGGGTGATGTTGTTGTGGATGAGTTGGCGCAACTTGTGGACTCTGTGGATGTTGAGGTGTTAGTGTCTGTGGTTGAGGTATTTGTTGTTGGCTGATGGCCGTTGTGATTACTGGAGTGGTAGTGATTAAATTTGTATTTGGATTAGTTGTGTGACTATTGTTGTTGTTGTGTGGTGTGTTAATGTTGTCTACACGACTACTACTTGTCGACGTCGTCGTTGTTGTTGGTGTGGTAGTGCAAATGGTGTTTGTTGTACTGGTGTTGTTTGTACTGGTTGTCTTAGCGCATTTCTTATATGTAACTAAATACGTTGCGAAAACAATGAAATTGAAAAATAAAAAAGGCAAAATAAAGCAAAAATTAAAAAAATGAAAACAAAAGCAAATGAAAAGAGAATTGAAATCAAAGAAAAAATCATTTAATTACCACTGCCACTGCTGCGTATGCCTTTCAATCGATGCTCGGTGGCAAAGGGCGTTGGGGTGGCCTCGGAACGCTTCCAAAATTTACCACCCAATAGGCCCACATGACTTCGTTGGCTGTCGCGGCAGGTATTGGCCGCGGCGGAACGCCGTTTAAAGAAAATATTTACAAAAAATTGTTCCACTCTTTGGAAATGGGATTTCCGTACCAGTATCTTGGTGGCCTCTGGTTGGTTTGACTCTTGCGTTGATGGCTCCACACGTATTTCCGTTTCCGTTGCTGTTGTCAGTCTTTGAATTTCGGTAACACCATCCTCATTGGCATTATTGGCATTTGTGCTGCCGGTCGTCGCACCATGCCTTTGCTGGCATGGTTCAACATTTTCCATTTTGTGCAGTTCCGTTTGTAAATCTGTAGAAATGCCAGCACTCATCATTAGTTCGGTATCATTTGATGATTTTGTGCCTCCCCCTGTGTCGATGTTAGGCTGTGGTGGTGCACAGTTTGACTGTGTGTTGTTATTATTGTTGTTGTTATTGTTATTGTTAGCTATCACCTCCACCTCACGGCCTTTGTTGCCGGCCATTAATGCCCTACCTTGTCTGCCTATGATGCGGCCCATGGTGGCCGTTTGTCTCGTCTGGCTGCTGCCATTGGTGACATTGAGTAATGTCGTCTGAGTGGCATTGCCGGCACTGTTATTTAGTGTTGATGAAGACACCGAACTGTCATTTACTGTCGAGGCTGTCAAATTAGCCAGTGTTGCATTCGGTTTTAGTGTCATGCGATTTACAGCTAAATTTTCTTTGGTATCACTGCTAACATGCACCATAACACCGGGCCGCAATGGCCAGCGGGGTGGTGATTTGGGAGCCTGAGCAATATTATGCCGGACACTGAGTTTGGGTGTTTGGGTTAGTGGGATGGTGGTGTCGGTGGTGGAGGTTGTATTGGTGGTGTTATTACTGTTACCACTTCTACTACTATCAGTGGTGGTGGTGGTGTTAGTGTGTGTGCCAGTGGTGGTGTTAGGTGCTAATGTTGATGATGGTATCGATGTCGCTGTCGTTGTGCTTGTGTTTATTTGTGTAATGGTATTATGTGTTAATGTTGCCTTTGCCGCTGTAGTGCTGTCAACATTTTCTCTGAGTGTATATGGGTGCATGGCATTTGCATTGACGGGCATTTGTGTAGGTGTCTTTGGAGTTTGATGTGCTGTTCGCTGAGGCAGTGTTGGCGTATTGACGGCCATAATACAGGGTGCTATAACTGGCTCTTTCATCTGTGCTGCTACACTGAGTGTCGCTGGCATTATAACACTGGGCATTATTGGCACTTTCAGTGTACTGGGCAGCACCGAATTGCTTTGAATCAATTGTGGCATATTTGGTTGATACGATAGTACACTAATGGATCAAATATGGTTTTTCGTTTCATTTTTGTTTTTGGAAAAAATATCATTATCAAATGACGATTTTTTTTGAAATGATGTTGTTGTTGATGATGTTGGATGATTTTATGTTTGAGATTTTTGTTCGCGTTTAGGTAAATAAGCGTTTTGAATATACAACAAAAACGAAAAACAAAATCAACAAGCCATAATATTTGATTTACAATTACATATATACAATAATTACGCACACACAAAAATATATATGTATATACAGTGTGGACATACACATTAAAAATCGTTAAGCAAAAGTGCAAAAGATACATTGATGTGGCAATAATACGCATGAAACGAAAAGGGAAAATAAAAAAATGACGTAAATAAATACATTTTAAAATTATAATTTAAAAATAACAAAAATTTACTTTATCTTGAAAACTTGAAGTATTTGCAGAATATTCCCAATGCCTATGATTTATTTTAACTTATAAAAATAAATTTGCCCAAATAAAGTCTCTTATCTGTGTCTTGGAACATAGGATTTATGTTGGTAATCATATGCACAGATGACATAGTCATGAACAATACGGAATTATTCTCCACATCGACGTATCAATCATACGCTGTATAGTCCTCAAAAACCTGTGTGTTATTTTAATTATTATTTATTCTAATAATAAGTAATATTTTCTAATATCCGTTCAATTTGTCGTATTATTTCTATTTGTAATTATTTATAATACGGTAATTATACTCTACGCTGGCATAAATTAATATGAATCATACGCAGTATAGTCCATTAGAATAAATGTTGAAATTTCTACCGGACACACCGGATACGTTTCGAGGACAATGATATAGAAACATTCAAATGCTATGTAACGTTCTTCTTTTCAGATGAATGAAATAAAAATTATGGAGTCCTAATCAAATAAGAAAATTATTCAAGGGCTAAGAATTTTAAAGAAATGTGCTTATATACCTCTAAGGAGTATAACATGTTACAAAAAGTTATACTCCTTAGAAAAAATATTGAAAGGCCTCTATGGAGCATGTTAAATATTTCCGATAATTTTTTTTGAGTGTTTGAGCCATATAAAATAGGAAGGACAAATTTTTATGACCCTCTAACGTTTTTAAAAGTTTATGGGAAAATATCAAGGGCATCTGAAACCTAAAAAATCTTATAGACACTTTTAATTGCCCTCTGAGGTTGATCAATTTCTAAAAAGAATATTCTTAAGGTTTTGAGACATATACATTCTTATGACGCTTTTTTCACGAGACTCTGAAGCCAATGCAATTTAATAGAAAATTATCCGTAACCTACTGAGGCACACACTGTTTTCAAGCATTGTTTCAATGAACTTTGAGGACTATAAATTGTATAGAATTTTTTTCTAAGATCTCTGAGGTCTAAAAGTATTTTAGAAAAATGTTCATAGGCTTCTAAGGCCTTTCACATTTCATAGAACAATTTTCTAGGTTACTGAGGTCCATAACAACTCCAATATATTTTATCCCAAAAATATACTGACAACATTATTTTGAAATAATATTTTGTTTAAAAGGTACAAAATTAAAAAATATGGATACTTCCAAGCGTTAACCTTCACATAAAACGTTCAAATTTTAAAAATGGCCTATTAAATTAAAGGTACCTATGGACGTATGAGTGTTGTCATATCATATAAGCCACCCTATATTGTAAACGGAAAATATGCAACAAAGTTTACCGTAAAGATTGTTTTTCTAAGAACTCCGAAGCCTATAAAGAATTTTAGAAACATTTTGATAGGTCTCTTAAGACTTGCACATTTCAAAGAACACTTTTCCGTATATGTGATATTTGCCAAACAAATAATTTTCCCAAAAAATATACTGAGGTTATTATTTTGGAACAAGTTTTTGTTTGAAGGCTACTAATCTCGGAAATATGGATAATTCCAATTGTTAATATTCAGAAAAAAACTTTCAAATTCTAAAAATTACCAATCAAGTCAAAGGTGCCTATGGTCGCATGAGTGTTGGCAAAACGTATACTCCACCCTTTATTGCAAATCGAAAATATTCAACAAATTAAATCGTTTTCAGCATTTTTTATATTTTCTTTTAACCTATTGCATACTTGGGTTAGGTCTCTGAGTTTTAAAGAGTTAATAAACACAGCTTCTTTAAACTTGTATAGAAAATTATTCACAATATTCTGAGGACTATAATATACATTTATATAAAACCTATGAAAGCTTGTTCAATGGTATCGGAGGTATTGGCAATTTATTTTGTAGAATATTTTCCATAGTCCACTGTTGTCTACAGCATCTTATAGAATTTTTAGATACCTCTACAAATGCATTGTGAGATTTTCATTGGCTTCTAAGATTATTAAAGATTTATAAAGAACATTTCAGATACCTTTGAGGCCTTCCAAATTATTTACACAAATTTATATATGCCTTTGCCTATTTTATAGAACAATTTGTCATAGGGCTCTGAGATCCATGAAATAACATGGAAAATTTTCGTATAACTCTATTCTATTTCATTCTTTTTTTTTTCCAAAAAAATAGTCTCTTTAAAATTAAGAATTTTTGGAATCAATTTCAATGTCTATTCCCAAATTGTTTATTTTATTTTAAATAAATATCCTCCTCAAAATTAGGAATTTTTGGAATTCATTTCAATGCGTAGAAGTACTCACTTTTCATGATGTTTTATAGAAGATGTTTCTCCTGTAAAACACCAGGCATAAAATCAAAGGTGATTATGGGCGTATGAGTGTTGTCACAACGTATACGCGACCCCTTACAGAAAATGGATAATATTCAACATATAATACATTCAAGTTTTCAATTCTTTTTATAATTTTTTTTTTAATTGATATTACAAATTATAAAGAAAATTAGCAATAAAAATTTAGCCAAAAAATTTATAATACACAATATTTAAAATGTTGAATGAAAAATAGAACATTAAACTTACCTGTGGGTAGCACTCATAGAGACATCGGTACGATCTTTTTGGTTTCGATTTTAATGTTAATTTTGAATTTTTGTGATGTGTACAGAAAACATTTTTTTGTTATGGTTGGTGATGAGTAGTGTGAGCGGGGACACAACATTAAGAGTCGAAACAAAATTTAAGCAAATTGCCACGAAGAAATGTTCAGGAGTTGGTGATATTTACGAAACCCCAGGGTTTATGGTAATATGTTGATGTTTTATGATTTTGATTAGGTAATGGTATTCAGTTTTTTGTTTAGAATTTTGCAAATGTTTTTTTGTTAATTAAATTAAAAGAGAGATAACATCCACAGCATAAAACAAAGCAAGAAAAAAAACACAAATTTATTTATGAACACAGTCACACGCACGCACACCATTTCAAAAAAGCCAAGGGCCATAATGTTTATGTTTGTTAATGTTTAGTTGAGTGTTGATGACATTGTGTTAAGAATGTTTTGTAGTTTTTGTTGTGTTTAGTGTTTAATTTAATAAATTTTTAATTAATATTATTATTTAGTAGTTTGGAAAAAACAAAAATTACATATGTTTATTTTAATGTTGTTTATTATTTTTGTTGTGTTGTGGAATTTTCAACATTAATGTGGTCATCGTGTTTTTTTTTTCGTTTCATTTAAATACCAATTTGTTTATTAATTATTTTTAACACCCGTGTCAAAGTTTGTGTGCAGATGTATGAGTATTTATGTTATTTTATGACAATGTTTTTGTTGTTGGTATTTTTCCATTTGGTTGGAATGTGTTTTGTTTTCCCATTTTTAATTGGAAATGATTGTAGGGATTTGTTGTCATCGATTAGTTTTCAAAAAAGTTTTTGTTTGTGTTTGTGTTTTTATTCGCATTTAATTAGATGTAGTGTTTTGTTTTTGTTGTTGTTTTTATTGCAAATGTGATGATATGTTTTTAGTTGTTGGTGTTGTTGTTACAGAGTTAATGAGTTTTGTTGGATTTTGTTGGATTTTTTGTTGTAGTTATAATTTTTTTAGTGTTTTAGCATTCAGGCACACACACAGACAGACACATTCACATTTTGCATATATTTGTGTTTTTAGTTAATAACATTTAGTTGTATTTTGTTGTTGTTTTTTTTTTGTGGCATTTGTTGTGTTTATCAAAAGCATTTGCATTTCGTTTTTTTGTTTGTAGTGGTTCGTGTTGTTGTTGTTACATTTGTTGATTATTTACATTTGGCAAAAAAGCATAACATAAAAAAAGCATTTGAAAAGAGATGAAAAAAAACATATATTTGTATTTAATTAATTGTTGCAACATTTTTGAAATATTTACAGTATTATAATAATAATAAAATGTTTTAGACAAATAAAGCATTAAACGAGGAAAACAATTGAATTTGATATAAATTAAAAGTTTATAACAATTTATATGATTTATTTGAAGAAAAAACAAAAACGTAGAGTGAAGAGAGAAATGGGGTGATAAATTAAAAGGGAGTCTTAGAATGAAAAAAGTTTTAATATTTGTTTTAATTGTTTGCATAACCCATACGAACCCCTCCCTCTGTGCTGAGTATGCAATTGAAAATGTAATCATAATTAATAACATGTATACGCCCCGGGTCACATAAATCATATGTTATATAATAGAAATTAATATTTGACCTGTTTTTGACCCATTTTTTTCTAGCTAATTTATTTTATTTGTTTTTAATTTCAGGAAATAGAATGGAATGGAAAGATATCTAATATCACAAAAAATATTGTTATAAAATTAAATGTCATTATGAAAAACATACTAGGAAAGGGTATTAAAAGGTTCTTCTAACCGACCTATAATGAGGTTGCTTGGGATAAAACATAATGGTGTATACGTATTAACATAAATTATACGCTCAAGACCACTAACTTTGTTGCCACCTATTGGCTAATATTTGAAAAAAGACAAATGTCAAGATGAGCCTTTTATAAAGTAAAATTATTGATAATGATATAAGTGTTGGGTGTTTTAGGGATCTGATACTGCTCTGTTGTGCAGTTTGCTTAAGATAAAACATTATGGCGTATACGTATTGATATAACGCATACATCTAAAAGTCAGACTCTTTGTGGTCACCTAAATTCCATCTTAAGACGTACATTTTTAAGGAGCAAAGCTGGAAAAGACCTCAAATTCTATGAATAAACACTTCGCAATTCCTTTCAGAATTATGGGAAATTCTCAATGAATTAAGAGGTACCTATGGGCGTATGAGGGTTGCCACAACGTATACACCGCCCTTTATTGAAAACGGAAAATATTCAACAAATTAAAAAATTTCAGTTGTTTTTATATTTTTTCTTAACTGAGGCCGATGATATTAACATATTGCATATTTTATATAAGTCCCTGAGGTCTAAAAATTTAACAAAAATAGCTTATTTGTAATTGTATTAAAGATAATTATTCACAATTCTCTGAGGACTATAATAGAAACATTTTCATAGGCGTAGGTCTCTAATACTCTAATTTTTTAGATGTTTTGTGTGTCTCTCAGTACGTCCCTATATTAATCCTATAAAATCTTCTTCGATGGTATCTGAGGTAATGAAAGTTTTTTATGGAATATTTTCAATAGTCCACGGTGGTCTGCAGTATTTTATAGAATTCGTATAGACCTCTACAAATCTATAGAGAATTAGGTCTCCAAGGTGTTTAAAGATTTTTCAGAGGCCTCTTAAGCTTTCAGAATTGTGTACAATAATTTGTATACGCCTTTGATTTGATAACAAAATTTATCATGGGACTCAGAGGTCCATAAAATAATATGGAGCATTTTCGTAGAACTCTGAAGTTTTTATTTTATTTATTTTTTAATTTAATAAGTTGTCTCCTTAATATGAAGAATTTTTGGTATACATTTCAATGTGCAAAATAACTCAATTTTAATGCTGTTTTACAGGAGAAACAGTTGACATAAAATCAAAAGTGATTATGGGCGTATGAGTGTTGTCACAACGCATACGTCACCTCTTACAGTAAGTAAATAATATTCAATATACTTTCAAGTTTTCAGTTTTTTTTTTAATTTTTTGACTGCGGCCGATATAAACCTATTGAATATTATTTATAAGTCCTTGAGAACTGAACATTTAATAAAAAAAGCTCCTTTCAAACAATTTTTATACGAAATTCCATCCTGATATATGGGTAACGTTCAAATGCTGATTAGAACATATTTGATGTATACGTATTGACATAAAGTATACTGCAAACCGTCATTGGTCGCCTCAATTCATTTGATGGCCAAAGTCACATATTTTATTATAGTGTAATCTTTTATAGTAAGCAAATCTTTTGTAAAAAAATTTAAATTGTTCAATTTAGATTTTTTTTCGTTCTCTTTTTCCAAAAGTTCCGTATCACAACTCATAATAAATGAATATATAACAATTATATGCACCCAAATACAACCTGAATTCAAGAATTATTATTCATAATACGGCACAATGCACCAATTCTGTGTCGAGCTTTCGCTCCAGGAAACTATCTTATTTTTTGAATAATTTTACATTAAGAAAATATTTTGAGATTGTTAGAAAATAAAGTTTGTTCTTTGAATCAATATTATTTTTAATTTCTTTCCTATTAAATCCCGAACTCACAACAAATAAATTAATAGCAACCATACGCTCCCACATACAAATCGGATTTAATAATTATTGTCAATCATACGGCACTGGCAACCAGTAACTATTTATCACCCAATTTCTTTCTTTCACCCTTTTTTTCTTATGTGTGTTTTGATAACATATTTTATAATAAAAAAAATATGCATACAAATTTTCTTTTTTGTCTTAAATTCGAGGAAATTATGAAACATATGTTTTTATATAATTTCTTGGAATATGTGAATAGACACATGGACATGAATCGGATTGTTAAATTTGGTAAAATGGAAATAAGGAATCTAATTTTTATATTTGTGATATGAAAATGTTAAAATATTTCACAATTGGATTGAAAAAAATTTAAATATGAATAAAATTTTCCATAGAGGTTTGACAAATATTTTGAAATGACTTAATAGGGAAATGAAGTTTCTGTATGCTATGACTTGGAAAAATGTGTATATGAATACTAGAAATTGAATTTTATTTTGAAAAAATAAAATTATATTTTTTATGCTGTCCATTTTTTAAAACTATCCTATTTAATCAGGACTATTTTTCCTTATTTCTATGCTTTTCTATTATTTCTTAATAGGTATTTTCGTAATTTGGGTTTAAAAAAGTTGTTAATCTTATTGAAATGAAAACATTTATAAAAAATGGGAAGAAATTCATGCAAAAACATGCTTTACATGCCCACATAATTTTTTTCTTTGGATATAATAAAGCGTTGTGGCTGAAGAAAAAGGCCATGCAAGCGTTTAATAAAATTAAAAAAACTTTTTAGGTAAAGACAAAAAATAATACATTTAAAAAATCTTATAGAAAAATAATATATATTACAAAATATATAAAAATAATTGTAAAAATAAAATAAGTATAATAATATATAAAAATAATAATAATAATGAAATAAACATTAAATAATAACCCTAAACCTTATTTATTTATTTTTTTAAATAAATTTCCTTTGGGATTTGTTTGTTGTTTTGCATTTCAGGGAAAGGATTTGTATTTAAAAAGTTTTGTTGTGATATCCTTGCAATAAATTCTTTCGTTTTTTTCTTTAGAAAATAACATAAAATTGTACTTACATTTATCTTGACGTCTGCGCCGGCGACAAATGCAAATGATAATACAGCAAATAATTATCACAGCCAACAGCAGAACCAATATGCTGGCAACCAATATGATTAGGGCTGGCTTGTCCCAACGCTGCCACCAGGCTAGTTGTTCTGTTGATAGGGATGAAACAATATTATTATTAGTTAAGAAATTAAATTATGTCCTTTAAATATTTATAAGAAATCAAAAAAACATTCACAAAATATAATTTTCAAAACTCAAAATATTTTGTAACATAGAAAAGAAACATAAAATTAACATAGAGTTTCATTTCATGCTTGGTGTAAAAAAATAAAAAAATTATTATATAGAAAGATATGTATTTTTTGTGGATATTAAAAATAAATGGTAATAGTTTTTCGTTTGAAAATATAAAGTGTTTTAATAATAAAATATTATTTTTTAATACAATATTTATTATTTATAAAAAAATAATTTTTGTTACGTATTCGACAGGTAGTTCACTTGTAATGTGTTATTAATATTACTTATACGCTCCAATGGTCCAATAAAAATTACTAATTATCAATCATACGGCACAGAGAACGAATAATAATAATTTATATTCCAATATAATTTTTTATCTATTTATCTTCAAGTGTATTTGTTAACATTTCTTATAACTAATTCGAGATTTTAGATTTTTTATATAAATAATTTCCAGAATCAGAGCCCTATATATGGATTCTGTGGTATCCTATTTCTTTTTGTAATTCTCCTTTATTGTATTATTGAATATATTTCGGCTATTTCTGGACTTCAAATATTTCGTATTGAATTAATTAGAGCTTTGAAATTAGAATCAAGAATAGATGCAATAAAAACAAGCATACGCTCTCATATACATTGCATTTAATAATTATTATCAATCATACGGCACAATCCAGATAAGGATTTAATCGGGTCAATTTTAGGGATAATGATTTTGTTACTGATACTTTTCAAAATCGCACTACAAAAACTGATAATTTTAACACCATACCCTTTGCAAAAATTTAGAACTACAATTTAGTTTTGAAATTCCAAAAAAGTGGTGGGAATGGCATGGAAAGGAATGTTGTAGTCCTAACTTATGTTTGTGGAAGCTGCCTGGATGGAATAGGTCCAATATTTAAAATCTTTGGTTGTATATTCATATTTCGTCTTTAATTTATTAGAGTTTTGGAATTAGATCTAATAATAAATTAATTAATAGTAATAATACGCTCCCATATATACCCTGCATTTAGTAATTATTATCAACCATACGGAACAATTATCTTAATGTTGAATGCTAGTAAAATGAAAATCAATCACCGAATTTTATTTCTAAATAGTCCTACTTTATTTGTTTCAAATATTGGAAAATTTTTATGAAGGAAAAGAGTAATCCGCTATTAGAAAGAAAATTATCGTTATGTATGAATTAAATTGACGGGAAAATTTAGTCCTATCTTATGTATGTGGAAGCTGCCTGGATTTAATGGGTCCAATATTTGACAATTTTCGTGTATATTAATAATTCGTATTTAAAACTAGAACGCCGAAGGCAGTCATTTTGACCGCTTTCCAATTTCAAGTACAAAAGCAACTGTGTATTTCATGACATTTTTTTTTAAAATTTGATGAATTTTTTTTATAATAAACGTAATTCTATGAGGTACAAAAAGTCACCAAATTTAAAAAAAAGTGTCATTAAATGCACAGTTGCTTTTGGACTTGAAATTGGAAAGCGGTCAAAATGACTGCCTTCGGCGTTCTAGTGTTAATTGAATATAGTTTCGAAATTAGAATTAATAATAAATAAATTAATATGAATCATACGCTCCCATATACACCCTGCATTTGCTTATTATTATCAATCATACGGCACAAGGTACCTTAAGGTACCTTGTGCCGTATCAATCATACTGGATTTTATTTCAAAATGGTCATATATTATTATTAAAATGTTGAAAATTCATTATGAAGGAAAAAATGAGAACGAGCCCAAGGGAATAATATTTTGCCTAACAATGTAATACAGGGACTCTTTTTTTTGGTTTTTCTTGAATGTCTTTGCCAAATGTAACATATACACAAAACTCCACCTCTTAAGGTATTGCATTACAAATTCCTTACTTTGTTAACATTTTTACCAAGAAATATTTTGTTTCAGTTCTTGTTTTTCCCCCGCTTTACATTTCTTAACATTCATTACATTTTGTCATGGTTGTTTGTTTTTTTCTCTTACCAAGATTTGTATTCTTTTCTTGGTTTCTGTGCAAAAAAGTCCTCTCCTCAGTTATGTGATTTACTGTGTTACAATTTTTACATAAGCACATTTTACTTATGTATGTTAAAAGTAAAAACCTATCATAACAACATTTCAAATTCCATACATCTTTCGAAATCCATATTTCTAGTGTTCCTGTTTTTTCTTTTGCTTCTGTTTTTCTACTTTTTATTATTATTATGCCCTTAAGGATAATATGTCGTGCTACTTACAAGCACTATTCATTGTAAAATGTCTGCAGACAATAGCAGTTGCAAAAAAAGGAATCACATAACATGTCTTGTCATATTCATAGACGTCACATCGTCAACTCTGGGCAAAATTTGAATGAAGTACCCAAGCAGACGACAGCGACGCCAGGAGAGCGATGTAAAGCAAAAACAAATGACATTTTTCTACCTAAGAGTTATTGTATTTCCATTCTAGGAAGGTATGCCGTTATGTTTTTTTTTCTATGGATGTAGTGTGACAATAGTTTGTTGTGAGTGTGTGTGTGAGAGAGAAAGAGTACCTGTATGTACCTCACTCCTTGCCTTGCTTTTGTGGTATGAAGTGTTTATTAAGAGTCGTTTTGTATTTCATATTTGTTTTCATTTTTCAGAGTTTTTTTGTTGTTGTTGGTTTTGAAATGTAACATTGGCTCGTAAGTAGAAATGTCATTTGACTATAATGTTGGTTATGTGATATTCATAAGAAACAAACTACTAGTTACATATCTAAAGGATTTTCTTTGGTAAATACCAAGAAAGGTTGGGAGTGTATCATAGAGCTATGATTTCCTTGTCAGTCTTATCTACAGTGTGTGGGTATTGATGGTTGTTGTTGTGATAGTTTTATAGATAATTTCTAGCTAAAAAGATACTTTGATTTTTTTGTAATGTCACCTAAAGTGTAAATATTTACGTTGGTGTTGTTGAAAATGTGTTTAAAGTGTAACTCTTATGGGTGTAATAAAAATAAACAAGGTAGACGACGACACTTAAGGTGTGTGGTTTCAAACTAAATAACAAATAAAAAAGAAATAGAATAGTTAATAAAACTGAAAAAATAAAAACATTATTGGTATCAAGTAATTACATTATAAAAGTAGAAAAAAGTAGAAATTATCAAGTAGGGAAATACGGAATGTATTTTCACAAAAAATATATAATACACAAATGTATCGCTTTTGAAGAAAATATATTTTTAATTTGAGAGGAAATCTATGGCCTGCTTCTGTAATATATTTGAAAACAGCAAGCTAAATACTATAAAATAAAAAATGCTATAGAATACTATAAATAAAAATTAAAATATATTGGGAGGTAACACATTTTTACCTCCCAATATATTTTAAACTGCAATGAATTCACTATTTGTATTAATTTTCGTTTGACATTTATCAAAAAATATTTTATTAAAAAGGTTTTTTATTATTCCCACGAATTCGATCTTTAGAAATATTTAAGTAGAAACCAATAGTCTTATCATTGAAAAAATAAATATTATTTATAACCTGGGGTTTACAAATGACGTTTTGGAGACTAGTTTGGATATTTTCTTTAACACCCGTTATAAAAAAATTAATAACAATTACACGCACCCATATACACTCGGCATTTAATAATTATTATCAATCATACGCTACACTGCACCTTTTGGTTGGTCTTAATGGCTTCAAATTGCATTTTTGGAATAAATAAACTAAACTAAACTAAATAAACTGTATTGAATAAACTATTTGTATTAATTTAATATTCAAATTAATCAAAACGTATTTTATTACAAACTGATGATTCCGATTTTTAAAATTATTTAAGTAGGCAAAGACGTAGGTAGTAGGTACGACTATTGAGTACCTGAAGTTTACAAACGACATTTTTGAGGAGAATTTTTTAGATATTTTTTGTTATTTGTGTACATATTAGATTTATTACGGTTCGTAATTAAAACCCACAATAAATAACAATTAATAATAATAACGATCATACGCTCCCATAAACACACGTCATTTAATAATTTTTATCAATCATACGCTACACTGCACCTTTAAGTTAAATGTTTTTAAAATGGCAATTTATTGCCGGATTTTAATGAATTGAATTTTAAAAAGAATATATCAAAGACTGAAACCATTTTTCTCAATACATTTGTTCTTTATATAGTCATATACGATAATTAAAAATTGATCTTTCCCTCTTGAAATTGAGATTTGTGTTCAAGTTGTTTGGATGCCTGTGTCGTAACAATAATTTTTTTTAATTATTTGACAATTAATGAACAATAGTAAGTGCCCTGTCGTTTGTAAACGAAAATTTTAAATACGAAACAAACTTATTCGAGCGGATAGATACCCAAAAACCTATGTATTCAAATGATATTTATTTCCTGCATTACGGAAACACTATACAACCGACTCTATAATTAGATAAATTATTTGAATTTGCTTTTTTCAAATTTTATAGAAACAGGCCATTATAAACCAAAATTAATTTAATATAAACATTTTTTTTGTGAAAATACATTTGTGTATATTTTTGTTGTTAATTTGTCTACCATTATTATTTTTTTGTTTATCAAACTTACTTCTAAGACGCACTGCAAGCCATATTATCAAGTAAGCATCGACGAGGGAAAGGAAGAAAAGCATTTTCAAAATAAATATTTAATATATTAATAAGCATATTTTCCAAAAACGGGTATTTAGCAGCATTAAATACATTACATTACAATTAAATAACTTACAATAAACTAGCATATAAATTTATAACACCATACAATATTAGTTGTGAATAAGAGAAATTTTTTATTTCGATTTTGTAGATGAAGAGGGAAGTGGGGGATACTTGGAGGTAATCATATATATTTTATTGAGATTTTCATACTACACACACAATTTATTGGATAAGACCCAAAAAAAACCTCAGGTTATTTTGGTGGTATTTTTTGAACAACTCATAATCTTACCCATACGCTTAATGAATTCAATAAATTAATAGCAATCATACGCTCCATAACATACACCGCATTCAATAATTACTATCAATCATACGGCACAATGTTCCTAAAGGTTTAATCCCAGCAATTTTAAAGGAAAATATTTGCATTGAAAATTTACAAATTTTAATATTTACATTTTTAATCTCAAATTTACATTTTTAATATCATCCAAGACGATTTATTACAATATTTAAGAGTTTCAATCAATTGGAATGTTTCATATTTTTTATTTTTTAGGAGCTATATAAATTTGCCAAAATATATTTTTGAAAGAAAATTCCTTATATCGTAATTTCAAATTTAAATTTTAAATATCAGCCAACACGATTTATTAGAATACTTCAGAGTTTCATTATATTTTGGAATATTTATATTTTTTGTCAGGCCCTATATAATTGTTTCCAAAAATATGTGTGAAACAAAATTCCGTATGTGGTAATGAATGAATGAAATCATATGGAATCTGCGTGGGCCCATATTTGGATATATATTTTTTTTAAATGAAATTCATATTGAACCATAGTAAAAAAAAAATTAATAACAATCATACGCTCCCATATACAGGTAGCATTTATTAATTATTATCAATCATACGGCACTTTGTATCTTAAGGTTGAATGTTTGACAATTTATCACTCACTTCTCTTCAAAATATTATTAATTATTTAAAGAAAGGTTTAATAACAAAAATCTATAATATGCTAGAAATAATATTATGGATGAAATAATTTGGAAACTAATCCAAAGGGCTTTATAAAACAATTCCAAGGAAATTACATGATTTCTTTTTTCTTTCCTCATCCAGATGTAACAAATGAATCGAAAACCTCAACTCTTAAGATATTCCATTACAGATTCTTTACATTGTTAAGATTTCTACTACAATATATCTTGTTTCATGTTCTTTTCACTGTGACATTTGGCGAAATTAGTATGAATAGAACACAACGATAATCGTCCTGGACGCCCGAGTACATCGACAACCAATGAAAATATTAAAGCAGTGAAGAAATAATTTTGAATAACCGTCGAGCAGAAAAAATCAGCATTGGAGAAAATGTAGAAATGTGTAGGGATTGAAGGATATGTAAAGATTGTCCGCCAATTGAAAGGAGGTTATTACAACATTTCATGCTGTATTTCACAACAAGTCAAAAATAATTAAAAAATAAGTATTTTTTTCGCCCAAAATGAACACTTGTATTCATTTACCTTTCCACCATATAATGTAGAACGGTGTGGCTGTGGAGTACATAAAATTAAAAATAATATACAAAATATATAAAATAATACAAATGACAAATAAGAACTTAAATAATAAGAAAAATTTTACATTGACATTAAATTATTGTCAATAAAAATCCAATAAATAAATATACAGTAAAAATAAAATAAAAATCAAATAATCTATTTCAAAAAAAAATTCTTCCATTAATCTTGAGAAAATTTCAGGGATCACAGACAATGAACCTCTATCTTTTGACGGAAAATTTATTATTTTATTTTTAAAGAAAAGTAAAATGTATAGTGTTTAAATAAACTTTGATCGTAGATTTTATAATATATTATTTATAAATATTATCCAATTTTTTCTCTCTCTATAAAAACTTATTATTTATTCACTTTCAGTAAAAACAGTTCCATATAATTTCAAATTCGTTATAATCCCAAATCTCGTCACCATGGCCTCTTAAAATCTCGTTCAATTTTTTGTTTGTAATTTTTTATACACTCCATTATAATCTCCATTGGCATTCAGAATTCATGGCAAAGCAATTTTACTTCTTGTTTTCAAATCTTTTACCACATTTCAATTAAGGCTATTCCCTTGTCTCGCCACAGCCATGGTTGGCTATAATCAGCAGCTCGTTGTTAATTTATTCAATTTCAATTTTGTTTTTTTATCAACATAGAACAAAAATGAAACAACGAAAAATCTATCAAAAAACGTTAAGAGGAAACGAAGTGAAAAAAATCCAAAGAGTAATGGAAACTCAGCCAAACGAAAAACAAACGTCCATAATAAAATCAGCACCAGTCAAGTAATGACTAAAAAACCGAATCGAAGCGCTAAAAACAAAGCGAGAAAACTTGAAAACTTTATATTATAATCTTTATCATTGTCAGCTGTTGAAATTAGCTTAACCTCATGAGCTGAATCAATGGCGGGAACTTTCATGGAATTCAGCAAACCATAACAAAAAAAGAATCGTTCTTTGGTCCGCACACTTATTTCGGGTTTTTTCGTTGTACTCGTTGAGTTGAGTAAGATTGTGCCAAATCCTCAAACAATTTAGATTGCAAGTTAAAAATAGGGATTTCCAGAGACAGACAGACAAACAGCCAGCCAGTTGTGTAAGAGACTGAACATTGAATGGCCACAATCAAGTGCTGGGAGATTTATAAAACCCACAAGCTTTTTGTCAAACACCCTTCCCCATTCCCTCCACTTTTTTTAGAGTGGCCATTCACGCACACTTTGAAATTTTGTATTCACACTTTGAGACTTCCACAACAGCAGCTGGAGCAATAGCAATTGTAGTCGAACACGAAATGAATGTACGAACCCGGAAACTGATTACTGTCAATATTTGTTTCATTTGTATGTTTCAATACACCACTAACAATGCAGTTGTTGTTGGTGTTGCTGTTGGGAAGTTTGATTTGCTGGGTTTGGGTTGACTTGGTATGGCATGGTATGATGTTGTAGGTATTGCTGTTCCGTTTCCTGTTACTGACAATTGGGTGTTCAGTTGGTGTTCCGTTCTTTACTTCTTATTTGCTTTCGGCCAGGCAATACTGTGATTAAACGCTTGATGGTTGGGTGGGTGTATTGGAGATGGACCTTTGAGGCTTGTGATGGGCCGAAAAGTAGGGTTTTAATATTTTCGGAAAATGAGGATATGTTTCATGTGAAAGAATATTTTCTTCGATTACGAAAAATCAAACCTAGAAATTGTCTATCATTCTATAGTCATGACAAGGGTCTCAAGTATATCGTGGGACCGAATTAGACCTCACTTGAAAAAAAAAACATTACAATGGGCTACTGTGGCGTATGAGGCATGACAATATGTATACGCCACCACTTTTAAGTATGGATTATTGAAAATATATATTTATTCAGATCCTCAGCAAGGCCTGGTGGAACATTTTTCCTAAGGCGTGGATTTTTAAAGAATATATATATATATATATATATATATTATATTCTGAGCCTCCGTAAAGCGTGGATTTTTAACGAATATTTTGTTCCTATCGTTTCTACCGCCCTATAGAGTACCGACGATTTGAATATAAGCTCTACAGAAGAGAATCTCAACACAGGCTCACTAAGTTGAAGAGGAGTCCCACACATGTATAAAAAAGTGAAGAGGAGCTCTACAGAACCTACTTAGACAGAAGAGAAACGTTAGAGGGATTGATAAGTTAAAGAGGAGCCTTTATAGGACTCCGCTTAAGTGCAGAGGTGGGATTATATAATTTTTTTTGAGACTCCTTAAGTAATTTATACTCTCCGAAGATTTTTCTACTCATTCCACTCCTACTCTTCGAACTAAAAATTCCACAAACGCCATCCCTAAATTCCAATGGGGCTGTTCTTCCTCTGATAAAATGTTCTGCGTTCCGTTTTGGTTTTTTTCTCTCGCTAACGGAAATATCAAACCGCCAGTCATGATGTTGCAACAATAGTTGCGTGCCTGGCATCAGCGTCAATGTTAATTCGGGGCAGTTCATTCGTTCGTTCGTCTGTTAGTTTAGTTTTCCCTCTATAGAACTTTGGTTATTGACCATTCCACCATGCCACCCATTTTGTCTTCTTTTGGGTAAATATCGTCACTCGTATAGCAGTGTGACTGGGAATTAAGCACGTGCTGTTTGAATACTCCTAAACAAGAGAGTCGTGTTTCCTTCCTTTTGCGTTTTGGTAGAAGATATGAAAGTTAAAAAAAAAACAACAAAAACAACGACGAATGGATAGTCAATATTTTTACATACAGACATACATTTACTAGTTGTGTTTGATTTTTGGTCCAATGATGGGGGCCAATGTTTGAGTTTGAGTTCGGTTTTCCTATCTTTCATTCAAACAGATTTTTGGAATTAGTTGGTACTTTTGGCCAAATCCCCTAACCTTCACACCCACCACCACTTACATTTCATTTACTGCCTGGCAAATTATTGTTCCTCTACTTATCTTGGAAGTTAGGGAGTAAAGTTTTTTTCATTCGGTGGACATTTTTGGTATAAAGATTTTTCACAGCTGAGGCTATTTTTGTTAAGTATTTCCAATTTGTTTGTTGATTATTTTTTCGTTGTTGTTTTTTCCTTCGCTGTCGTTACTTTTTCAAAAAATTTAATATACAATCTATATAGATTGGCTTGGCTATTTCGTTCGTTATTTGCTGTTGATAACCCACCAGCAGCTACAGCTTCCTCTTGATCTTATTTTTCTTTTAGATATTAGGAAACGGAAATTGATTTCGCTGTTCTTACACTTCCTTGAGTAGATTTGCTGCATGGTAGGTGGTTGTTTGGATTTTTTTTTTAATTTTTTCTTTTCGATGGTGCACCACATTGTGAACTTGAGAATTGCAAAAGCGGAATTTACCCAAAATGCTGGTTTTTGAGGGAACCTCAAAAAACCTCAGGATTTCCTTGGGTAAAATACTAGGAAAGTTGTATTCAAGGCCAAGCTTGCTGGCTTGAGGGGGTTTCTCTTAGTTTGTTTTTGATGTTTTTTTTTGCAAATTTTTTTTTTATTCTCAGAAAAGCTGTTTACCATTTTGGTGTAGCTGAGATTTACTTACATTGTTGCAAAATATTATATTTTGTTTTGTTTTCATTATTTTAAATAAAGAAAAAGAGGGATTTTCTTTGTTCGGAATTAATTTACCAGACCTTGAGTAGAAAAAGAACTTGATATAAAAACTAATTCCTATAGATTTTTAGTCAAAAATTACAATTTAAAATATTCGGCTGGGTCTTCACCACGAACTACAGAAAATCTGCCAGGAATATTATATGAAGTATCAAGGAGGATTATTGTGAAGCAAATAATTACCATTTTGAATATAAGGCTTGGCAGCCCGAAAGGAGATGGAGAATTTATATTTGAGCTATGTGACAAAAGTGGAAACCTATTACCGAAAAATTTGAAAGGAAGATCGATGTTGTGAAAGACAATAGATTTCGATTTTGGGCACACTGCACAAAGGTCAGGTAACAGCTTTAAGTGTGGAGGTGTGGATTCCTAGAGATAAATATCCGAAAAATGAAGCAGAGGCACACTTAGGTGAAGAGCTCTATAAATATTCAATCTACTTAGATGAATAGGTGAAAAGGAACTGTCTGGAGGGTTCAGTGAGTTGAAGAGGAGTGCTATAAATGTCCGCTTAAGTGCAGAGGTGGGATGATATTAATTTGAAATGCTATTTTGTGAAGAGGAGCTAAATCTGTCTAGACATTTCACAAGAAGCTCTACAGAGGTCTACTTTGAGGAATAGGTGCACGAGCGAAAAACAGCCATATAAACCACGAGGAACACAAGGGGAGTCCACTTAGAAGCAATAAGGAACTCTCTACAGGGATCGATGAGGTATAGAGGAGTCCCAAAATTGTCCGCTTAAGTGCGGAGGTGGGATGATATTAATTTCAAATGTTATATTTAGTTATCAGTAGTTCACTCGAATGAAGCTTAACAGCTGAGTATGGATTTATATCTTGTAATAACCCCAAAACCGGACCTCTTAAGATACCTTTTGCTATCGATACAATTCGATGTAAGAGGGAGATTTTTATTGGGAACTATTGTAAAGCATAAATTCCCCGCTAAATTGAAATACTTCCTCTGAAAAAAATATGCTGGAGGTATACAAATAAAAGTTTAATTTTTTAAACAACTCAAAATTAAATCAATATTCAAGTAATTTACAATTTTTCAATATTTCCCCTTCGGTGACAAATTTCCATCGATTTTTTTTCTCTTGAAAAATTGTTCACTTCCTTGTTATTTGTCTCACTTAAAAGGCCATACATCAATGGACTTCCATTATAATTAAATCGACGAAAAGCCATGGGACTATTAAGGGAGGGAGGATAACAAATAAAACTACCCCAAAATGGAAGAAAGGCACACACACACACTTCAAATCAATGCACAAGGTAAAAGGACGACCAAGACTTTTACTCAATTTCACGTTGGCCGATGCCGAAGCCAAATGAAACCTAAAAAAAAAACCTGGTACGACTTTAGCAGGCAAATCACAAAGTGCATTTATTTCCTCTTCAATTGGTTTTGTTGAAAGCTTTTGTTTGCCTCCTTCTTCTTCTTCTTTTGTTGTTCTCTTTTACTTATTTTGTGCTACGCTTATTTGTATTTACTTACCGGCAACTTCGATTTCACAGAATGTACCCACACCAACAGAATTATTGGCCACACAGCGATAGGTACGTGCAATTTCATAATCTTCCTTGAGTACATAATAGCTTTTATCCTTAAACGTTTTACTGTCACCGCTGCCCAACGATTCGACCGATTCATTTTCAGCCTTAATTGACCATGAAAAATCGGCCTGCAATGAAAGAAAGAGAGGAGGAGAATATGGAGTATAAGTAAAGGGAAAATGGATGAAAAAAATGAAAAACGAAAAAAAAAATTAAATCAATGGCGATAAATTGAAAAATACAAAAAAGCAAAATGAAACGTACAGCAATAAAAGGAGCTGATGACATTTCTTTAATAAAAGGCCACCACATCACTCCCCCTCCCACACACACACACCCACCCACCACGAGGACCACAAGAACTCTCTAGCCAAATCTGATTGGGCATAAAATGCTATTCTCCCTTACCTTCCCTTTTTGTTTGATGATTGCTTAAGTTGCATGCACATTTCTGATGGAAGAATGGATGGGGGAGTAAGAGCACCATCAAAAGAGCTTGAGAGAACGGGTGTGTGTGTGTGCATGTTTGTGTTTATTTGCTGTGGCCCTGCCATTTTTTGGAGTCATTTAAATACCGTTTATATTTGTTTTTAACATTCACCCCATTCGTTTTTTGCAGTTTATGTGTGTGCGAGTGTGTGTGAGTGTGCTTCGTCTTTAATGACATTTAATTGTATACGAGTCAAGCACCCTACGAATGTTAAAATGCCAATCAATTGAAATAAATTGCGCAAGAGACGAGTGTAAATATTGATATTGTGACTTCTTTTGGGGGCTTTTTTTTTGCCAAGAAAGAGAAGTTCTCTGAGTGATTATGAAATGTTGAAGGGGAGAGGGAGAGAGACGATGGCTAGGCATTATTTGTTTAAGAATTGTCAATACCTCAATCAATAAAGGCAAATGAGGTATAATGAGAGACAGAATTTTGTGCTCAAATGGGGGAAAGGTAATACTAAAGGGGGAACAATGTCAGCATTCATTTTATAGGGAGTATACTTAAGTCGTAGGAATTAAATATAAGCCGAATCTGTAAATTTATCTAGAATTTTACAATTTTAAAATTGATACAGCAAATAATAACAATATAAATGTTGTCTAGATCAATATCATCAAACTCTGCATTTGAAATCACAATACATTCCCTATAATTATTAATCCAGACAGAAATAATAGGCAAGGTGAGGGACAAGGGAGTCTGCACAGAAGAGGGTCTAGCCACACAACTCTGTATTTATAGATCTGGTAAAGAGCCAGAGATTTTTTTATAGAAAAACTGAAAGACCTGGAGGCCTAGTGAGACCATATATAGACCAGATAAACAGACAGAATTTTTTTTAGAGAAACTGAAATGCTCGGACCTTTAATGAGACTATATATAGACCTGGTAAAGAGACAGAGAATTTTTATAACGAATCTGAAGGAGGCCTGGTTAGACTATATATAGACCTGGTAATGAGCCAGGGAATTTTTGCAGAGAAGCTGAAGGGGAATTTTTGCAGAGAAGCTGAAAGGAAGTATTATAGACAACCTAAATGGGCAGGGAGTCTGCACGGACGATCTAAGGGGTAAAACGCATTTATATACAATGTGTCTATATAGACCTGCAGAAGAGCCAGAGATTATTTCATAGAGAAAGTGATAACAAGTTAAGAAGCTAGGTAATTGTAGTATAGCTAACGGTCGATCGATTTTATATATAGCTGATCAGAAGACACCGGGAGTATTTCTAGACGAGCTCAAGGTTTAATAAGTCTATATATAGAAGAGCTGAATAGGTAGATTATTTTATAGATGACCTGAAAAGTCAGTGAGTCCTTATAAACAAGTTGAGGGCAAGGCAGCCTTTATGGACAATCTGATAGGACAGGCAGCAGTAGGCTTCTCAAACATGGGTTTTACAAACCATATAAGCGACAATTTTGCTTGCTGACGTTGTCACCGAGGCGGAAATACGCCTCATCAGTAGAAATTACTTTTAGAATTCCGTATTATTTTCACAAAAATCCAATGTAATAAACGATATATGTGGAACGCCCAATTCCAAAGACCTACGGAAAATTGACATATGTGGGGTTCTCAGTAATATTTTCAGCTGTAGAAGTTGAGCGGCATAACCTGAGAAACCCAAAAGTAAAATCAGAGACATTTTATATAGAACATTCAGTTCGATACATGTTGCGGTCTACGCAAAATGTAACGCCAGTATGGACCAAATGACTAAAACATGTGAAGACATTTATGGGATAAATTATTTGCAGGTAGATTTTCATTCTCTGAGAAAACGAAATACCAAATTACAAACACTCTGACTGGAATAATCGGCTAAGACATGTATATGAGATGTGTCAAAATATAAAGCAATGTTGAAAAAATTCGACCCTGAATTTTATCCTCTAAAACCCGAAGTAATAACGGTAAAGAATCAAAAAAAAAATGTTTAAAGTGCATCGGGAAATTTTTATGTCGCCGCTGTGGAAGCATGTTTCTATAATGAAATATTTTTCCGAAGATGATTGTTACCAAGGACATGGAACGTCAAGAACACGAACATGCTCCTAAGAACATGAAGATATGAGAAAAAGGAGAAAAAAATATCAAAACATGGACCTAAAGGTCCCGACGAATATTTCAAGGTTTCCTACGAATATTTTTGGTCTTCGAAGGAGATATATTTATTGAAACTTTGCAATAAATTCACTCATTATAATATTGCGAATATCTTTTGATAATTTTGGAGTAAATAAAAAAATAATAATAAAAAAACCTCTTGAAAAATATGAAAGAAAAATAATTAAACATTTTAACCAAATCTACAACTTCTGTAATTTCAAGCGATGTTCAGTTAAATAAAAAAATATTTTTTATAAAAAACCCCAAATATACTTTTTTTATTGAAAACTATATTTTCCCTTAAATGATAATATTTCATTTTAAAGTTCTACGTATGCCGTTTTCCTAAATTTAATTAATCAACAACAAGTCAAAATGTTATTACACAATTTTCATGTTGTTGTTTTTGGTTTTTTTTTTTGTTACTTTTCAACCACCAACTTGTTGTTCTGTGGATTTCGTGATTTATATTTGAAAACAGACATGGAATTATAAAAAAAATCAAAAAATTTAAAAAAAGTACAGCCATAGCTACCATGTCACCTCCCGGCACCCTATCCCCCACATGTCTAGCTACAAGCTTAACAAAATATCATAAAAATTGAAAATTCTTGTTAAATGCTGTTGTACATTTTCGTTTCGGTTTACTTCGTCATTCCAACGTCCATTTATTCATTCATTCATTTTACGCTTGTCGAGGAAAATAGTGTGTGCGTGTGTATGTGTTCGGCGTATTTCTCAAAGGTGCTGCAGCACCACCAACAACGATGAAAAACAAAAATTTTTGAAATCCACAGAACACAAAACAGCAACAAGAACAAAGTTTTATTTTTTGAGTTCTGTAACTGAAATATAACCAAAAATTGATGTATGGTTTTTGGAAAATAACCAAGCAACCGACCAGCACACATACACACACACATATAGACCTTCATGTTTGTAATTTTGTTTCCCTGTTGCTGCTGCCGTTCGTTTTTGTGTTTGTGACTTGGCTATGAATGCATTTTTATTTCGTTGTGAAATGTGGCAAAAGCACGCCAACAGCATCAATAACAAAAAGAGAAAGGTTAACATAAAGACAGAAACAACGAATGATATAAGTCCGGCAATATATTTATGATAGCAAAGTAGAATGTTCGAAGCATACAGGGTGGGGAATAGAGGCATACAGTGTGGAAAATCCTTATGAAAAATATATATTTAACAAATTTTGTGGTTTAGTTTTAGGTTCTTCAATACGAATGGGGGAAAACATTTGGAAGAGGAATATATATTTTAACTATGAATAGACGCCTTGTTGATAGCAAAGAAAATCCTAGATTTTGTTGATTATTTTTTTAAATACATTCACCATAAACGGTTCTTAGGTCCTAGCAAATCGTAGACAACACTGGAATTAAATCTCTTTGCCGGTTCTAAAGAATTGTGATATTCCCTTTGATGCATTCAATGGCATCAAAGTAGTGCCTTACGCTTCTTTAAAAATTTCACAAATATCTACCCCCAAAAGCTAACACGCACAATTTGTAATATGACCAGTAATACTCCCTTCCTCTCTCTCCTACCCTCCTCCCTCCTCATCTCCTTCCTGGCATTATCTATTCCATCACTGCAGTTAAAATCACTCACTTATCAGGCAATATTTGTTGTTGGTGTATCAATAACATCAAGCTTAAAAGTTATGCCAGTGTATGAGTGGCTTTTTCCCCAACACACACACGCACGAAAAACCTTAATATTGTTTTTACTAGCATGTATGCGTGTCAGTCTGCGTCTCTATTAAAGCCTAAGGGCCAAAACCAAAGATTGTGGTCTGAGTTCGGGGGATATTATTGTGTCTCGAGTGAAGTGGAGGGTTTCACCGTAACCAGGACAGCAACAGCAGCAATAACAACAAACTGGTGCATAGCTAACATTTGAATGGAAATGATGAACGATGGAGATGGTGTTGCTATGCAATATTTTTTGTTTGTTGTATATTTTGTTGTTGTTGCAGAACGGATATATTTTTTAAATTGTTTTCACCGGAACAATGACTCTTTAACTGGTTAACTGCAGACAGAGGAATAGAGTGGCGGACGGGCAGGCAGACATACAAACAGCCAGACAAGCAATGTAATGCATTGAACCCTGCTAGTAATACGTTATCGATGGCCCATCATCAGTTGTGTGTCATTATTGAGGTGAAGTATCCTCTCTTGTGGTCGGATAGACTATCAGTGTATAGGTGTGTGTGTTTGTTTGTATAGAAGACTGTGTTTTGTATGTGTTGTGGCAACGTGGCGCAAAAAAATCCCATTTCGTAATATTGTTTGTTGTATGTTTGCTTGCTTACCTCTTCCGGATTGCCATATGCTGTACAAATTAATGTATCCTGATCATCGATCTCCATTCTTTCAATTTCGCAACGTGGCTTGTCTGAAAAATTGGAAGAGATATGAAAACATACGTTATTTAAGTTTAGTATACAAAAAAGTAATTTAAATTGTAATAATATTAAATTCGTAATATTAGATAATTGTCACAAATTCGAGGTCGTAGTATATGTAACCTTGAATTAATTCTCATTATTTTAAATAAATAACAAAATTAAAAATAAAATAAAATACAAAATTACAAATTATTCATGGGTGCATTTTAAGCGCTTGTACTTATTTTTCCATCTAAATATTCTATATGAAGTGGTCGGATTGACCCTTCGAAATATTCAAATTCGTGTGGTAAAAATGCAAAAATTACCTACAAATACTTTTTAAATATCACGCTTGCAAATTATTTTTTGCAAACCTCCCAAATTTAGCTCTAATGTTGTGCCTAAAAACTTTTTAAAAAATATATTCTTATTGGAAAACAATAAAAAATAAGCATAGAAAAAAATTCATAGACCTCGGGGCCATGTTTTTTCTGTAGAAAAAAATAAACATAGACATTCAGGTCTATGTTATTTCTATACAAAAAAACTCATATACCCTCAGGTTTATATTTTTTTATTAAAGAAATCATAAAAAATTAAATCTATGGCCCACGTAAGAAACGTTTTGCGTTTAAAATTAAAAAAAAATCAGGCTCCTGTAACATTTTATTTTCTGAAACTTTCATTCTTTTATAATTATTGTAGTTTGGAAAAGGTAATAAAAACCTAGTTTAGCTGATCCTTTAAAATTTTTTTAAAGAATTTAGGTTCACAGAAGGTCCTTGCAAAACAATCATAAAAAATACAGGATTATTTCTTGGAAGATCCTTTTAAAATTTTCTAACAAAATCCAGTATCATTTCTCACGATTATTTTCAAAAGGTCCTTATAAAACATTCTCGCTTTTAAGTCTATTAGTCCTTGTAAACATATTCTTAAAGCTTTTCGGTCTATTAGTCCTTTTTAAAAATATTCTTAAAAAAGCCACGTTAATTTTTTAGAAGGTCCTTGTAAAAGTATTATGAAAAAACTTATGTTTATTTATAAAAAGGTCATTCTAAAATATTCTAAAAAACACCACGCTTATTTCTCATAAGGTCCTTGCAAAAGTATTCTTAACAAATCCCATATTTTTTTCTCATAAGGTCATTGCTTTAATATTCTGGAAAAGATCCTTGTAAAGAACTAGGATTATTTCCCAGAAGGCCCTTATAAAATATTTTCAGAAGATCCATTCAAAAATATTATTAAAAAAATTTTTCCCAAAAAGGTCCTTTAAAATATTTTAAGAAGGTCCTTTCAAAAATATTTTTTGAAAAAATTGAGCACTATTTCGAAGAAGACCATGGTAGAAATATTCCTAAACAATGTACGCTTACTTCTCAGAAGATCCTTGTAAAAATATTCTTAAAATGTTAACGCTTATTTCTCAGAAAGTCCTTGCAAAAATATTTTTAAAAGAACCCATGTTTATTCCTGAGAAGATAATTATTAAAATAGTTTTAAAAAAATCCGCACTTATTTCTCAAAAGGACCTCGAAAATTTTTTCTTAAAAAATAGACGTTTATATCTCAGAAGATCCTAGTGAAATGATATTTAATCATCTGGAAGTCCTTGTAAAAAAAAAAATTTAAAAAAATCAGGACACTATCTCTATTGGCTCATGTAAAAATATTCTTAAAAAATCCACACTCCAGTTACAACAATATCTCCGATGACCCTTGCAAAAATATTCTCAAAAAATAAATCCATACAGCTTTGTTTATCCTTGCAAAAAATTCAGTATTTTAACTTTGATGTTGCTTCAAATATTATATTCTTCAAAAAACTCACGCTTATAGCGCTAAAGATCCTTCCACAGAAATATTCCATAAAAAATATTCCTAGAAATCTACTCCTATAACACTGCAGTCTTAAAGCTCTTTTCGATCTTAGAAAAATACCCTTAAGAATTTCACGGTAGCTTTGATTCTGCAATGTTTTGTTCGTCGAAAATTCAGAACCTTAAATAAACAATTTTTTATTATTTTTTATTCGAAGGACATCACTATTATTTCCACATCCTAAAAAATAAATTGTTCCTACCTATAGTCCACTTTCTTTAATAAACCCAATAACTTAAATAGTTCACTATATGTGACAAAAACAAACAACCAAACAAAAAATATAAACTCAGTTTTTATTAAACCTTTATTGGTAAATTTGTGGGTTTATTAAATTTTATCCTTTTCTGGTCACAGCAAATTTTTTTGTATATCTCAACTAAATAAAAAACAGCACACACAGGATCACAAAATATAACCCTTTTTTCTGTTTGGGTGCATTTGACAAACGAGATTAAACCTCAACTTCTTTCCTTATGGTGTCACATAGACAAAAACACACACACTCATTCACACACATACATTTACACCAAAGCCTTATTAATAAAAACCTCAAAACATTGGAAATCATTTTTTTCCAGCCATAGAAATGAGAACAATACTTAACAGTAAAAGCTACACCAACATTTGGGTATACCCAGCCAAACTTTATGCCATAATCATAACAATCAACACCAAATGTTACCAACAACAGGTTCAATAGCCAGAACCCAATTGACGAGACACGAACAGCAACAAAGCCAACAACAACAAACTGAAACCATATCAAAGCGAAAAATATAAACCGGAAAAAGGACATAATCAAAAACATACTCCTCAACATCCAAGTAGAAATTTTTATAAACCCTTTTTTTGGTGAGTGTGTATGTGTGTGTTTGTGTTATTGCCCCTTTAGGTCACAATTGTTATTGTTGTTGTTGTTGCTGGGCGTATTTTTGTATGCCTGCCATCAAACACTTGATGGAGGTCTGGCGGTCGCCCATTCATTCGGTCTATTGATGATGTCTCTAGTTGATGGTGTTGGCCGCTTGATGGTGGCGACGGCTGGCGGTTTTCTGTGCTGTGGATAAATAGATGACTGCTTTTGGGATAACTGTTTTTTTGAGGAGTGTTGTTTTGTTAACTAACCGGGAAAAGTGGTCACATATGGAGGACAACACAAAAGGCCACAACCGCAAAACAACAACTTATGTGACGAAATGAAACAATGTTCGTGTCCATAACAGGCCAGCAACAACAACAACGATAAAAAGCAGCAACAACAAAAAATTGGAAACGTAGCAGAGTAAATTGAAAATCTATAAACATTGTTAAATGTTTCGTTGTTTGGATAAATTGTGAAAAAGTGGTTTTGTCAGTGGTGACAAAAAAAAGGGATATGGAATTAGGCGGGGCTGGTGTGTTAATTTTGGGGAAATTTAAATCAATACGGACATTTTTAAATAGGAAAATATTTTAAAACCAGTGAGGGAAGCAGTATAGTCGGACGGGGCCGACTATAGGATACCCTACACAACTACCATGGAATTCTAAATTTCTGCCGATGTTTATTCTGAGCCTGGGCAATATTTCGTGATATTTGCACCCTCTTGCCCGATTAGAGATCAACAGCACCTCTTCCTTACACTGACACATTTTTTTTGCGAATATTCCCATTAATGAGTGTAGCCCATTTGATTACTTGTCCAGATTCCCTTAACCGTATTGTGTTGTGATGTTGGGTTATAATTTTGGCCTATAGATCGACTCGAAAAAACATAAAAAATTAAGTTTTCGGTCCACTTCATCCCCAAAATTTTTATCTGATCATCACCGAAAATTATAGCCGATGTCCATTGAACATTTCTCTATATTTCCACCCTCTAGTGTGGTAATGGGTTACTAAATAATGTCTCTGTACGTAAAAACCTGTAAATATTTAAGTGCAACTCCCACATCTGAGTACATACGATCATATAATTGGTATCAATTTAAAGGTCAACCACTTCTCTTGGATATACTATACACTTCTCGGGTCTATGTCCTTCAGAATTACATGGAGAAGGGGATCTGGCCAAAACATATACGCTATAGAATAAACATTTTGTAATTTTTCACACAAAAGTTGGAGTCCATTTTTATCAAAACAAGCATGCTTATTTTTTGTCCCGATCCCCTTCTCCATGTAAAATTTCACGATGTTCGGACCATGATTCCGGCCTCTGGAGCGACCAGAAAAACCGACAAAAATTACGTATTTGGTCCATTTCATCCCCTAAATATGAACCGAATGAATTACCAAAAACAATAGGGGTCTTCATTGGCCAGAACCCTTCCTACATGCAAAATTTCGTCCATTTCATCCCCTAAATATGAACCGATCATTACCAAAAACGATTGGCCAGAACCCATCCTACATGCAAAATTTAGTGCAGATTGGTCCATAACTGTGTCCTGTATCGTGTTTACAATTTATAATGGATAGACGGACGGACATGTCTAGTTCGATTCAGCTACTCGAGATATGACGATCAGTATACTTAAAGGTGGGTCTAGGACCAATATTTCGCCGTGTTACAAACTATTGGTGCTGCACAAAGCTATAATACCCTGACAACATAGTTGTGTAGGGTAGAAATAATGTCTCTAATTCCTTCTAAAAATGCAATTTAAAATAAAGGCGGGGATTTTTTAAAAACATTTTGTTTCTTCAAAACATTTTTTAAGGGCCACCAACCGGAGTGGATATGTTTAAAACATTTTTTAAGGGCCACCAACCGGCGTGGATTTGTTCGAAACATTTTGTAAAGGCCACCAACCGGTGTGGATTTGTTCAAACCACTTTTTAAAGGTCACCAACAGGCGTGGATTTTTTTATTGTTTTTATTTCCCTCAATTCTCATTCCCTCCTCGTATATTTAACACCAAATATATATTTTCCATTTATATTATTCTTGTGTGTGTGTGTTTTTTTTAATTCATATATTGGTTTCTACTTACATTGGACATCAATGAATGTTTCAGCGGAACTGCGTCCATGTTTGTTATAGGCCACACAAGTGTAACGACCGCTATCATTGCGGGTCATGGGTGTATTGATGATTAAGGCATTGCCGCGTATAACCGTTTTGTCATTGAAACGCCATTCATAAGTTGGTTCTACAAAAGGAAAAACAAAAATATATATAAAATAAAAATGGAAGTAAAAAAGAGAGATTGCTATGAGTTTAAGCCAGAAAACCCCATTAAAGTCATAAACAATAATTTCAGAACTGAATAAAAAAGTTACAAACTAAAGGGTGGTTTATTTTTTTATTTATTTATTTTTTTTGTAAAATATAACACTTACCAGGATTAGCTCTCGATTTACATATGACACGTCCCGGTATTGTTTCCTCTGGTACATAAACAACTTCTTCGGATACAGTGGTATTATCGGGTGCATCTGTCACATGAGAGAAAAATGGAGAAAAAATACACAATTCAGTAAATATTTTGAAAATAAAAAAAAACCAAGGCCCAATAATATTTTATGCATGAGGCCATGAGGTTTTTGCATA
Organism: Musca vetustissima; assembly: GCF_032173495.1. Lineage (NCBI taxonomy): Eukaryota > Metazoa > Arthropoda > Insecta > Diptera > Muscidae > Musca > Musca vetustissima. Next base: position 443,618 of record NW_026884077.1, read on the forward strand.
TCTTTTTTATGAACACACCAAACAACAACAACTGCAAACCAACTATGTGACACATATGTCAGGGGCATTTTTAAACATTTTGCTACAGTTTTTTTTCTTTTGCGAAAAAATTGGAGATCTCCATTTTTCTGTGATGGGCAGAATATTATCTAGATTTTTCGTTTCAGGGCGTTTCATTTGTTTGTTTGCCATTGTTGTTTGGTTTGCTGCCTTTATGGGATTTAAAAAATCCTTTTTTGGTGGTTATTTTGTTTTGTGCAAAACTTACATTCGATACTGAAATAAGTGGCACTTTTGATGCCCGGTCCCACAGCATTGCCAGTCGAAATGCATGTATAATTGGCATTATCTCCTTCAATGTCAAATTTGTTATTTGGCCAATTGGACATATTAAAATGCTGCAAGCCAACATTCCATGGGGGAGAGAGATTTGAGAGTGAATTGGAAAAAAAGAGAAGACAAAAATATTGGGATTAAAATGATAAAGAATAAAATACGAAATAAAAAGTTCAAAGAAAATGGGTCATATTGGAAAGTTTGATATTGTTCGGATATTTCAGAGACAATTTTAAACCTTTTGTAAAGTTTGACATGATATAAATATTGTTTCTCTTTAACTTTAGAATAAAAACCTATAAATATGTAACATATAAAGAAAAATGTTGGACCTGAGGAACATAAAAATATTCTAAAAATTATGAGGAATTTGATTTTTTTAAATAAAAATACGACCCCACTCTGACGAACTTCAATAAGAGAGATATACATCTAATTTTTTAACGATTTGAAAAAAATCGGTTAACATTTAGATATATATATATATATGGAATCAGAAGAAATTATATGTGGCATCCATATCGAAATCTGAACCGATTTCAATAAAATTTAACGTTCGGAATTTTATACTAACTTCGGGAAACTATACCAAATTTCGTGGCAATCGAACAATCTTCGGACCTTTGATGCACTATTTATAACAAATCGGACGAAATTGGCATCTATATGCAAGTCTGCAGCCATATGCAAATCTGTACCGATTTCAAAAAAAAAAAAAAAAAAATAATACACTTTTATACAGACTCAATTCGGTGCGCGATGTAAAATTTTGTATCAATGGTTCCACATTTACCTGAAATCGGACGAAATTATATATGGGAACTATATCTAAATCTGAACCGATTTGAAGTAAACTTGACAAACCTTATTAAAGACTCAATTCATTATGATGTACACATTTTCGATTCGATCGGACAAACGTCGGCTCTTTCGTGCACCATTTACCTGAAATCGGACGAAATTATATAAAGGAGCTATGTCTAAATCTTAACCGATTTCAAGCAAACTTGATACACGTAATGGTAGACTCAATTCAGTAGGCTATGCTAAATTTCGTTTCAATAGGATGAGATTTATGTGATTGAAGCACCATTTATCGAAAATCGGATTAAATTATAAAGAGGAACTATATATAAATCCGAACCGATTTTGACCAAATTTGTCACACTTCATTTTAAACTTAATCTGGTACGCTGTACAAAATTTCGTGTCAATCGGACAAACTTTGGAACTTCGGTGCACTATTTAAATCAAATCGTATGAAAATTTATATGGGAGCTTTATCTAGATCTGAACCGCTTTGGACCAAATTTGATACACTTTGTTTTCAACTCATTTCAGTACGCTTTGCCTAATTTCGTGTCAATCGGACAAGCATTGGGTCTTTGGTGCACCATTTACATAAAATCGGACGAAACTACATAGGGGAGCTATATCTAAATCTGAACCGAGTTTGACCAAACTTTTTACAAATTATCCTAGACTCTTTATGGGATGCTGTACAAAATTTCGTGTCCGTCGGACAAACTTTGGGACTTCGGTGAACTATTTATTTGAAATCGGAGGAAAATACATATGGGAGCTATATCAAAATCTGAACCGATTTTAATTAAACTTGGCACAACTCTTCCTAAACTCAATTCAGTAAGCTTTGCCAAATTTCATGTCAATCGAATAAACTTTGAGTGTTCGATGCATCATTTCCATAAAATCGGACGAAATTATATATGGGAGCTATATGAAAATCGGAACGGATGCGGACCATATTTGACACACTTTATTTAAGACTCAATTCAGTATGCTATGCTTAATTTTGTCTCATTCGAACAAGCTCTGGGTCTTTGATCCACCATTTACATAAAATCGAACAAAAATATGTATGGGAGCTATATCAAAATCGGAACCGAAGTGGTCAAAATTTTACACTCTACATTTTGGACTCAATTCAGTACGCTTTCCCAAATTTCATGCCAATCGGACTATGGAGGTTTGATGCATCATTTACATAAAATCAAACGAAATTATATATGGGAGCTTAATCTAAATTTGAACCGATTTCCATCAAACATAACTGACGTAATTTTACACTCAAATCGGTACGCTGTGCTAAATTTAGTGTTAATCGGACGAACCTGAGGTCTATGGTGCATCATTTATATGAAATCGGATGGAAATATATAGTGAAGTTATATCTAAACCTGAACCGATTGTAACTAAACCTAACATCCATCATTCTAGTCCTTCTGCGTTAACCTCCATAATAAAGGGTATAACCACAACGAAAATATATGATTTCCCATTAATGAACTTCATAACCATTGAACTTCTCAGACTAGCTTTGATAGTTGGTTTTCCTCTTAAAAGTGTTGCTATGACTTGCCACGAGTACCTATGTACAAACATCCTTGGAACTCTATGACATACAATTTATTACTTTAATTAATCTCAATTACAGTTTTCAAGTCAAAGCAAGTGATGCTGTTTCACAAAAGGAACTGTGGCAAAAGACGATGACAGACGACGGACGACAATGCCACTGCATTTGGTTTCTTAATAAAAACACAGGCTTCCATACAGCCAGAGTAAACTACATTAGTGTAAGAGAGTGTGTGGGTGTGTATCTATGTGTGTTTGTGTGTATGTTTGCATTCTACTTACCAGTACCGACAGCATACTCTCAAAATCACCCGTTGCCGGTGAGGCATCCATATACTTGTCTTTGACAAAATACCGTGTATCATTTTTCTCAATGGGCACGCCATCCTTTAGCCAGGATATTTCACAGCGTGGTACACATTCGATGCGACAAGTTAGATTGGCATTGCGAGACGTGTGCAACATTCCGGTGTACGGTGGCAGATTCTTGATGAAAAATGGTGGTGCATGTACCTCCAAATTGACTGTGGCCATGGCACCTTTGCCGCCCGCATTAAAGGCATAGCACGAATAGTTGGTACGGCTGTCAAGGCCCACCGGTTCGATGGTGTAATCCTTGGTGTCGGAGTTGGTGGGGCGGCCGCCACGCAGCCAACGGAAGCTGGAGGGTGGATTGGAGGTGCGTGCATTAAAGGAAAATTTACCCATTTTGCGATAGAATTCAATCGTTGATGTTGGCGATGATGATGATGACGAGGACGACGATGACATGGAGACGGATGTCATTGCATCGTTGTTGTAGCCAAAGTCATAGCCATTATTATTAGTCGTTTGAGGGTAGGTGTGTTGTTGTTGTTGTCGTTGCGTACGAGTTGAGGGTACATTTGTTAGCAATGTTAAGATTTGTTGTTGCGGCGTAAACGTGGTCAAGGTAAGAAGAGAGCAGGGAGAATTGTTTGTTAAATCAATTAAGACATGAGTTTCTTTAAGCACATGCTTGGCTGCTTGCGTTGAGGTTGTAGCAAACGGATTTTTTCCATGCAGACCACCAGATTTGTGACGACCAGACAACAAATTCCGGTCATGTGTATGTGGCAGTGGTGGTGAAGGTGGTTGTGATGATGATGTGGTGGCTGTTGTTGGATAATGTTGTGGGTGTTTGTATTGTGATCCTGTTTGGTCTTGTTTTAGAAAATGTTCGCCAATTAAAGCTTCATAAGCTTCTTCAATTTCAGAAGCTGTTAGAGCTTGTACCGTGTAAAAGTGAATTTGTGGTGTTGGTGGTGGTAGTGGTAACGATGCGGATGATGATGATGGTGTTGGAGGTGGTGGTGCCTTGATTGAACTTTTTTTTTTTGGATATTGCAAACCATAAAAACATGAACACAAAAGCAATGGCCAGCGGGATAAATGCCAACACAAAATAACAACAACAATAATGATGATGGATATGGAAATGTTTGGTAATGAAATGGTAGATGGTTAGGAATGTGTATATGTATATATTTTTTAAATGATATATGTTTATGTATGTATGATTGCATGCTAACATGCATGTTTTTAAACAAAAGGAAATCAAAATATTGTATACGTACCTATTTGTTTCGGGATATCCTGGATCATCAACGGAACATGAAAAGGTAACACTCTTCTTTTTCACAGCAATCAAGGGGAAGTGGGCAATGCTGGCTGGACCTGGTTCGTATAAAACCTTTGGGGAGAAATTAAAAAAAAAAAATAATTAGAAGATATGAAATATGATAAATCTTGATATAATGGAAGGTTAGGAAGGGGTCCAAATAAGAAGGTGTAAAGTTACTTAATGTGGGAAGTTACTTAAAGTCGGACGAAGCTCCTGACATGAGTTATATATAAATCGGAAATGAGGTTAGCAAATCGTAACGTACGAAATTTTAGTCCCTTTACAAAAGTTCGTATCAACCGGGCAAACGCTGCGTCTTTGTGTCTAAAATCGGTTCAAGATATATGTGGAAGTTATATCTAACACAGACTCAATCAATCATTTAGCGACGAAGTTTGCGTCTTTGGTGCATCATGTTTATAAAATCCAACGAAATATATTTGGGAGCTATATCGAAATCTGAACCGATTTCAAGAACTCTTAACAGTCTTCATTCTTAAGCCAATTCGATAAACTGTGTCTAATTTTTTGTCATACTAGCCTCAAAACAGATCGCTACGCTAAATTTCTTGTTAATCGGGGAATTTATGGGTCGCTGCTGCACCATTAACATAAAATCGGACCAAAATTTGTGTGGGAGCTATATATAAATCTGAATCTGGTGTCAAGTTTTATCTCAATCAAATAAAAAATATGATCTGCATTCTGTTTTCAAAAATACATTGACAGATGGACGAAAGATCGAAACAGATGGCGATTCCAGGAATAGAATCCAAAGGGCCTATGGTACTATCTTCTTTACTTTTGTTTACAAAGTCCTTATACGATGTACCTATACCATTGGAAGTTCTCATACCCTGTACCGGTACAAAATTGTTATCAGCCCATTAAAATTGTTTTCCAATATTTTCACAATTTATATTGTCATCATATATATAAAAAAGGAATATCCATAAACTTCCTCCCTTTTGTTACGACTTAAACAAAGCAATTTAAACTTACCAACAATTCCTTATCATCACTGCGTGGTCCCCAACCGGCATCATTATAGCCCTCACAGGAATAATTATAGAAAAAGCCACGTCCAATACTTTCCAATAGCAATTTACTGGGATCAATGTGACACAAATCCTCCTACAAGAAAAAAAAACACATACACACATAAGAAAATAAAGCAATAAGAAAAATATACAAAAAAAAAAAAACATTACAACAAAAAGTATATTGTTAAGCTTCTTGTAAATGACAAGACATAAAAATGTCTCTCTTACCCCGAGAAATAAGTCTCAAGGCTACACAACAACAACAAAAAACTTACTTTAGTCTCTTCACAATCGGGCAATTCCTTTAGCAATGTTGAATTGGCATACCAACGAACTTTCGTAAGCACCGGAGGATTGGCATCAATAATTTTACAGATCAATGTGACATTGGCCTCTTCACTTTCTTTGACAGAGTCGACGGGTGTCATTAATACCTCGACGGTGGGGACATCTGTAAAAATAAAAAAATTATAAACATTTAAATTCAATTGGAATTTTTCTGATTTTTAAAATATTTGTCAACTTACACAACACATCCAAAAAAATCTGCTGTTCGGAAGTACCCTTGCCAGCCTCATTGGTTAATTCGCAAGTATAATTGCCAATATCCTCTTTGTTGGCGTGGCGTATGGACAGGGCAACATGTTCCGAATTGCCGCCTTTGTAATGATCATTATCGCTAACGTTTAAGCTTACACCATTGCGATACCTTAAAAAAACCAACAAAAACAGAAACATTAATGTAATAAAATATTAAAAGGACATATGTATTGCATACTTTGAGGGGGGTGGGGACTGACTTAATATTTATTGCATAAAATAACTTAAATATATTTTTGGGGCGCCAGACAATATCTCTTAATTTTTGTTGTTTTTCCATTTTTTATTATTGCTGTTAATTAACACATTTGTTTATGCCTTCCAACCAGGCAAGCAATCATTTCGCCCTCATCTCTCTTTCTCCCTTTTTCTGTATCTCCCTTGTGGTCTGTTCTGTCTGCCATAATGTTTTCACAAAAAAATTTAATTTAAATTCTCCCCCAAAAAAAAGTACAAAAACCAAAAATGATAATAAAAAAGAACAACAACACCACCGACATCCTTAAATCATCATTACCCACCAGCCCCAACAATAAATACCTGAACGGAAGGATATAAACTTCCTTTGGTTTTGCAATTGTTTTCCAATACCTTTTCACATGGTGAATGCAAAACAAATGTTATAATAATGCCACTGCGAGAGCGCACACAGACACCGATACACGTGTGTGTGCGATTTTTTCTCTTATCCTTTGTTTAACACACACACAGTCATTTTTGTGGCATATTTAAGGGCGCAACCGAATCGATATGAACAACATTATCATATACATATACCAGGACAACATGGCTTGTTTACATGCACTACCTGTACTACCGAGTCCGACAAGTGTTTTTAATATGTCTACATTATTATGGTGGGAATGTGGTAACAGCAAGGGAAAAGAAGGGGGAGATTGATGGTCAGACGATTTAAAAAACGATATTAAATTGTGAAATTAACTTAAAGAAAAGTATTAAAAATGCGGCATGTACTACATAATAGATCATAGCTGATGACAGTAGATGTTAAGGTCAACTGAGGACATCTACACAAGACTAGATGGCGGTTGCCCTCATTTAGTGTAATGTGTAGTGCAACTGGTTCGAAAATGTGCTACTGTAGGTGGCGATACATGTCATCCCTTTACAGTAAATGCGATCAGAGGACACTATACCCCACCAGATGGCAATAGAGGCTATCAATTTTGCCGTACATGACAGAAGATATAACCTCCTACTACAGGGATCATAAAAGGTATATATACTATATAACATGACAACTTGTATCTACAATATAGAAGTTGACAGTTGATGCCCTCCACTGCATAATATATGATAGCTACTGTCAGTAGATTTCATGGTTAATTGAGGACATCAACACAAGGCTAGATGAAAACCCCCGCCATTCAGTGTAACTGAATTAGAATATATGCTACTGTAGATGGTATAAGATATTATCCCTTTACTATAAATGAAATCAGAGGTAACTATGCCCCGATAGATGGCACTAGAGGCCACAAGTTTGTAGTAGATGACAAGAAGATATATAAATCATATATATAATATATAACATGACAACTGAGGTTATCAACAATATAGCAGTTGACAGTTGATGCCCTCCACTGTTCAGTAGAATACAACTGAGGTCCTCTATGGAACATTATATGACAATTGAAGCCCTCTATAGTACATTATATGACAAATAAGGCCCTGTAATGTGTAGTAGTAATCTAGGCTACTGTATATGGCATTAGATGTCATAGCAGCCAAAGTAAATGAGAATTGATGTCATCTACGCCCACCTAGATGTCACTAGAGACCACAGAGATCATCTACTCCATTGTAGAAGACAAACAAAAAATAATTTCACATATATTATATAATAAATCCGGCCATTTACTATATATTACATGACAACTGAGGTCATCTACAATATTGCAGATGACAGCCGAAGTCCCCTACTGTGCACTTGATGGCAACTGAGGTCATGTACTACTATGGACCTAACAACTGATGTCGAATGCTATGAAGAATACGGATACTCCGCATCTAGACATTAGATGTCATATACGACATAGTAAATGAGAACAGGTGAAGTCTTCCCTCTGCTAGATGACACTAGGGGTTCTCCACTGCATAGTAGATGATAACTGATGCCATCTGCAGTATAGTAGTTGACATCTGCAATATCGTAGTTCACAATCCAGATCAACTACTATATTAAACATTATCTACTTGACTGTTAGTATTGTATGATTGATCTGCTGTCCCAGATAATGGGTCTGCCATCTATTGTTGCCTAGAAACAACGTGACCTGGCATTTTTTGCAGAGGTTGTGACCATTGCTCAATTAGTGTTACAATTTTTTCACTGTGCTTTTGTTATTCCAGCAAAGTATATGATTGTTTTGCCTTATCCTGTCCTAGATTATATGGCTGCCATCTGTCGTTGCCTAGAAACAACTCCGCTTTTGAATTTGTGCAATGGTTGGAGTCAATGCTTATCTACCTGTTTTATGTGATATTCATGTGTTGACGTTGGTAATAAGGTTCAGAGTGATTACATCTGGAGATCGTTGAAAGAATTTGTAGATGGCAGCTGTGATCATCTACTCCCTAGTAAAGGTCAGTGGGTCATCCAATGGGCTGTAGATGGCAGCTGAGGTCCTTTACTCCTTTGTAGAGGTCAGCTGAGTCCATCTTCTCCATTATTTTTAAGTTTTTCTTGTTTCCAGTTTCTTTTAATATCTCATTTTACACTCGTACCTCCTTAAATCGTTAAATATGTGTATGTATTTATGTGTATTACAAAACGAAAATCCGTTCTGCTATGATTGTATATGTTCGAGTGTAATTAATTTTAATTATTGCAATGCAATAAGCTGAATTGCTCGAAAGTTAATGACCTCACACCATATTTCAACACATAAATACGCAAACACTCACACATGTATATAACAAATAGCTATGTATAACAGTAAAAGCAAAGATCTATGTGGGTGTTTGTGGATGTATTTTATGTTGCAGGCTCACAACACAAGACCTGCTGTCAAAGGAAGGAATCATGTCGAGTTTAACCAGACCAATTCTGCAAGCAGTAAGGCGGGCCAGACGGGCTGACTGGCTTTTACTCAGCCGAACGAACGAACCATTGCAATCTCATTACAATCGAATTTTATTGTAATTTTTTTATGGTTCCATGCCTTATTTTTTCTGGAGTTGTTATTATTGCTGTTGTTGGTTTTTTTTCGGGCATATCTACCACCCACCCGTAAAAGTCATTTTCATTTTTACAGGACAATGCGTGGCATGACGATTTTCTCTCCTTGTTGGTGTTTTTGTTTTTCACCACTCTTGTAGCATTTAAATACCGGGGATGTGGCTTTAATAGCTAACGGAAAAGTATTAAAAAATATATATTTGCTACGCTTTGGCTTCGAATTCCTTTTCATTGAAAGTAGAGGGCTGGCTGCATTTTTCTGTTGTTTTGTTTTTTACTCCAAAAAGTATACTTCAATTTTAATAGTATTATTATGTATTGCCATTAAATGTATTAAGATAATGACGCTTTTCAGCCAGCCAGCCATCCAGCCAACCAGGCACAAAGAGTCGAACATTTCCAGTTGTTGCTGTTGTTATTTTTATGCTACTGCCATTTCACCATTTTTGCCCATTGTTATTGGCCTCGTTAGTACAAATGGCTGCCACAACGCACACAGAGTGCGGAGTTACTTGCAGCTCACTCACTCAGCATTGAATGAATGAATGAACGGTAAGTAATGTCCCATAATTATTGTTTAATTTTTATTTCAATAAAGGACCAAAAGGATTTTTTCTCGCATTTTTATTGAAAAGTTATGCCAGAGGGCCCATAAAAAAGAGCGACATTTGGAACTGGTTGGCCGCTACCCATTTCAAGAGGTTATAATTAAGCAACAAAGTGTTTAGTAGCAGCGAGTCGGAGAAAAAAAAAACAAAATAATGTTCGTTCGTTTGTTTAACAATGTAAGTTAAGTTGTAAAAATGTTGTTGTAAGGATAACATTTATAGTTGGCCATAATGATAGCAAAATTATGTGAAATATAAAAAGCAAATGAATTGTTGACATTATGGTCAAAGGGTGTTTTTCAATGCGAAAAAGGGATAATTGTTAATGGCGGTATTTGTTTTCTGTAGTAATCCGGATTATGGATAATTATAGAGGAATTATCGATGGAGGATGTCAATGACGTTCTTTAGAAGGATGAAAAGAAGGATTAAAAAAAAAGAATATTAGTTGGGAGATGAATTACAGTTTTTTTGAGACGGATGACTTTGATTGGTAAAAATGTAAAAAATGCATATTTTAGTAGTAGACTATATTTATGAGGTATACATTTAGGTGTTTGTAGTTTTAAACATGCCATGAATAACACATAAGGAAAACTAAAAATTTATTTTATAAAATCTAGATTTATCCCAAAAATATATATATAAAATGTAATGCATACTTTTAGGTAGCGCCTTGCCATGAATTACACATAAGAAAAAATACAAATTTATTTTGTAAAATCTGTAGTGTTGGCGGGTTATTTTGATAAAAATACAAACAATTAAGTATTTTTAAAAATGAGAAGTATACTTTCAGGCGGCCTTTAAAATATGATGTATGCTTTTGGGCAAAAAACAAATGCAGAAGGCACTGTTCTAAATAAATTGAGAAAGGAAGCTATTGCATCCCATTAAACTAAAATACAGTCATATGTGACATAATCTGCTATATAATATAATTTTTAAGAGGCCTTGGACATATACCAAAGGTAGTCCATGGGCCTTCCAAAGTAGTTTGTATGGATGTCATTAGAAAGATTTCGCATAGGTATACGATGTTTAAAAGATATTTCATATACAAGAGGCTTGTGGTAAGGACTTTAAAAATTCTGCTATAAATATAATACCCTGCAAATGTTCTCCATAATTAACCTTCAAAAAATCCTTCCGGTAAGGACTTTAAAAATTTTGCGTGCAAATGTTCTCCCTAGGTAATCCTTCAAAAAATCGTGATGGGAGACTAGACTACGAAAGATCTTCTGAAGATATAATACTTTCTAAAGTTATGCTTCTGATATCAAACCTTGTAGAGGTCATCTGTAGATAATAGCCTTCCAAAAAGAATACCTTCTAAGGACTTACAGAGGGTCTTCTGTAACTACAACGGCTTCTATTGGACTTTTTGATAGAGAAACCTTTCTAAGATACATTCCTAGAATATTTTCTAAATTTTATTATTTATTTACGAAATATAGGCTCCACTGTCTGTATCTGCTCTCCTACGTCTACAGCCTTATAAGTCAGTGTTTGTAAATTTAATTTGTTTCCTCGCCATACCATAAAAGAGGTGGTGGTATCCCTCCCTTTACGTGTGAACACACCAAAAAGGAAGGGAAATGGTTAAGGCCTACACTTAAATGTACATTTTTTTATGCTGTACCATTTTAATTTTACGTTTCGTTGGCATTCCAAGTGGCACTACGATGAAAGGTGGGATAGGTGGGCAAAATGGTTGACTGGTGCATTTACAACTTATATACACCTCTTCCTCCTAGAGACTGGATTGTTTCACGCAAACAGCACCAACAACAACATTGTTGTTGGTTGAGAGCCATATACGCATATGACAACGACACCACACCAAAAAATACTTGGCATATTTTAAGGCTGTGAGGGAGTGAATGAATGAATGAACGATGGTTGCACAATTTTGAAGGGACTGACTGATGCATATGTAAAAATGCATATATGTATGTATGTGTAAGAGCAAGGGGAACACTTGATAGTTCTTTTCCTCCCTGGGGTATGGTTATGTGGGCTTTCGTCTTTCAGAGGGGAAATGACAAATACTTGAAAAACGAGAAGAAAAACCACTACCACTGACATATAAGTTCTTCACAAAATCATGCAGACACACACACACATCCATACAGACCCTTTACCACTTGTCCCACACTTATTTATACGCAATGTGTGGCTGAGTGTCATTTTTACATGTGTGTGAGTGAATTGTTTTGGCAACAGATAAGACTTGTACGAGTAGTTAGTTTTTTGTTGTAGTTTTCTTCTGCTTTATTATATATACATATTATTATATGTATATATATAGGGAATTTTGTTAGTTAAATGTGTGGGCGACGAGTGTGTGTGCCCTTTTTCGTTTGCATATGTATTTATTTTTCATTATAGAAGTTTGTATCCACTTTTAGTTGTTGGTTGTGATTTTGTGTCGTTGCGTTTTTTTTTGTTTCTGTTATGCTCTTCTTGTTCTTCTCCGGCATGGTATATGGCATAACACAATTTTTTCAAGTACCTCTTAAAAGATATGGCCTGCATATGTATAAGTTTTGAGTAAATATGAAAAAAAACTGGTGGGCATACGAGGGTAGGAATACAATTTTTTTAATGATCAAAAATATTGAATTTTGTGAAATGGTGAAAAAAATGTTGCATACTTTTAGGTGACTTGCATAAAAAACGCATATTGTTAGGCAACAAAAATATTTCTCAGTTTCGAAGATATGTAGCATACTTAGGGGTGAACTGTATAAATGTAATGCGTATATTGAAGAAAAGGTGTATTCAACCTTAAAAATATTTAAAATCAAGAGGAACCTTCATATAGGGACTAAGGAAAAATATGGACCTATATCGAAAACTACTATTTTTCATATTATTAAATTGTGTGGCTCATATAATTTTTTTAAGAAACAATGTATACTTTTAGGCGTTTGCTATGAATAGTATTTTGAATATTATCGATTGGTTATATTTCGGTGTAGATCTTAAACCTCTTGTATGAATACAACTAACATTTTATTAGCTTGAGACTTCTAAGCAGGAATTTAAAAAAGTGATGCATATTTTTAGGCATATATTTTAAATGAATTAGCATAAGATTAATTGTAAGAATAGCATATTTTCAATTAAACTTCTTGTTATTTTGATATATTTGAACCGATTTTCACTAAACTTAACACACATCATTCTAGACTTAATTCAGTACGCTATACCAAATTTCGTGCAAATCGAAAGATATACAGGGACTTTGGTTCACCATTTATCTTAAAACGGACGAAAATATATATAGGAACTATATCAAAATATGGACCGATTTCCACGAAACTTAGCACTCATCATTCTAGTACGCTATGCCAAATTTCGTACAAATCGAAAGATATTTAGGGACTTTGGCACACCATTTATCTTAAGTCGGAGCTATATCTAAATCTGAACCGATTTTACCAAATTCAATAGGGTTCGTCCTTGGCCAAATAAATGAGCTGTGCCAAATTTCATTCAATTCGCAACATAAATGCGACCTGTGCTTTGTTTAAGATCAACAGACGGCCGGACATGCATACATCAATTCAGAAAGTAATTCTATAATATAGGGTATAAAAACTTGTTACACCCTGCCCTGAGTACAATGATCAACATTACAACACTCACAGAGAATACCATCACTATTGTTCTGAATTTCAACCTCTGAATCGGATTAGGTAGTAAAATCATATACTAAATATTCAAAGATATTCAAAGCGTATGCAGAAATACTAGCACACTTTTAGGCACAGAATAAGTCTGTATTAAAATTTATTTTCCAAATTTGAGCATACTTTTAGGCACTAAATAAAATAATGCATACTTTTAGACAAAATTCAATTTTTTGATATTTTTATCCCCTATGTGGCTCAAGAATGGTAGAAGTGCATAAGCATCTATATTTCCCCCATAAACTTTCCTACCCAACCTCGTTTGGAAAAGTACTTAAGTCAAAACTTTTACTTCCTGTTAAATTAAACATAAATACATATATAAAAAAATCGTCTTTATGCATGTAACAATTTTCATACTATCATTAGTAAGAAGGAAGAACAGAACTGCAACAACAACGCTAACAATGACAACAGTTGAAGGACGTAGATGTACATATTTAAGAACAGCCGAAAAAAAACTCTGAATGGTAACATACGTTACGCACACACACTGGCATGCAGAGGGACTACAGTCAACACAGGGTGTATAGTTTCGTTTCGTCCTTTTTTTTTGCACAAGCCAACTTATGGTGATGACTTTAGTTTTACAATCTCTCTTCCATAATTAAGACTCAAAAAGAAAAATCCTTAAGACTCTGCTTCCTTGCAAAATGTTATCATCCATTCGCAAAAGTCCTCTTCGTTGTGTTCCGTTCTTCACGTTGTCGTCAGTTGCATGCTACTGAAATGCCCGAGCTGCATAAGTTTTGGTTAAAAATGTCCCACAACTAGACAGTTAGACAGTCAGTCGGACATATTTGTGTCAAATATATATTTTATTATTTGCATGCATGTAACGAAATATAAGACTTAAGGCAAATGAGTAGTCAGGGTACACACACACATATAGAGAGACACATGTGGTAAGAATGACACACATCTGGGCTTAAACTGGTCTCAACTGCTGTACATTTTTGCAAATGAAGTTCCCAAAATCTTGGCGTAGACATTTTGATGGAAATGTTAAGATTTCCATGGGAGAAAAAATGTGGATTTCTTCCTTTTGATTTACATATGAGGATTTAGCTTGTCTTCAAAAATAAAATAAAACAAAGAGGAAGATGAAAAAATTACACACACACGCACAAAGAATATTCTAAAGTCTAAAAATGTTATCATATTTGCCAGCCACCATTTGTAGTGGTGGCAGGCAGGAATTTTTACATCTTTTGTCATCATCAGTCGGCAGCAGCAGTTGCTGGCGATGATGTTGGAAGAAGAAGAACCTAAGCCACAGTTGGCAAACTATTCCACATGCATTTACATATACATATGTGTGTGTATGTGTCGAAGTGATGTTACACACATCTATCCTGTTGTTAGTTTCTAGTTTCCTTGTCATCAGCCGGTGATTGTGACTGTGATCGAGAGAGAGTGAGTGACTGAATTCAATTTTCTTAAGGATTCCCAAAAATGTTTGTCAATTTGTGGATGTGATTGTGGCCGGGCTGGCTGGCAGCAACAACAACAAAACATTTTGCTGCTACTACTGCCACTGCTGTTGCCACTGCCGATGATTGCTGGCAGTTACTGTCTTGTCTTTTAACTGCCTGCCTGCAATGTGCCACAGGTTTTTGTGGCATTTTCAATTAGTGTTCATATGAGTGTTATTGCTGTTGTTGTTGCTCTAGCTTTTATTGCCGGCAGCTTGACAAAACACACCAACAACAAAAAAGCACATAACTTGTTAAGAATCTAACGTTGTTCACACATAAGTGACACAAAACGAAAAATGCCAAGGCAACAACAGCAACAACAACTAATGCATGATGTTGGTTTTTTAACTATTTCATATTTTTTGGATTTTTTTCGGGGGCAATTTTTTTCTTTCTCTACTTCCTCTTTCTTTGTGACTTCCTGTTTTGTGGGGTTTGAAACAAATGTTGAAGTTACCAGAAAATAAAATTTTTATTAAATTTTTAATTAAACTCCTGGTAGGGCGGTTGTGAGAAAATCGACTTGGTTTGTTTGGTAATTAAAATACAAAAATCCAACAACAAAAATAACAAAACATTGAAAAGTGGAACAAAGTATTTTATGAAGTCAATTAATTTCGACAAAAAGGAGCCCTTTATGTTGGCCAAGCCAGATTATTTAAAATATTCACAACTATTTCCCCCTTCGATCAGAAGAGATCTAGGTCTTGCAAAAGAAGACCGCCAAAGTTCTAGATATTCGATAAGAAGAGCTCCAGGTCTTCGATAAGAAATAGTGCAGATCTTCGATAAGAAGAAATTCCTACTTCTAGCAAGAGCTCCAGAATTTCAAGTCTTCGATAAGAAGTGCTCCAGGTCTTCGATAAGAAAAACTCCTGGTCTTCGATAAGAAGAGCTCCAGGCCTCCAATATGAAGAGTTTCATGTCTTCTATAGGAAGGGCTCCTGGACTTCCATAACAAGACTTCCAGAGTTCGATGTCTTCGATAAAATAAATTTTAGCCAATTCGGCTAAAAACTGAGGCAGCGACCTTCAAACTATCAAGAACTTGGACCAATGTTGATGAGCCGAACTGCTAGGAAACTTCCTTTAAAAATATTGCTAGGCCCCTCAAAAATTTCAAAGTAATATCAGCTAGAAAATGTGGCTAGACCTATTAGCTTGCTGTAAATCGGGATTTTCTGTTGATAGAAGGATATGCCCGAAAGTAGACCTCTATTTGGAAGGTATTTACCCCTTACAACTTTCCAAATATTTAAAATTCTGAGTTATAATTATAAGGTGGTTATATCTAACCATGGTCCAAAAGTTTCCGATTTCTATATATAGGAATCTACCGGTAATCTTATATAAAAGCTAGGTGCCACACTAAAATACTAAATTACAAACCAAAAATGTCGCCTGAGAAATTTATTTGAGGCCTTCAAAATATGGATATTGGACCCATAAAGGATATTTTCTGAAAAATGTCGAATTTTTGGAAATTGAAAGGAGAAGTTTCCAACCCTAATAAATACGAAAATCGTTCGGTAAGGTGACAGGGACCTTATAAAAAAAATAGCGAAAACCAACCGGTACATATCAATGAGGGCTGGGGGCAAAATTGGAACTAGAGGAAGGGCCTTTTATAATTGAAAATCTTAAATTCCAGATTACAAGATAGTCCCTTGAGAAAATTATTTGGGACCTTCAAGATACAAATATTGAAGAGGAACAGTTATATCGGAACTATGCACTATTTTGGACCCATAAGGTACATTTTCTAAAAATTGAATTTCCAAAGCATACTTTAAGGCACTTTAACTATATTATTGTTTTTTAATAGTTCACAGAAAAAAATATCTCTCTGAATTTCATACGTCCACAATGTCCCCCTTCTAGACCACAATCATGCACTTTAATCATCAGTTTCGGTGGTCATGGTAACTTCGGTTAAAAACTATTGTTGAATATATAGGATACGGCGACGCCTTACTGGCAGACAACGGTCTGATGCGTGTGTGTGCATGAACTCACACACACAAGTGTCACTGTGTGTGTATATTGGTTCGAACGTGCGTGTCATCATTAAATGCATGTGAATTCCGAATTCCATTGCAGTTAAAAATCCTCTATAACATTATGATGATCACGACTACGACGATGATGATGATGATGACAGTCAGTTTAAAATAGAAATTGGTATTGTTCCCCAAGCTCAACCAAAACTCACTTGTCGTCACACAGAACCCACAGATAGAGCAGTGAATTTTCACTGTGGTTGTTAGCAGGCGGAGGAACAATTCTGAATGCAACTGATTGTTAGTTTTGCATTGTCATAGAACACACTTCTTACGTACGTGTTCCGTATACGTGTGTGTCAGAATGTGAGTGTGTCACAATATGTGTGTGTCTGTGTATGCAGCTTTTGTAGAGTCTATATATATTTGCCACATATGGTCGGTTGCTGTTTATATTTGCTTTTAATTAGAATTTCTAAACATGGCCTATTCGTAGCACCCCCACCAATGAGTGTGGGATTTAGTAGTGTCCATAGCATATAATGAAAAGTAATTTCAAATTTTTCTAAAAATATTTAAAATCTAAACAACAATTTTGTTTTAGAAATTAAATGTCACTTCGTCCCGTCAACTAACTAAAGTTTTTGTACTTACCACACGACACTTTTCAAAGTAGCTGGATTTGCCACATAATCACAATAGAGTAGAACACTGTCTCCAGTATTCACTGTGGCATTCAAGGGGTTCAGTGTTATGACAGGGGGATCTGGAGGGAAATAAGATAAGCAGAAAAAAGAAGGACGATAATTAAGATTAATAAAACTCAACTTATTTAGAGTTAATGTTCCTCTATGAATTTTGAAGTTTTTATATTTTGGTCTATACTTACAGAACACCTCCAAACCCAATAGGGCCTGGAACGGCTTTTCACCATTCATTTTTGTTACAATATTTTCAGCCTCACAGCGAAATTCTTTGTCATTTTCAAATCGCGTGGCATTGAATAGCAAATCTGATTGGGTATAAAAGGTGCCATCCGCTTGTTCAATCTGAAAAGAAAATGTGGAAAAAAAAATTAAAAATAAATCAAAAATAAATAAAATTTCAAAATATACATACCGCCTTGGTGCGAATTTCTGTCAAATCATTATCGGCTGGATCTATGGTCTGTGTGGCATTCATCCATGTTAGATTGACTGGTGGTCGGGCACCATAGACCTAAGGGAATAGTAAAAGAAAATATAAAAAATAATATTAGAAGTCAATTGGATTTTTTTTATGTGGCTGACAGCCTGTTTTTGAATACTTCAAAACGAATGAATTTGGAAAAAATAAATAAATATTTTTCAAATATCATCTTCGAATTTTATGGGGGTATGTCTATTAAGGAATAGATTCAGGTTAATGGCACCACCGGAATTGTTATGTCATGGTTTGGCTACACCTACTGGAAGGGCGTGCGTTCGTCAGTGACGAATTTGAGGACGTTTTTTATTCCCTCTACAATAAGGGCGATAGTTTATCAAATTTGTTCTGCACTGCTACATTTCGAAATATTCTTCGGATACCCCATATTATTGATCAGAATAAAATTCTATGTCGATTTAGTTTGGTCTACTGTAGGTTTGTTCGTTGTTCTGTCTTCTGGTAGAGCTCGAAATATATAAGATAGAGCTTTGAAATTTGCCACATGAAAAAAAGTTATATCAGCTCAGAATTTTTACAATTTTTTGACATTCTTTAAGATTATACCCAAATTTTCCATCAATATTTTTGTAAATGATCCCAGATGCATTTTATCGCCTAAGAGGCTATAATTTGACGTTTCGAGGGTAAGCAATTACTTGAAGACTATGCTATAAAAGTCCCGACCCATTTTGGGTATTTCGATGAACCTAAGTAAATTTTCTTAGCTAAAGTGGCTGTAATTAGGATCGCTGGTTCTTGGTTGGTAGAACATTGTCAGTTTAGGTCCATATTTTAACATATCTCCCATATCAAGGGCTCCCGTTTTATGTGTAGCTATGAAAAGTCGTAGAAAATTGTCAGTATCAATACTGCTCTATTTTAGGAATTTTCATTGCACCTTTTCCTAACAAAAATGATCTAATTTGGCATTCTGGGCTCTTGGAGTCAGAATATCAATAAATTCATATTTAAACATGAAAAGAATCCGCCCAGAAAATGTTAAAGATAGGTCAATTACATATCCACCATATGAACGTCCCGATCTCTTTTGGGTACATTGAACGCTTCCTCCCTGAAATATAGTTTGAGGGAAGATACTCAGAAAATAAATACTCTACAAGGTCTATTTTCGGACATCGCCACTATAATGGTCCTGATATATTTTTTTTTCAGGAATGCTTTTAGAAATAGCCTGTATGTTTTTCAGGCTATTTCTAAAAGCATTCCTGAATTTGGTTATGTTTAAGAACCAGTTTCGAAGCAAATATTTTTCAGAAATCCTTAGGACTAGGGGTCTTTAGTTTTAATGTCTTTATGTACATATTTACTAAGAAAAACACTGCATTTCTCTAAAATCACGAAAAAATAGACTAAATATCGGATCCGCATACCAATAAAATATTTTTTCGTATTTTTTAGGGGTTTTCCTTTATTTCATAATTTTGAGGAATTGTTTTGGGCGACAGTCAGGGTTCACCATACGTTTAGACATTCTTTTAGGTATTTTTATAAAATAATTTTAATATAATTCAAGGCAATGTGCCTTTATATTCCACAATCACGTTACAAGTAATAATAACCATTTCTAATTTTTCCATTAAGAAATATTTTTCAGTTGTTCTTGTTTTTCTTTTCCAATGGAATTTAACGAAGCCCTTTAATGAAGCTCTTACAAAAAGAAAATCCTCTGCCAGATATTATTTTTGCTTTAATGTAAATTCCTTTGCCAGACAAAAAAGTGTAAATTATTCGGCACACACCTCCACTCTCTCAGCACATTTTCATTTACACCATTTTCCTAACAAAATATCATAATTTTCGTAGGGCTTCTAGAACTGTGTCACTACCCCCACTTGATGATGAGTCCCATGAATATCATATCTACTATGTTTTAATGGAACTCATTGGACTCTTCCGCTGCTGCTTCTGCTTCATTCCTTGTCTTCATCGTATTTAAAAATCACAAAATAATTGGCACTTAATTATTGTCAATTACATGTTGGCACGTACGATGACCAAATCATTGTCAACGCCAACACTCAACACCTAACTACGGTGTACAGAAGTTAACTGACCTAACCTGACTAACTAACTGACCTATATGAGGATGATGTCATTATGGCCAATAAAGGTGAGCCAATGGTAAAAACACAGAAAAAACAGCAACATTCTAGGAATTGTATTAACAGGAAACCTGGTCAATGGTTAACTACGTGAATTGTCCGTACTGCTAAAGGATTCATTCGTTTGAAGGAAACTCCAAAAGGAAATCACAAAACAAAAACAAAGTAATTTAAAAAAAAAAACATTGTCAATACTTACACTGCAGGTTAACACCACTTTACTGCCTTGGACGGTGTATTTTTCTACACCGTTAATGTGTATGTTGGTGGGACGAACTGCAATTAGCACAAAGGAAAATTAGGTGAGTAAATAATAATAAAAAACAACAAAATAGTAGAGCAATTTGTTGTTGTTGATAATTTGCTTAAATTTATAGATAATTGTATAATTGTTATAAAAGAGGGGAAATTATTTTGTTGTTGATGATGGTGTTATTTACCTTGTAAATCCAAACTAAAATGTGTGGACATAACATTATCAATGGCTGCCGATTCGGCACGACACTCAATTGTATGGCCCAAATCTTCACGTGACAGCTGCAGTGATAATTCCACGGTGACATTGTACAGGCCATCCTTTTCATCGTAATGGGGATCGACTATAAAAATGAGAGAAAGGAAAGGGATGAGATACATGAAAATTAATTAAATTAGAATTTAATTTTTGTATTGAAATATTTTTGATTTTATGGTCCATAAAAGTTTGGAAATTAAATAATTTATATCTTTTAATAAATAAAATAATTGAATACAAGAATTTGTCATTAAATTTTCGTTGACGCCATTGCAAAGTTCCAAGGCCTATAGAAGTTTTTAATTTATTTCTTTAAGGAAAGTGTAAATGAATTTTTAATGTTTATGGATTTTTATAAAGCGTCCTTCTTAAAATCTTCTTCTTATTTAAAATCATTATTATCCTTTTCACATTACAATTTTATCGTATTGTTTATTTCAAATCGGCTTTTAATTTCTGTGGTAATAAATCGTTTTACCTCTTTTTCTACACAATTCTAATAATAGCTGCAGATAATTGTTTGCAATTTTGTATTTTTTATGATGTCATCATCATCATCTTCAATCGACAATGTTTCAATTTTTACAATTTTCCCATAAAATTTAGAAGTTAATGACTTTATTTTTATGGTCTCGAATTTAATTAGGGAGATATTTTGGGAGTGATTTTTAATTTGAAACATTTTAGGGGAGCTCAAATTTGAACAAAAAATATAAAAATTAAAAAAAAACAGTATTGATATGAACATGTTTTGCCAGAATCTTCTAGACATTTCCCTTTTTTAAGAAATATGCCATGAAATTATGCAAGACATTTAAATTTGACTTTGTATAAACTTATATTTATATTGACTTTGTTGTGAAAATTTTCCTAAGAATATGTCTTTACCCTCGAAGAGCCTGAGAACGGCTAAGACATTCAAAATTCCCTATATGGGAGCTATATCAATTTTCCCGGAGTGCCAAATTATTGCCACTTTGTTGGGCAAAATGAGGCTAATAACTTCAAAAGTGTAGCTAAGACCTTTAAAATGTGGATAATGTTTCTGTACCTCTATTATAAGATCCACGCCTATAGGCCCTCTAATAAATCATTTAAAAAATCCACGCCTTTGACATCCATAGGCGCTCTAATAAATTATTTTAAAAATCCATCCCTTTGACATACATAGACCCTTTAATAAAATATTTTAAAAATCCATCTCTTTGACATCCATAGACCCTTTAAAAAATCGTTTTAAAAATCTACGCCTTTGACATCCATAGGCCATCTATAAAATAATTTTAAAAATACACGCCTTTGACATCCATAGGCACTTTAAAAATAATTTAGAAAAAAATCCAAGACGTTGGCCCCTAAAATCCCTGTAAGAAATTATTTAAAAAAGCCACGCCTAAGGCCTCTAAAGTTCCTCTATGAAATTATTTAAAAAAGCCACGCCTAAGGCCTCTAAAGTTCCTCTAAGAAATTATTTTAAAAAATCCACGCCTTGGACCGCTATAGATTCTCTAATAAATTATTTTAAAAAAGCACGCCTTTCACCGTTATAGTCATTCGAAGAAATTATTTTAAAAAATCCACGCCTTGGACCGCTATAGATTCTCTAATAAATTATTTTAAAAAAGCACGCCTTTCACCGTTATAGTCATTCGAAGAAATTATGTAAAAAATCCACGCATTCGACCCCTATAGAACCTCTAATAAATTATTTAAAAAAATCACGCCTTGGGCCCTTAAAGTACCTAGAAGAAATTATTGAAAAAAATCCACACCTTGGACCCCTATAGACCCTCTAATAAATTATTTAAAAAAATCACGCCTTTTACCTTTATAGTCCCTCGAAGAAATTATTAAAAAAATCCACGTCTTCGACCCCTATAGACCCTCTAATAAATTATTTAAAAAAATCACGCCTTTTACCTTTATAGTCCCTCGAAGAAATTATTTAAAAAATCCACGCCTTGAGCCTCTAAAGTCCCTCTAAGATATTATTTTGAAAATCCACGACTTGGACCCTTAAAGTCCCTCAAAGAAATTATTTAAAAAATGCACGTCTTTGACGTTTATAGTCCCTCTAAAAATTATTTAAAAAAATCAAAAAGCCTTGGGCCCCTGTAGTCCTTTAAAAAAATTATTCAAAAAATCCACGCCTTGACCCCCTATAGTCCCTTTAATAAATTATTTAAAAAATCCACGCCTTGGGCCTCTAAAGCCCCTCTAAGAAATTATTTAAAAAAATCCACGCCTTGGGCCTCTAAAGTCCCTCTAGGAATAAAAAAACTTAAATAAAAAATTTTAAGTTTTTAAACATATTTAAAAAATTATGTTTTCCCGCAGTTCTTAAAAAATATTTGTAAAAAATCTGACAGTGGCTAAAGAAAGTGCTTCGTGCTAGGCCTTTGAAAAGTTTTTTTTTTTAATTCAATCTTAAAGGTAGGCCTTGAAAAATAGCTTTCAAATGAATACCAGACCCTAGAAAATTATTTTTATAAAACCTATGAATTTTATTAGATCCAAGAAAATGGCATTTAAAAGGATACTGGGCTAAAAATCTGTGCCATATATTTTCAATTTTAAAATAATTTCTTTATAAAAAAATAAAAAAAATTGCACATACCTGTTGACAGCCGCTTATTCCCCCGATACCAGCCGACCTGTGGCAGCGGTGTCGTATTCAAGACAACACATGTCAAATTCAGCATTTGACGTTCCTGCATGGGACCGATTACACTGCCATTTGTGATGCGATCACCTTTTTCATCCCAGATAATCATCTCCGTGGGTGGTACTGTTTCGATTTTGGGGCAATATATATTTTTTTGTTTGGTACACAAAAAAACACACACACACACGCATGGAGAGACACATTGGTATTGTTGTTGTTGTTGATGATGTTGTTGTTTTGTTATTAAAAATATTCCAGTGGTGTTGTAGTATTTGGATGTTGAAAAAACGTGATGAAGGTGAAGTGTCAAAATGTAGATTCATGTGTGTATATTTTTTTTGGAGGGGAGGTGGTTGTGTGTGTACATTTTGTAGTGTGGTTTAAAGGTGATGTATGTTGTTGTTGTAGTTTTTTGTTATAATAAAAAATTGAAAATATAATTTATTAATTTTTGAATACATTTGAATATGGCTTAAACTAAAATCTAAAGCTAAATTCTAAATTTCCATTATAAAATAAAAATTAATTAAATGAAATAAAAAAGTTAAAATAAAAATGCATGATTTTCTTAATGATTGCTTAAATATTCTTGGTAATGGTTATGTAAATAAATGAAAAATTAAAACAAAAATAATTTTTTTCATTGTGTTAAAAAAATGAAATCAAAATAATGAATATAATTTACCCAGGTTTTCTACGGTATTTTTTGGTGGATTTTTTATATTTTTAAATGTTGTTTCATTAACATTTTCATAGATGACAAAAAATATTAGTTGTTAGGTATTTTAGATTTTGGTTTTTGATTGGTATTGGTGGTGATGGTGATATTTCGAATTTGTTGATGTTTTACGTTCCAAAAACACAATTCATTTTTGTTTCATTCATTAAAAAATATATTTAGTTTTGCACATATATATTTTAATATTTAAAATAATATGAGAGATATAGTAGAGAGCGAGTAAGATAATTATGTGATGATGTGATAGGTGTATGTGTTAAGTAATGATGTATGTGTGTGAGTGTTGTTACAATTATTTTTTGTTTTGGTTTATTTAAGGATTTTTTTTCAAAATTTTTTTTTATTACAATCCATGTATATTTTTTTTAGTTTTTTTTTTTGTTTTTTGGGTTTTTAAAAATTAGTTGCATAAATCCATGATGATGCGTTGTTGTGGCGAGCGATTTGTTACAAACGAGCGAGCGAGCGGGCGTTATTTTTATTTCAATTTTTTCGGATTTTTTTTTTTTTGTTTAAGAAAAAGGTTTTTTGATTTATCAGTATTATTTGTTGTTGTTGGTTTCGAAATGGAGGGAAAAGAGGGGGAATTGTATTAAGAAAACAATCAGTTAAAATGTTTTGAAAATGAGTTTCAAAATTTGTCAAAAAAATTATTTGTTTTTTTTCATAATGAGTGAATTAGTAAAACGAACAAGAAGAACAAGGAAGGAAAATTAGTAGATTTTTCTTGAGAAGAAAATATGGGGGAGGGAGCAAATTTTAGTTTGGTGGCAGGCAAAGAACAAATTTGGTAATAAAAAAATTTCAGACGAACAAAGCGTAACAAAAAACGAAATGCTCACAGGCAGACAGAACTTTATGAGAATTGTTTAAAATAATAGGAAAAGGCACTAAATATAATTAATGGATACGAGAAAATTATTTTTATAACATCTACACTTCTTATTGGATTATAGAAATTATCTTTATAAAAACACGCCTCATACTGAACCCTAGAATTTCTTATGTCTAGGCCTCTTATAAATCTACCCATTTTTTAAACACTCGAAAACAATTTTTATAGAATTTAGCCTTTAATTAGACCCTAGGAAATTATTTTAATTACATCTAAATATTTTTAGAAAATCTACGCCCTGTGTTAGGCCCTGTTAAGGCCTAGGAAGGAAATTTTTTCTTTAATCTACGCCCTGTGTTAGGCCCCGTTAAGGACTAGGAAGAATATTTTTTTAATCTACGCCTTGTATTAAGCCCAGAAAACATATTTTTATAAAATCTACGCCTTGTATTAAGCCCAGAAATCATATTTTTATAAAATCTACGCCTTGTGTTAGGTCCAAAATATTGAAAATAATTTCCTGTAGTCCCTAAGATCAATCAATTCATTTAGTGCCTTTTTTAAAAAATCAAACAAGCATTTTAATAAAAAAATTTGCAAAATATAGAGCAGACAATTGGTGGTATTTGTTTTTAAACCGATTTGGGGAGTTTATGATTTTTTTTTAAATGCAACATGCAAAGAAGGATTTTTTTATATAAAGAAACAGGACAGGGCGGGGAGGCAGACCAAAAAGTGGGTGTGACAGACATAACGCAGAACATTTTTAATTTCTTCTTATAAAAAAAACAGAATTTTGTGATGATGATTTCCATGCAATTTCGTTGATGAGCGAGTAGGATAATGTAAAAAATATATATTCTGTGTTGATGTTGGGATTTATTTTTTCATAACAATGACACATAGATTCTAGCATTCCACATCAAGCACATACAAGCATACACAATACACACTTATATAAAACAAAAATTAATTAAATCTATTTTTGTAAACTTACCTAAAACTCTCAAATCCACACGATGACCATTGAAATTATCACACGTTTCAATTGGTATAAAATATGTCGTATCACACAGATAGATGTCCTGATCGGCAATTTGTAAATTTCTAATAATTAATCTAAAGGGATTTTGTTCAACGGAAACTCTGAAAGGAAGAAAGGGAAGAAAAAAAGTTTTAAATAGCACATTCAAAGCCTTAGGAGCGTATGATTACTATTTTCACTAATATTACTCATACGTCTTTAGGTACTATTTAAAGAAAATATAAACAAATATTCTTTTTTCTTCTGGAATAAAAATATATATTTACATGTAAATATATTCACTTACCTATCTTCATATCCATCTGCCACACTTGTGACATTACTATCATCCAATAGCATGGCCGCTATCCGATTGTCACCCTTAAACCAATTCAGTGAATGTAATTCACCGCATTTCTCCTTGTTAACCGGACAGGGTACGTATACCGTTTGGCCCTGTTTTTCTCTGATAATATCATCTGTAAATAAAAAAAGAAGGAGACACAAGAAAAAAATTAATTTCAAATTCCACACATATAGTAGACAAAGAATTCGCAACAAAAGAAAATCTTTTTCCGAAAAAAGGCCATCGCATATGTTTATTTAATATTTTCAATAGCAGATTTTCCGCCAAATTTTCCGTGCAGGAATTTTACATTTTTGCTGTAGTCTGTTTTCTTTTTTTTACGTTTTTGTTTATTAGTCTAAATGTATTGTTTTGTGTGTGTGATATCCTTAACGGAAAGGATGTTAACCCTTAACAGGAAATATTCATATATATTTTATCTCTGTTAAGCAGAGAGTCGCCAGACTTGGCTTACCTTTTGCGAAACGAAAAAAAAAACACACACACAACAAACAAAACATTACATTTGTTGCTGTTCATTATAAATGTATCTTGGCAAGTGGTGTATTTTTTGCTGCTTTTGGGCAAAAGCCACTTGGGATAAAGGAAGCCCAAGAAATATGGAACATACCAAGGAACCACTGAAAAACAAGGCAACAAATAAGATTTGAATGCTACACGGTTGTTGTTGTTGCTAAAATACTCAAAACTGATTTGCATATTTTTTTCTCCATTCCCCTACAAACGAGGGTATTATTTATTTGTTGTTTGGGTTCAACTCCATATCCTTGTTCCTTGTTATATATGTATATATATATATATAACTGGCTGCTAAATTTAAAACAGGGAAAGTTATACTTTTTGGTTGTCTTTCTGCTGCTCAAAATGGATGGGGTTTTTCGTTTTTGTTTTATTTCGAAGGTAGATATAGTAGTTCGTTAAAACTGATTGGACACACAGCAGCATAAAGTCATAATATATATTGGGGGGTTTCTTCGTTTGGACGTGGAACAAATCTACTTTTAAATTGATATTTAAGAGGATATTAGGATTTTGAAAAATTACTTTTTATCTTCTTCTCCTTCATTCTTTGTTTATCTCTTTATAAGGTATTTAAGATTTTTATATATTCTTATTATGTCAGTAAGCCCTTCTATGAAATATTCATGAATCTTTGGAATTGAAAGGACAAGATTTGTGAAGCAATTTGAAAATCATATTTCATATAAAGATGGAGTACAGGAGAAAGAAATTTTTGGTGGATCTAAAGGAAAAAAGCTAATAAATTAAGTAATTTCTAATGGAGTCCCATGTGGCGTATGACTTGTGACATCAATTATACGCAGAATTGCTAATAGACAAATAATATCTACAAATCTGATTTTTATAAGCCCTTAAAAATGGGTTTAAAAAAACCTACGCCTCCATCCATAAAATATTTTTTTAAAAAATCTACGCCTTTGTATAGATCCATAAAATATTTTTTTAAAAAAATCTACGCCTTTGTATAGATCCATAAAATATTTTTTTAAAAAATCTACGCCTTTGTATAGATCCATAAAATATTTTTTTAAAAAATCTACGCCTTTGTATAGATCCATAAAATATTTTTTTAAAAAATCTACGCCTTTGTATAGATCCATAAAATATTTATTTAAAAAATCTACCCCTTTGTATAGATCCATAAAATATTTATTTAAAAAATCTACGCCTTTGTAAAAGATTTTTTAAAAAATCCACGTCTTTGAAAAAATATTTTTTTAAAAAATCTACGCCTTTGTATAGATCCATAAAATATTTTTTTAAAAAATTTACGCCTTTTTTTAAAATATATTTTTTTAAAAATCTACGCCTTTGTATAGATCCAAAAATATATTTTTTTAAAAAATCTACGCCTTCGTATAGATCCATAAAATATTTTTTTAAAAAATCTACGCCTTTGTATAGATCCATAAAATATTTTTTTAAAAATCTACGCCTTTGTATAGATCCATAAAATATTTTTTAAAAAATCTACGCCTTTGTTAGATCCATAAAATATTTTGTAAAAAATCTACGCCTTTGTATAGATCCATAAAATATTTTTTTAAAAAATCTACGCCTTTGTATAGATCCATAAAATATTTTTTTAAAAATCTACGCCTTTGTATAGATCCATAAAATATTTTTTAAAAAATCTACGCCTTTGTATAGATCCATAAAATATTTTTTAAAAAATCTACGCCTTTGTATAGATCCATAAAATATTTTTTAAAAACTCGACGGCTTATAGACCCATAAAATATTTTTTAAAAAATCTAAGCCTTATAGACCCATAAAATATTTTTTTTAAAAAATCTACGCCTTATAGACCCATAAAATATATTTTAAAAATTCTAAGCCTTATAGACCCATAAAATATTTTTTAAAAAATCTACGCCTTATAGACCCATAAAATAGTGTTTAAAATATTATTAAAAAATCCTTTGAATGGGCCATACAAATCTATGCCTAAAAAATGAACTTTTGGAAATATTCTTAAAAATGTAGGCCTCTAAGGATATTTTTAAAAATACCTAAGCCTATAAATGGAGCCTAAAAATATTTCATAAAAAAACACCAAATGTTGTAATTAAATTTTTTTTTTAATTTATTTTCGAAGCTTAAATCGTAGACTCTACGTTTTGCTAATTTAATTGGAAGTTCAATGAAGTCTAGAAATCGTCCTTTAATATTCTGTCCTTTTGGAAACACACAAAAAGGGGCCTGGATATCCCAAAATATTAAATGTCATGCTTTCACACACAACAAAACAGTTTCGCAGATTTTTATTATTTATTGTGACGTTTTACTTTTTCCGACATAAAAACCAAATATCAACAGATTTTTGTACACAGGAATTTATATCTGACCATCATGGTCTTATAAAACCAAAAAAAGAGAAAGGCGATACACCAAACAGACAGTAATAATAATACGAAGGAAGAAAGACAAAACCCAAAACCGGCAATAAAAACATTGTCTCATAAAAATAAAGTTACAAAAATTAGTATTTCTAATGATGATGTTTTCATTGCTTCTTGGATTTCCTCTGTTACCTCCTCTCCCCCTCCCTCAACCTTTCTCCTCCTCTGTGTGTCATAATATTACGAAAAACAAATACCATTTTATAACCTCTCATAATAAAATTATGAGTTGTGTGCTTTTCGATTTTGGCCCAGAGAAGAAATTACCCAGCTATAATAGGTTGGCAAAACAATTTCGAACAAGACCTTAGGCCGATTATGAAGCGAATCGCCCCATGAAACTGAGAACTTATACAGGCATTTGTAACAGTTTCTAATGATTTCATTAAAATAATTAAATTACGTACCACTCCACCTCCATCAAAATTAAATATTAGTCTACTTTAGTTGACACCAGAATGTCAAGGCCCAAACACACATACACACTAAATGAGACATTAAGGGCAGGCATATTCCAACCCTTGCCTTTGGGGAGAGAGAGAGAGGGGGATGAGAATTGTGATGGTTATTATAGAAATGGATATAAAATAAAAATTCATAATATTCCACAAGCTGTTGCATGTCATTCATTTCATTAGGCCTTACAATTACCGACATCTTGACAGGCCAGCCAATACCAGGCAGCAGGCATCCTGCCGACCAGGCTAGCCAGGTTTTTTGTTTCAAGTAATAGTTATTGTCTAACATTTCCCTGTTTTATAGGTAGGAGTGGGTTTTAATAATATCCGAAATACTCATATAATTAATTATGTTTTTTTTTGAAATGTTAATAAAATGAAGGACAATACGATATGTCCCTTTGGGTTTTGGTTAGTTTTTAAGTTTAAGGGGGTTTGCCTTTAATTACCTTAATCAAGAGGAGCGAGTTGGGGATATATTTTCATTTATTAAATGTAATATGAAACTAAAGTGGTCAGGTTTAATAATAATGAAACATAAGAGGACCCAGGATATGAATAATTTTCTTCATAAGTTTTAAGGAAATTGAATGTGGCAGATTTCGAAGTTGTAACAGTGGGGTGGGAGAATATTAAGAATATTTCATTATATTATGGACAATCGACGTTGAAATATATTTTGGTAAAAAACTATTCCTATAAATAGATTAAAAATATTTTTTTAAGGAATGTCCTCGCCTTTGAATTGGTCCTTAAAATATTTTTTATAAAAAATATGCCTTTGGATCGGTCTTTAAAATATTTTTCTAAAATCTGCTCCTTTAAATAGGTCCCTAAAATATTTTTAAAAGATATACGCCTTCGAATAGGTCCTTAGAATCTATGAATAGGCCTTAAAAATATTTTAAAAATTCTTCTTTGAATAGGGTCCTTAAAATATTTTTTAATCTACCCCTTTGAATAGGGTCCCTATTTTTATGAAATCTACGCCTTTAAATATGGAATATTAAAAATATTTCATTATATTATGGACAATCGACGTTGAAATATATATTGTTTAGATTAAAAATATGTTTTAAGAAATGTCCTCGCCTTTGAATTGGTCTTTTAAAATAATTTTTATAAAAAATATGCCTTTGGATAGGTCCTTAAAATATTTTTCTAAAATATGCGCCTTTAAATAGGTCCCTAAAATATTTTTAAAAAATATACGCCTTCGAATAGGTCCTTAAAATAAAATGAATAGGACTTAATAAATATTTTAAAAATGCTACGCCTTTGAATAGGGTTCTTAACATATTTTTTAATCTACTCTTTTGAAGAGGTCCCTATTTTTATGAATAATATGAATAATCTACTCCTTTTTATGAATAATCTACTCCTTTGAATAGTTCCTTAAACATATTTTTATAAAATTTGAATAGCCTTACGACTTTGAATATAGCCTTTAAAAATATTTTTATAAAATCTACGCTTTTGAATAGGACTTTTAAAGAGGTCCTTAAAAATATTTGTATTGATTTTACGCCTTGAATATTTTTATTTATCTACTTCTATATATAGACCTTAAAAAATATAAATATTTTTTTTTATAATTTTTTAAAGAACTAAATTTTGCGCTGCACCAAAAATAAATATCAATCTTAATATTACCCATAAAAAGGAGACAAATTTATCTTTGGCATTCACTTACATCACCTTTATTTGTTGTCAGCTATACCAAAAGAATTTCTTATTTTTTTCTATATTTTTTCATCCCCTGTTTACATTTCTATTTTCTTCCTACTCGTGTTTTTTTTTTTTGTCTTGAGTGATGCCATCAATTTCCAATATTTAACTTGTCTTTTTATGTTCATTTTATTTTTGTGTGTGTTTTTTTTATTTTCTCTCTTCAACCGTTCACCACAAATTCTATTAGACATGTGAAATATTCAATTTTTCAATGTTAAAACCAAATAGAATCCATAAAACAAACCGGAGGAGGTTTTCTTTTTTCGTTTTTGTATTATGACAAAAACATAAGAATGATGAATATTGGCAATGGCTTTGAAACAAAAAGAAATTCTGGGAAATAAATATTTTTAGCTTTTTTCCAAATGGATATCAATGTAAAGACTAATCCTTTTAGTATTTGAAAAAATGGCTGTCATTTTTAATTTTTTATGATTGCCATTTTTTACATAATAAAATGTTGAGACACTTCCCATGGAACACCCTTTGTGAGACATTTGTGTAAGCCAACAAACACTTAGGTGTAAAGGTAAACATACAAAGAATATTACTGGGTTTGAAGTGGGGATGAGAGGTAGGGAGGGTCTCGGGATAAAGTATCCTGTTTTCTTCATTCTGTTACAATTCAATTTTCTTTCCAATTTCGCCGTCTATCCACCTTTCCTACTTCATCACTTTGCCACGAACTCACACACACACATACATACTAACACATCTATAAAAACTCTCTTCCACTGAATTGATTGTGTGATGGTCTTGTGGTTTTCTGATGTTTTCTTTTCATTCGACCATATTGAAGTCAGTGGTTTTTGGTTGAATTCTATATAAAAATTGTGGAGTTTTTTTGCCTGTCTGTCTGGTCGGTGCTCGTTGGTTGCTTGGGTGAGTATTAAGAGTTAAAGAAAAATTGGTTTGTTACATTCAGGCTACAAATGAAGCTGTTTCCGGTTAGACTATCTGTCAGTGAGTTGGTTTCGTGTGTGTGTGCGAAATTGCTCTTGCAGGATTTGTCGAAGCATCATTATCGATATTATTGGCCATTGGCTAAGAGAACATGAGGTTTTCATTTTTGCGGTTAAATAAATGAGAGGTTTTTCAACCAATGTAGATATGAGGTGTGTTTAGGTGTGGGGCAAATAGGGAAATTCAAACTAAAACAGAAAGAGTTAGTTTTAAATAAAGTTGTTAGGTATGCCTTAACATTGTCACAATGACTAATGACCTTTAGTTAAGCTAACATTTCAATATCATGGCAGTGGCCTAAAAGTAGGCAAGGGAAAAAGGGATTTATTTCTTAAAAAAAATTACCTTTTGAATTAGAATATTGAGAGACATAGAGTGTGGTGCGGATTTGAAATGTCAATTTAAAATAAGAGGACCTTCGAAAATGTTTTTAAAAATATAAGCGGTCATTGAAAAATATTTTTGAAAATAGTTGCGCCAGTAAGACTTTGGAAATTTTATATTAAAAATTTACGCCTGTAAATAGACCAATCAGCCGAATTTTGAAAAATATTTTCAAAAATTCATTCAGAAAATTATTAAAAATCGACGCCTTTAAAATTATCTTTTGAAAAATTTACACCTGTAGACCATAAAAAATATATTTAAAAACCCTAGGTCTGCAATCAAGACTTAAAAGACATTATTTAAAAATCTACGCCTGAGAATATATATTTTTTGTATCTACGCCCATAAATAAAACTTGAAAAATATTTTCTCAATCTACTACATTAAATAAAATTGAATTTTATTTTTTAAAAATCGACGCCTATGCTTTAAAATTTATTTTTTAAATTCGCTTATAAATAGACAATAATAATCCACGCCTTTTTACAGAAATTTCACTTCGTATTCGAGAAATTTCACTTCGTATTCGACTTCCCCTATAACTTCTATAAAAATCTTATATATTTTTTAAAAATCGACGCCCATACCTATGCTTTAAAATTTATTTTTTTTAATTCGCCTATAAATAGGCAATAATAATCCACGCCTTTTTACAGAAATTTCACTTCGTATTCGAATTCCCCTATAACTTCTATAAAAATCTCCTGATTCCATATTAAAGCAAACAGAGGCAAAAATAGAAAACATTATTGCCTTGTTTTCTAAATTAAATAGAAATTCAATAACTCAGTGACTTGGCAATTAAAGCGACATTTCATACTTCAAAGAAGAATGATTGAAAGAAAGGACGAAAAAACTAGAAGCAGCAAATATTATATATGTGTGTCATTGTGGAGCACAACTAGATTTTTCTAATACAAGTCCAAGTTTTTTCTCCTTTTTTCAAATTTATTGTAGACGGTTGCTTTCTTGCTCTTTGGAGTTGCTGTTTATTGCACGAAGTACGCCTGCTAGTATGCCATAGTTTATGTTTTATTTCATCTTCTTCTATATGTATTTTTTTTTTTTTGCAATTTTGTGCTTGTGTGTTATAAAACTTGCATTTCATGCTCTATTAACGTGAATATAGAAATTCTCATATAAACTTATTTATGCAATCTCACTAACACCGCTTCAGTGATTTTTCATATTTTCCTATTTTATTATTTTTGCAACGATATAAACGATGTGACATCGTAAAGTACATAGAGCCAGAGATTGGGTTGGGTGTGGAGGTGTTGACAATAAAACAGAGAATATTGTTTGGTATAAACATTTGGTGGGAGGGGTATTTAAATAAAAGTGATTTAAGTAGCATTTAATCCTAGAAACGATAAATACTTTAATCACTTGGCTTTTAATCGATGAAACTGGATATTTTTTTGAATTGGTGGAAAATGGTCGGATATATAAAAATAGAGGCCTAAAATGTAGTTTCCAAAGTAAAAATAAATTATTTAATTTGTTTTGTAACATGAAAAATTTACCTTAATATTTTTATAGACCCTTTACAATTATTTTCCATTACCTTACCACATTCCACACTAAACTTTTTGCACCCTCCTCCATCCGTTGTTCCATAAACTCTGGCACTTGAAAACAAAATTTTTGAATTTAACCTCAAACGGACGGCAAATTTGTTCAACAAGCAGCAAAAACCAGAAAACTTTTCTTGAAATTCAAATTAAAAAAGCCCTTAAACTCCTTAGCAGAAACCACACCCATTCGAAACAAAATTCTTGACAAGAGACAGAAACGGAAAAATAGGAAAAACTAAAACCCAAAACGACAAATGTTAAGCTTAACCAAAAACAATCATTATAAGCAGCAAACTTTGATTTGCACTTCATTTTGTGACCATTTGTTGTCGACAAATTCGTAAAAGACACACACACACCCCCACCCACCCACATCAATAGTGGTGCCGAACTCAAGGATTTTTGTCCAAGATGGGTATTAACACTCATAAGTTTTGTGTTAAACTTTTAGTTTGGTTTTTTGTTGTTGTTGTAGTATATCATTAGATTTCTATTTCTCTTTCGTCCGTTTCTATCTTATT
This sequence comes from Musca vetustissima, assembly GCF_032173495.1. Classification (NCBI taxonomy): domain Eukaryota; kingdom Metazoa; phylum Arthropoda; class Insecta; order Diptera; family Muscidae; genus Musca; species Musca vetustissima. The sequence continues at coordinate 478,617 of NW_026884077.1, forward strand.
CTCCGGACAATGAGGATTGAACGACGACAAGCAAAAGTCACAAAAGCAATGGCAATCAGAAACGTGTATAACAACCAGTAGTCCAGTTGTTATGAAGAACCAGAAATTGGGTGCGGTTTCCTGTTCATAAATTTTCACACAATTTTCTAGTTTTTACTCTACTTCGGTGTTTTTTTTCATAAAGTTGAGTCCACAAGTGTTTCGGAAAAAAGTCATCATAGGCAAATTTGTGTGTATGTCATAGGAAGAAAGGAAGGTTTGACAGCAACGCAAAGAACATGTCCTTCATCTATTTTGGTGGTAAATGGTCTAACTAGAAGTTAAACTACTTTTGGAATTTTAGGCGAGAACATAGCTTAAGAATTGTGAATTGATATGAAAATTTCCTATAGGAAGTTTTGGATGATATGAAATATTCTATTAATAAAATATATATTAATTTGTTAGGAAAAAAATATATCAAGAACATAATTAAAACCTTTATTTTGAATTATGGACATCTGGGCGTATAACTATTGTCACTACTCATACGATCCAGAGCACCTTGAACCTTGGGCGTATAACTATTGTCAATACTCATACGAATCAGAACACCTGGGGCCTATGAGTAAAATTACGATCAAAATTGAGACTTTCAGTATTATAAATTTTTTAATAATACAAAAATCTGATATCTAGTTTTTACTGCGCAAATTGTGATTAGGGTTTCATGACGTAAATGATATTATTTCATTATATGACAATACTCATAATGTTTAGGATACTTCAATTCGATTAAGGTTCTACAGATCTGGATTACAAATCTAATCCAGTTCTGAAGAAATTAAAGTACTCAAGGGTTTCATTATTGTTTGCTTTAATTAAAAGCATATATAGCGTATGACTATTGTCAATACTTATACAACCCATGAGATTTCAATAATATATCAATATGACTTTGGTTTAAGCATTTTAAATGAAGCCAAGAAATGCATGGAAAAAAATACGGTGATATTTAATTTAGGAGGTATTAACAAGTTGTCGATGAAATTATAGACAAAGGTGGCGTATAACTGTTGACGATACTCATACGGCCCAGACCACTTCCTTTCGAAATGAATAACATATAGAAATCGATGTGTAGAACAAATGATGCAGGTGAGGTAATGTTTACCTCGTAGGTGATCAGGAAGCCACGATTTTTAATTAACTCGATTAAATCGTTCATTTTAAATTGTGATTATAGGTGTCGTATAACTGCTGACAATACTCATACGGCACAGAACAACAGTTTATAAAAATAAGTACGGAATATTCGCGATTAAAAAAGGCTGAGAAGTTTGGAAATATTCTGTAAATACAATAAATTTTCGTTCGATTTTTCTTAAGCAGAAATAGGGATTAATTTTCTCGAAATCTTTGTTAAAAAAGTTAACAAGAGGTGACGTATGTTCATACTCATACGATCCAGAAAACTTCATTCAATAAGAAATAAATATATAATTCGATGTGGAAAAGAATGATTCAGGAGAAGGGATGTTTATTACCTCATTTTAAATTATGAGTATAGGTGGCGTATAACTATTGGCAGTACTCATACGTCACTGATCAACAGCCTATGAAAATATGTATGGTCTATTTGCTACCACGAAAAGGCTGGGAATTTTTAAAAATGTCTGTAAATACAATAAATATTCATTCGTTTTTAATAAAGCAAAAAAAAGGGATACATTTTCCCTTAAACTAAGCGAGATAGATCTTTTTGAATTATGGGAATATTGAGCGCATAATTATTGATAATAATCATACGACCCAAAGCACATGAACCCAATATAGAGATTCATATATGCCAAAAGGTGAATTCCAAATTGAAGAAAAATAAAGATGGGAAGAACTGAATCCTAAAGAGGTATTCAAACCAAGAAAATGTATATATTTTATTATACTGCATAATTAAAAAATATAAAATTCAGTTCTCTTCACTGTTCGGAGCGTGTTGAATCGAATCCTGGGCATCACAGGCGGATGATTGAAATTGGAAAGGTTTTTGTGGCGTTTTCCACGATGAAGTCATACGTTGTTCCTTATTTTTTTCCATATGAATGACTTTTTATAACAAATTAAAACATTATTACTATGGTGCGTATGATTACTGACAGTACTTATACGCCCCTTTTCATTATTTGTTTAACTATCGCATAAAAAACTTCTGAATGATATATTTTGCCAATTTTGCATTCAAAATAAACTCCATTGTAGGTTGTTGACTTTAACGCCTAACTTCAAATATCTGCAACTTATTTCTTTTTCTTGTAATAATTCTCTAACCTCCGACTGTATTTTCTATGTTTCCCTAATAACATTTATATATGATTTTCTATCAGATTATCTCTAGATAGCATGATTTTCTTGCCATGATTTGATTCTCTCTCTGTTAGCCGATGCTCTCTAGCACATTGTAAATATGTCATAGCATAAATTGTGTAAATGGCCTTGCAGGGGATTAAAGTCATGCATATACATATATGTAGTTATGTGTATGTGGATACATATAGCAGACGTGGTTTATAATTCTATTTCCGTTTACGTTTAGCATGAGGCCAACAGCAAGAAATCACACATGTTATACTACTAAGTCTACTGACCTTTTGCCTTCTACGTTCCGGATGAAGTGATTTCGTTTTTCTATTGTACTTTATGTGGATTTTCTGTTCAAGGAGATTCGAATAAAGGTAAATGTTTGTATGTACGGCTGTTCCTCTGGACAACGTTTTCTTCTTCTTCTTCTTTGCTATAGTTGCCTTGACTTATTTACCTTAGTAATGTTGTACAAAGATTTGAATATGTTTTAAGGAAATGCTCTAATCGAGGTCCACACAACATTTTGTGGTCGGAAATATTTCATAATCGGCTTCCACATGGAGTTGATTTTCATGATATGCCATTTTGATGAAAGGATTATTGGAGGTAAGTATGGGAGGGATATTATTTTCCCTCTTTTTATGAGGATATATGTATAAAATCAATGATGGTAAGTTGTGGGTTAAATAGAGATATTTTTGTGAATCGTATCGAACATCAAAAAATCCAGTTGAGGTCTCCTTTAATGACGTAAAATTGAAATATCAAAATAGGGCCATTACTGCGTATAATTAATATTAATTTATTCCCTTTGTTTTGCCCATGGTGGCGTATGATAATTAATATTGGTAAAATAAACCATACTCGAAATTTAATAGCATACACTTAGGCGAATTGAAAATGAATTATATTTTCGCATGTTTTTTGTTTTTTTCGAGTTTCCTTTCACTCGCCAAAGTTTTAATTATTGCAAATCATGTACTGATTACAAAGCAATAAACTTTTGTATATATTTTTTTTCTTCTCCACACTCAATTGAAATAGAATTATAACTTCGGTCTTTTTTACAAATACAATTTATTATTTACACAATACTTTCAATTTTTCCCAAATGGGGAAAAAGTATATAGGGGAAGCATAAAGAAAGAAAATATTGAAATCAGCAATTTTTTTGCTGTTGCTTTTCACTTAACAACAATAAGCAAACAATGCCAGCAACAAACAGAAAGTTATATGGATATGCCATAGGAAAACTAATACCGGAAAGTGAAAAGTGTTATCAGACAAAGTTGTTGCCAACAATGGAGAATAAGGGAATCCGCACAGTGTACAATGTATCCTGATAATGTTTTTTTCTTCTATGCTCCGTTCGCCCTTTCCCTGTTTTCCTTTTCACTTACATGGTTACTTTGTTGCTTTGCCTCTGCTATTGTGGCTATGTGTGTGTGGAGTTTTGTGGGGGTGGAGGTTTTGCGGGTTCGTGCTATTTATGCGTGAATGTGTTGGCAGCAGTGGTTTCACACTTATATTTATTATTCTCTCTTGAGTTATATTTCCTGCCGTACTTGTCAAGATTTATTTCAATTTTCCTACATTTAGTTGTTGCTGTTGTTCCCCCGCTTAAAAAGAAAAAACACACAGAATAGAATATCAGCTACAATCCATTGCCTGAAGGGGGCAAGGCAAAGTTTTTTTTTTACTTTTTTCGCATGTTCATTTATTCTTTTCTGTAGCTGCTTTTTTCTATTTTTTATCAAAATAGTAACACACACATGCCGTACATCCCAACACGTACACCTCATTCCTTGCTACTCTAAGAGTATTGGCAACAAGTTCCTGATAGAACTTTTACAATGTTCGTTGTTCGCTTGCTGTTTTTTGCTTTTAACTAGCAGCTATATTTTCATTTCATTTTCGTTGGCGGCTTGTGAAAAAAACCCCAACCTAGGTATGAAAGCATCTGAATAATGTAGGCACGGCAAAGTAGGGAAAATAAGAAGAAAACTAAATCAAGGCATACAGGAAATGTGTGCGTGAGTAAAGTTTATTGTTAACTTTCGGATTCACTCCCTTCTACTTACGCACACACACATAAAATAATAAACATATATACAAACACGCACGTAGAACAGAAAAAAACAACGAGAACAACAAAAAATCCTGGCAAGTACAAATATCCCTTAGAAACTCTTAGAGAATAGCAAAAATCTATGTGTACGTGGTGCGGTGCGACGGAGGAAGATGCTTACAAATGAATTACAGGGAAAAACGAGCTGCGTAAATGTGTGAAATTAATACATTCTGTTTTGTATGACTGTGAATCTCTTTTACTGCAAGTTCAAGTTGTATTAAGATCTATGAGATATTGGCTACAGCTTAGGGGGCAGTGAATTGGGAAATTATCATTTTTTGATAACTGTGGTTCCTGTAGGCGTATAAGTAATATTATATTTGGTATACAGGGTGCGTATGATTACTATCAGTACAGATATTAATTATACGCAATGTGGTAAGCAAATAAAACTTACCAAATTATAAAAGAGCGCTAGTCAATTACACAGAGCACATACACATTCTATTCCGGATTCTGGGAAAAAATATACCAACATACTTTTTTAAAGTAAAACATTCTAAAGAAAAGGAAATCCTAATAAAATCATGTGGACTGTGAGGGATCCTTTTTACCTGGGTGTGAAAAATTGTGACATCTGAGGCTCGTAAAACATAACAGGTATTCTTGAGAAGTTTCTCTATGTTTAACGTGTAACTATTTAGTTTCGTTTATGGTTAAGCGGGGTTATCGAATTTTTCTTTTTTCGAAATAAGGTCGTTCCAGCATTATGGTCAAAATCGGATGGTATTGTGCCATTTAAATGCATGACAATAAATATTGAAAAATCAGCCTTATTAAAAAGGCCAAAGGGCTACATTAACAAGCAAAATTGTACCATATGGGGATCTGAACCCCTAAGAAATGTTCTTGAGGAGTTGCGAAGAATAAATAGAGGGATAAGTAATGATTTACTGGTATTGATCTGAATAATGTTTGCCTTAAGGAGAACGGCGATAGGTTCCACACCAGCAAAGACACCATGCTCTATTGCGGGAAAGACTTCCACAGGTTGTCATCTCTCAAAGAGGTTACCACAATTGGCTACCGATCTCTTCTTTTGGAAAAAGTCAGAAGATGTCCACACCAACAGACCGGAATCGATTTAAAACCCCAAATATAGAGTATTTAAGGGTATCGAGACCATAGACAGAGCCTTTTTGATTTAGTTATGTCACATTTCATGATATAAAAATGTTAGCGGCATACCGCCACTTTTTCCGTACACATCCTGGTGGCCGTTACCTCTGATCCATTTAAATTCAAAAGTGTCAAAAGGATAGGACATTCTTTCTGTTTGAAATATTTCAGGGAGAGTATTTTCAATGTTTTAATAGCAATTGCAGGCTCCTATTTTAGCAATACAGCAGAATTTCAAATATGGTCCATATAGTCGTATAAGTTATTTTAATATAAAGTACAGGGTGCGTATGAAAATTTTTGAAATGTGTATGCTTTATAGGTATAGAGGTGAAGCCACCACGAAATTATAGTCTAAGACTGAAGAATTTCGAATAGCCTTCTCCTTACGAAGAAATTCTAATTTCCTATTAGGGAGAAAAATTATAAATTAGATTAACATGTTCTTGCCTCTGATGTCTCAAACTATTTAACTTCAAAGTGTCAAAAGAATAGGAAAATCTCTCTTTCGAGATATTTCAGAGAGAGTCTTTTAAATTTTTAATATCAATTGCAGGCTCCTTTTTTAGAAATAACAAATTTCCAAATATGGTCTATATAGTCGTATAAGTTATTTTAATATAAATTACAGGGTGCGTATGATATCTCTTGAAATGTATATGCATTATACGTATATTTATGTCAAAATTATACTAAAATTGAATAATTTCATGATATAAAAAGGTCTGTATTTATTTCTGTGTTTGCATAGTTCCTTCATAATTAACCGCCTTAAAGAATAACTTTTGCCGATTTGAGCAACTAAAAACTAAAATTCTTGCAAAAATTATAAATTAGATTAATATGTTCTTGCCTCTTGTGTCACAAAATCATTCATCAATTGAGTATGGCACATCCTGATATAATTCATTTTTTTCTTTAACGATTAATATTTCCATTTCACTGACCCCTGGCTGTCGACGCTATTCATTACACAATACTTTATTATTGCATTAGCACAAGTTCGTTTTTTCATATTCTGCTTTTTCTTCCTGCTCCTCCATTTGAATGTATCTTATTTAGCTTCTTTACTTTTTGTTATGTTAGCTTGTTATTCTTATTGCCTTGCTTATGACCTTCTTTGCATTTTTATTTGTTACTCTATGTGAGTATGTGTGTGTGTGTGCTTAGGAAAATTTCACTTCAACATAACCTTCTTTTAACCTCTTATCTATGCTACAACAAAGTCTTGGCAGGCAGCTAGCTGGCTGGCTGACTGTCTATCTGCTAACAGCTTGGCATGGTCCCCTATTTATGCATATGGAGAAGTCGTACATCAAATAGTCCCAGTCCCAGCTGGTTTCACATAAGGAACCAACTGAAAAAAACATAATCAAAAACCCTGTACTTAGAATCAAATCAAATAGCGAAGGGACTGATGAGGGTGGTGGCGATGTTGAAGATTCATGTTATGACTGTGATATGTGTAATTTTTTAGAATTTATAACTTTGACTTGCTTTTGGCTGGGTGGGTTGCTGTAATGCAACATAAATATTTGCTTATCAGGAGTTTTTTTTTTTTTTTTGAAATATGTAAAGCGATTATAATTTGTAAAACCAAGAAATGAGGTAGAAGGCATAAAAAACATTATAAATGTGAAAATTTCTTGGCAACAATTAATACAGAGAATTTTTATGAATGACGAAAATATTTCAAGTGAGTTATCTTTCCCAAAAGAGAGCATAAAATATTGTTTTAAAGTAATTTTATAATTTAAACAATTTTAAAGCCAAATTTATTTTTTATTTTTTAAATTGCTAATATGTTTGTGAAATCTAAATTAATTTTTTAATGATTTTCAATAATCTAAATACACCCTCAATGACACATTAATTCTAGAAAAAATCCAAACACACCTTGGGTGATAATAGGATTTAAAATTTAATTTTATATAATCAAAGACAAACAAGAACAAAAATGGAAATCTCTTGTTAAACAGAAGCTGGAAAATATACTAGGGGACTTGTGTGTATATAAACAATGCCTAAAAATATGCAAATAATCATAAAGTACCCAGCATGACATTGCAAATAAATAGGTACTAAATTCAAAGTCAAATAGAATAGAGTGTACTCTAGGGATAAAAAAACAGGCAGGACAAGTAAATAAAATGGAGCAAATCACATGGGGTTTCCTGAGAACATAAAGTAATTATTTTCAGGGGAAAAAAATAAATAAAATAAATAAATGAATGAAAAAATGAGAAAAAGGAAACTAAGGAAGAAGGAAGTTGTGTGGATACTTCAAAGCAAATGTCAACATGAGTGTTTACTAAGAAAATTTTTTCTATGAAAATTTTCTTGAGTTCCATGGAAATATATCTTTTGATTATCCATGAGAAATCATTATCAAATGTTTCATTCAGAAAAAAATGTAATTGAAGAAGTCCATTCGACAGTCTATGTAACACACTACTTAGGAAGTATTTCGAAGCTTTATGTGATGAATAAATTGTTGGCATTACACGGAGTTTTCCGAAGAGAGAGAGACTATCTGCAATTACCCGGAGTTTCGGTAGATAAGAAGATATAATCATTTAATAGTTGATCAAAAATAGTTGATCACTACTTTAAAAATTCACAAAAAATGACGATAATCTTGTGGTCATAGTTGCCAAACCAAAACGATTTTTTGGGACGCCTTGAACCACCTTCTCCCACCGTAATACTGAAACTGGTGAAAACGATTTATAAGGATTTGCCTATTTCGTACCTCGCAAATATTTTAGCATCGTATTTCGCATAATGTCTTGGTTCTATAGCTGGTCGCTCGTCGACTACTTAATATATTTGCAAATTGGGTCTTTGAAAAGTGGGACAAATTCTAAGATCCCATCGAAAACACATCTCGACATATGAGACCAGTTCCACTTTGGAGAATGGAAAAACAAGGAGAGTCATTTCTTGTTTTTAATATCATTTGCAGGCTCTTTTTTAGCAATAACTAATTCCCATATATACCCTATGTAGTCTTATAAGTAATATTAATATAAAGTACAGGGTGCATATAGTGGTGGAGTGGTAATATTAAAAAAACATAGATTTCTACAATATTAATACAAAATACAGCGTGCGTATGATAACTCTTGAAATGTGTATGTATTAGTTGGAGGGTGAAGCCTCTTCTTTTAAATTTAAAATTAAACCTATATTTTATTCGCTGTTGCGAATGATAAAGAAAAAAAATATAAAAAATGATAATGAAAAAATCAAAAAGCATATTATTAAGAAGCCTACCCTACATGTGATTATTTGGAGCGTTTAAAGTCCGACTGGATAAAGGGATACTACTTTTTTCTCAAATGATGTCGAAGAAAGATGTTTTTTAATTATTTGATTGGATGTCGAGGGTATTTGGACAGCGTTTCAGTTCAATACAGTTTCTTTTTTCACTTATGGAAGTTACCGAGGACATTTGCGGGGTAGCCACCTTGCGATTTGGTTATGGAAATTTCATGAGAAGATTATGTGCTGAAAAGGTGTTTGTGATGATGGAGTGTGTTTTTTGGGTTATCTGAGAGAGCCAAACTTCTGGTCGGCTTCATGGCAAAAAACATCTTCTACGGATGTTTTGCGATAAAAGGCTATTGAATGGTCTCTTGGGATTTTTTATGGACGAGCAAATCATACTGTTCTATGAATGAATACACCCACTATTCAGTAGGAAAAAAACATCCTGTTTGCTTCTGTAGGAAGATGAGTTATAATGGTTGGTATGGAAGAGAGCGGAGGGGTCTGCTATGGAAAATGCCTTTTTTTAAGGAAGAATACCTTTTTTAATTCTCGTTTTTTTGTTTGGTTCTAAAATTTTTTTTATTAAATTCAAGTTAATGTTGAATACTACCTTTTAAGACTCTATGTGAATATTAGTCCGTGAAAAAGAAATGTTATTTAAAAATTTCCGCTTGTTTGGTCCATTAAAAATATTCTTCTAATAAATCCAGGCTTATGCTGGTCCTTGAAAAAAAAACTGAGTAGATTTCCTCAGTGGTTATCTATAATAAATGGCCCAAGCCTTCATGGGAAATGTTTCTGATAACTGGGAGAAGTTCGAATTTACTTTTAAATTATTTTCTCTAACGATTTTTCTTGGAAATTGGCTTATAGCACTTGAAAAAATAATGTATAGAATAAATTCTGTAAGCCTAGAATAGTATCAGACAAAGCAAAGCATATGCTCTTTTTGTGCGCAAAAAAAAAAAACACACACACACAAAGTGGCTCAGCATCCGACCCTGATATAGAATATGGACCATCCAGATAAACGGGTTCTAGTCTTCTATGAGACCTTGTGGGCACAGGTGCAAAGGAGATCTTTTTCTCTCCAATGGAAGAGTGTGCGCTGTGGTCTCCCCGAATTTTACAAAAATCCATTCAACTCTTATGGGACAATGAGCCCATTTATCCTAAGGTCCCCTGCAAGCAACTCTTAAACTGGACATTATTTTTAATTGCCAAGTGCAAATAAAAACAAACTCAAATATTTGTATATATGTGTGTATGTTTTTAATTATTATTGCATAATTATCACATAACGGTAATGAGGAAACATAGCTGTTGGATATATCTGTTTATTTCTCTATTGCCGTTGAACACACATTGTATGAATTACACATATATGCTTTCCTACGCCTAAAAGTATGCAAACATTATCATGTGTCGGTGTTGAGTGGCTCTTGTCAATCTATACACTTGCAGCTATTATATCACATATATAATTAAATTTTTCCATTAACATTTAACTTTGGCAAAAAAAAAATTAAATAAAATATAAAATACAATAACAACAGCAACAACTGTGTAGAAAAAGAAAACATATTATGGTGGTGTGTGAGAGTGAGTGTCTTTCTCTGTGTGTGTGTGTGTGTGTAAAAGGAAATATTGTTAAAGTACACAACACAATATTGAGCAGTTCTGGACCTTTTGTGTTTTTAACAAGAGTCATACAAAAAATATTGTTATTGTTGTTGTTATTATTGTTATTGTAGGAAATCTGGTTTGTTGCCGTTACCGCTCTCTTTCTTGCCGTGCCTTTTTGCTTTTGGTGTTGGTAAAGACCATATTGTCAACACTTAATAGCACTTGTGGTTTAACACAAAAATCACTTTGTTTTAATATTAAAAAATATATATGTAACGCCCTGTTTATATACATACACACAAGAAGTTAAATTACATTAAAACACAAACACATTTCCCATGTACGCATATAGGTATGTGTGCGTGCATTTTTAACTACCCACTTTTGGAGTCTGGCAACATCCCGGAAATCTGGCCATGTGAAAATGTCTAATGATTATGATGACAATAATGGTGTATGAGTGATTGCCATACAAACCGCTTAAAACCACAAGCCCAGAAGTATGCAACATACATGGCTTAAAGGTGAATTTGTGGCAGTCATGCTTAAAGCCCGATGGATTAAAGTCAGTTGGAATTTTGTTGGGAAATTTTGTAAATAAAAAAGTTTTAAATAACTTCTAAGCCAGTTCAAAAATGTATTTCTTGTTTTTTTATTTCAATGCAAATCTCCATTCATCCCACATGTTTCTACTTTATCGAGTATATTAAATTCATGTTTTCACGAAAATTCTTCAAGTGTTCCATCCAAGTGCTTATCTCCTTCTGTTAAAATATGGCACCTATAAATGTGTGAGCCGTCCTGGCGTTTGTGTATAGCTGTTTTATGTATTCTCGAGTGTTATTTTTAACGCAAACTTAAGCATGGCCTTTGAACTTGATCCTGCCCCATAAGAACTTAGAACCTAAAGATATGCTTTATTTTGTTGGGCATTTTATTTTATTTTGTTGAGACAACTTAAAGTATGTTTTGTTTTTTATTTTGTTATGATATTTTTGTTGTCATGTCTTATTTTTTATTGCTTTGTTTTGTCTTTGGTAATACCTCAATGAAGTTGTTGTTACTGTGCTTTTTTTGTTTCACACGAAGTTCATTTATGTCATGTCCTGAGCCTTGTCCCTGACCCTCAAATGACCTTAGCTGTGTGATGGTGACACTTATCCCAATGTAAAATAATAAAAAAATCTCTCTGTTTGGAAGGACATCAAAAATATGAAAATCCTCAGGTCATCAAAATGTATGAATCTGCTGTTGTTTTTTTGCTGTGAATTTTTCCATTGGGAAGAAATTCCAAAACGAGGCTGCGTTGAAATGTCTTTGTTTGCAGAGATTTACATTTGAAATTATTATTAATATTTTGTCTGTTTGTTTCGGCATTTGGGAGCTGTTATTTTTTCCAGATTAAACAGCAGCTGTCAGTTATAAGGAAAACAGTCCTGCAGTGACCATTTTTGAAAAAAAGTATTTTTTGTCATATTGAGGACAGTTTCACCTTAAATTCTTGTAGGTTAATTCATTGGAAAAGATGAGAACTAAATCATGAAGGAAATGTTCTTAAAGACTGGGAAATATTCAATTTTTATTTTTTTAAGAATTTATATCTGAACATAGAGGGCTAAATGTGGGATCCTCTATTGTAGAGAAAATTAACCTTCTTGAATAAAAAGGACAAAAGAATAGATTTCCTCAATAATCAAGGAAAATGTTCCTGATAGCTAAGAGAAGTTTTACCTTTCTTTAATAATTTTTGTCTCTAAGTATATTTTCTTGAAAATTTTAGACCGCTAATGACATCACCTAGTATTGGCGCTGGTTAAGGAAAGTAGTAAAGTCGGACTTTGCCGACTATATGATACCCTTCACCACTTTGGGTAGATTCAACATATGTATCCTTAAAGACGTCGATTTTTCGAAGGAAAATTGAAATGAAATTGAACGAACTTAAATATGTGACCTTTGTCTATATCTAAACCGACTAACATCAATCCCTACACATGCCATTCTGCAACATAAGCTAAATTTTGTAAACCGATTAAAAGCAAACTTAACACACGCTATTCGGTATGCTGCACTGTTTATAATTTAATTTCAATCAGACACTCATTGATTATTTGGTGTACAATTAACATGAATAAGTCGAAATTATATATGGAAGCTATGCTATATCTATATCTGAACCGATTTTAAGGAATCTTATCCGAGAATAATTTATATTATCTTCAGTACGTTGTATCAATCGGCCTAGCTATGGATCTTTAGTGCACCATTTACCTAAAATCGGGCGAAACTATATATGGGATCTATATCTAAATTTGAACCGATCTTCCTAGATTCAATTCAGTACGCTATCCCAAAATTCGTGCAAATCGAAACTATATATGGGAGCTATATCTAAATCCGAACCGATTTTCACGAAACTTAGCACACGTCATTCTAGACTTAATTCAGTACACTATGCCAAAATTCGTGCAAATCGAAAGATTCTCAGAGACTTTGGTGCACCATTTACCAAAAATCGGCGAAACTATATATAAGAGCTATATCTAAATCAGAACCGAATTTCAAAAAACTCAGCACACGTCTTTCTAGACTTAATTCAGTACGCTATGCCAAAATTTGTGCAAATCAAGAGATTTTGAGGGATTTTGATGCGCCATTTACCAAAAATCGGTCGAAACTATATATGGGAGCTATATTTAAATCTGAACCGATTTTCACGAAATTTGGCACACATCTTTCGAGGCTCAATTCAGTACGCTATGCCAAAATTCGTTCAAATCGAAAGAATTTGGGGGACTTTGGTGCACTATTTACCAAAAATCGGGCGAAACTATATATGGGAGCTATATCTAAATCTGAACCGATTTTCACGAAACTTGGCACACATCTTTCGAGGCCAAATTCAGTACGCTATGCTGAATTTCGTGCAAATCGAAAGATTTTCAGGGGTTAAAGTCCGTAAATCGGACAAAAATATATATGGGAGCTATATCTAAATCTGAACCGATGTGTATAAAAATCTAGAACTATAGTTTGAGTTTGAAAATATATTAAAAAAAATCAACCCCGAAAAAAATATAAAAAAGAAAAAATGAAAATATATTTAAAAATATTTTAGCTATAGAGGTGGATTTTTAAATTCGGTCTCTAATCCACGCCAACGGTGGATGCTTTAAAACATATTTTTAAACCCAAACTAAAGGTCTAGATTTTTTAAATTTTTTAATAAATTTTTTTAATTAAACTGTCCATTCCATGCGGAGTTAAAATAAGTTTTTTTTTGTTGTTTTTAGTTTTGAAAAGTCATATACCCCCTATACATTTTTTTTCGTTAATGATATTGAAATTACATATTTTGCAAATATTTTCGCTCAAAAGCGAACCCATATCCCGCCTTCAACATACACATGTAACTGAAACTCCTCCATTTTGCAATGTTTGCACATTTTAAGCTCAGAAAAAAAGTTGTTGTTGTTTGGAAACTCCTTCACTGATGATGTTGAAAAGTTTCGAGTTAACTCCCCCGCAAACTATTTGTTTTTGATGAGCGAATGACAAAAAGTAATTTAAAATGCCAAAAACTTATTTTAACTTGTGCTGAAATGCAACAACATAATAATTCATAACGAGGTAAAAAAAAACTATATATGTATATTTATTTCAAAACAATGTTGCGAGGCGGTTGTATATGAATTTTGTATTCATATATTATAATTTTTTTTAATACAAATATAGTAATTTTTGTGTTTACCTTAATGCAGGACTCGGTAAACATAGAACTTTTTTCCCCGCTGATGCCAGGGATGAATGATTCAAATGCTCGAGTGGGGAGGGGGTAGGGCAAAGTAAAAAAGTTCGTATCAACATCAAAACACTGTTGAGGCTCTAAATCTGCATATTTATGCACCAACAGTATTCAGTCACTGCGAATGAAAAACAGCAACAACAACACTAACAACAAAATAAACAACATTGCAAATGAAAAATTATGTTGTTTTGCATTGTGTTGTACAAATAAACAGAAAAACTTATTTTGTGCGAGATGCAAAAAAAAAAACTAAAATAGCAACACCAACAATAACGAAAAAAATGAATTATAATTTATAATAAGTATGTTGTGCGGAAAAAACTCAGTTCCCAGTACATCATCACATGGCAGATAGAACAAACATCCACAGCACTATCAGAGCCCACAGCTCCCAGCAGCCACTCACTCTCTCCCTACCATCACACACACACACCCACAACTCTAATAACTTTGACATTTTTGTTTGTTAGATGATGCGATTACATTATTTTTCTCTGAAGTTTGTTGTTACAAAGTATGAAAAATATGTTGCATATTTTAAGGGTATTAGAGCGAGAGATTTTTTTTCTGATGGTGGTGCTGGTGTACTCTAACAAAAATATTTTAGTCCCTTTTTTGTGAAATGGCTGTACTGTGTGCGTTTTTTGTTGCTGTTTTGCTTTCCTAGGAAATCACATAATTTGTTGGCCAACAATAACAATGATGAGAAAATGTCATTCTAGAAAATAACAAGGGCAACAGGGATGGTGAGGGGAGGGGAGGTTGGAAGAAGCAAAATAAATCTATTTACAATTTGTAGCAAAACAATCCGGCGTTTGATGTGTGTGAGGTATTTTTCTTTTTTGACTAATGCTAACGAGCATTTGCCAAGCTTGTTGTCATCATGAAAAAACCAATTTCATTATCCTCCACCTCGCCGTCGTCATTATCCTCAACATCGTCATTGCAGATATGCTAATAAATGTTTATTAATATGGACAGTAATATAATTTGTGTGGAATTTCGTAATAACCACGAAAATTTCGGTTTTTGAAAGGTTGTTGTCAATTTTGTCGCTGTTGATGTGGTTGTTGTTTTTGTTGTTAACAAGAATATTTAATATGTCATCCAATCAACAAAAATTATGTGTAAACTTTGTTGATTTAATTTTGTTGTTTTAAGTGCCAAAATTTTAGATTGATTTTTAACAAGGTTTTGGTGGGGTCAGTTTAAGGGGGGGAGAAATTTACTGAGGTAGATGAGTCCCTAGTGGATGGTCATAAACATCAGTGGAGTGGTCAATTTGGGTGGAGAAATTCACTGAAAGAGATGGGAGGGTGCATGTAATACATTTTGGATTAATATAAACAGTGGATTTTTTTTAATACAGCGAATTTCCGTTAAAGTGAAGACCTTAGGAAAAATAATAAAAAACATCACGTGGTTAGTGAAAAAATTATTGTCTGTAAATGTTAAATTGTAAACAAAGTACAGGTCGCATTTATAATCCGAAATGATTTGAATGAAATTTGGCACAGAGTACAGAATTAGGCTCAGAATGATGTGTGCCAAGTTTCGAGAAAATTGGTTCAGATTTAGATATAGCTCCCATATATAGTTCCGTCCGATTTAAGGTAAATAGTGCACCAAACTCCCTATATATCATTCGATTTGCATGAAATTTGACATAGAGAACTGAATTAGGTCCAGAGTGATGTGTGCCAAGTTTCGAGAATATCGGTTCAGATTTACATATAGCTCCCATAACCTAACCTAGACGTATTGAGCTGCAGCGACAACGTTGACTAGGTAATGTTGTAAGAATGGATGAAGATGCCCCAGCCCAGAGGGCATATAAAAGCGAATCAGCTGATGGTGCACGCAGAAGGGGAAGGCCACGAATAAGATGGAAAGACCAAGTGGAAGACACCATTGCCAAATGTGGTCTTTCAAATTGGAAAGACTGCGCAAAAGACCGACGCTCCTGGAAATCTTTTTTAAGGTTGGCTTATGGAACGAAAGTTCTGTCACAAGCCAGCTAAGTAAGTAAGTTTAGACGTGGTATTTTTAAATAGGTTTTCCATCCCTATCGATAGCTGTGGATTTTTTAAGAATAGTTTTTCAATCCCTGTCTTTAGGCATGGAGTTTTTAAAAAACATTTTTTCAATTCCTAATCTTCTTTTTATTTTTTGTCCACCTCAAAAGACCTTTTGCCAACAAATTCTATTATTATCACAAAAACTTTTCTGTTTTACATTTCAATTAAGTAATTAAGATATCACATAAAAAACAAACTTCTAACACTTTTGTTAATATTCACTTAAGGTTGGGTAATCCATTGGTTACATTTTCGTTAATGATTTTCGTGCCTTTACCCCCAAAAATACATTTTTAAACACCTCCAACCTTTCCACTTTTCACTCCCTAAAAATACCTGAAATTAAATGTTAAATATATTTATTATCCAACAACTTTTTTCTTTTTCCTATCCTAACCTAACCTTTAATTTTCAATTTTTTTCAGTTAGGAATTGTTAATTCTATTGCCAGGTTCCCAGGACACACCGAGAGAAAAAGGAAGACAAACAGAGAAAGCTCACAAAAAAAAAACTGGCTAGCTGTACATAAAAAATTAACATTTGACATTAAAGCTTAACGGCAAATAAAATGAAAGTTGAAAATAGCAGCAACAACAACAACAGCAGCAAAAAACGAAAACTTTTCGCCCCCAAAAGTATATAACAAAGTCAATGGTTAATTGCGCCAAAAAGTATGTTAACATTGGTCATAGTCATTTATTATAAGGCATGGCATAGTATGGCAGATATACACACATACATATATAGCAGAGCACAGCACATTCACCTCAGCAAAAATATACTAAAATAGAATTTGTGTGTGTGATGTGTATGAGTGTGTGTGTGTTCTACTGAGAGACCATATGGACACTAAACATGTTATAAATATTTAAAATACGAGGGTAGTATAGAGAAATGACAAAACTCAAATATTAATTGTGCTTCAGAGGAAAATTTCGTTCCCCTAACTAACTGACAGTTTCAAAACTATTTACCTTCATTTCCATTTGACCATAAACAATCTCCTGACCAACCTCATTTAGGAGGCATATAAAAAAGTTTTACTTTTTTTTGTACCTCAATTGTCGAAAATAGAGAAACAAAAAACCTGATACTTTTTACTTTAGGTCATGGTATTAAACTAAACACATGCAACATTGTATAGTGGACAACACACATGCATGCATATACACAATTACATATGGAGGATATAGTTTTTTATTTTTCTAAATACGACCTCTAAATAGAACAAAATACAACAACAACAGTAACACAAAAAAGGTGAATATTGAATAGTTTATTGCTGTGACCATGTGTTTGGTATTTGGGTAAGACCGCAAAACTTACTACTATTTTTTGCTGTTGTTGTTCTTGTTTTTTTGTATGTGACAAAAAACCTCATAATAATGTTATTTGTTTTGTTATTGTTTTTGTATATCTAATATAAGTTTTCGCTTTTTGTTGTTGTTTTTGTTATTGCTGTTTTCAAAGTTACTTGATGATGACACTATCTTTTCACTGTGAGGATTTTGTGTGACAGTTTTTTCCAAAGTTTTTCTTTTTTTAATTTTTTTTCCCTATTTTGTTTTTGTGGAGAAAATTCCGTTTGCGGTCAGGTGGAAAATTTATGTGAATGAGGTCAAATGTGATGACCATTAAATTTATGGTCTTTGCATATGCGAAATGACAATGTTGAAAACCACATGAACAGGAGATAATAAATGCTAAGAGAATATGAGATTAGATGGAAGATTTGGAAGGAAAAGAGGAAATTATCTGCAAAAGTACAATTTTTAGATAAAGGAAATAATAGGTATGATAATTTTGAAATTTAGTTTGAGAAGAGGGTTAGATCTGTACCACCTATCGTTGACAAAATTTAGTCCTATTTTCAAGGTTCAACCATAGTCGTGGATTTTTTAAAAAACATTTTTAAACACCTATCCACAGCCAATATATATTCTTTTAAATTTACATTTTTTAAATTTTTATTTTAAAAAGGCCTTAACCACAAGCCTGATTTTTTTAATTATTTTCAAAGGTCTAAACATATGCGTGCATTTTTAAAATATTTTTTCAAAGCACTAACAATAGACTTGAATAAAAAAAATCCAATGCTCTAAACATAGATGTGGATTTGTAAAAAATATTTTAAAAGCTCTAAGCATCCTTAATCATAGGCGTGACTTTTTAAAAATTATTTCAAAGCCCATGGATTTTTCTGAAAACATTTGTTAAGACCTAACCATAGGAGTAGATGTAAAAGTAAATAATTTTTCAATCCCTTCTATAGGTCCTCGACCTGTACGATATCTTTTAAAGGACCTCGATCGGCAGAAGACGTCATTTTATTTATTCATATAAGACATTTCAAGGACCTTTTTATAGATCTTCTGTCTATAGAAGACCTTATAAATATACTAGAGTTAGTCTACCAGATATCACTCCAGAGGTTTCTACTTATAAAAAATGTCGTTAGTTTTAGGGGGCTGTAGGAGTCATTCGAAGGGTCTTCTCTTTAGACTTTCAGTGGTCTTTTATTTACAGATGATGTCCTTCATTTATAGGGAACCTTCAATAAGTCATCGGTCTTTTTACATAAGGATTCCTAAAGGTCTCTTACCTTGAAGTCTTCTGACTATAGAAGGTAGAATGAACGGCCCTTTCAAATATTTTCTATTTATGGAAGGGGTGTCATTCTAGGTGTATACTTTCAACTTACAGGAAAGCTTTTAGATATCAATTTTTTATAGGTGATTTTCTAAAGGAAGATATGGAAAATCCTTTAGAGGTCTACTGAGGGTTTCGTTCAATAAAATGCCTGTTTGGATCCTCTAGTTTGTCATCTAGATCACTTAGTGGAGATCTCAACATTTTAAAATATCGAATAAAATAAATATATTTAGAAATAAAAGCTTTGGATACTTATGACCACAGCAAATATGGTCCTAACTAGCCCAATTTTTTTTTAAGAATAAGTATTTTTTTATATTTCCTTCCTTCTCACTATTTTTCTTCAAACGTTTTGACAAATTGCCAAAATCCTGTGTGGCACACAGTTTCTTTTTGTTGTTCCCCATTTTGAAGGTCAACAAAATAAAATTGCGGAAAAGGCGGAAACTTTATTTCAAAAACTTTCTACATTGAGAATTTAAATATGCTTCCAGTCAAATAAACAAACCCACAATGGTTCTACGGTTTCGTACATATTTACACACTTTCATGCTACTTGTTTTTTTTTTTTTTTTTTTGAGACTTGCAAAAAGAGAAAATTATATATAAACTTCTTTACAAAGTTATGTTAACTTTGCGATTTATTTGAGGTTATCATGACTTACCACCACCAGCACCAACACTGCCACGAAAACCAACTTTGAGATGATTTTTTTTGCGTCACTCTGTGTTTGGGGCACTTGAAGGTGGTAGCACCATGTAAACATCATAAAAAACGAATTTTTATTAAAAAACTTGGCTATAAAAAAGAAAGAAATAACAGAGAGGAAAAGCTAACAAAACAGACCACTGGCAAAAAGAAACCACACAAAATGAAGAGGTAGAGAGCTAAGAACTCTGAACAAAAAAAATATCCTGATGAACACAATAAAGTTGTAAAAAGGAAATTGGGATGTAAATTTCCGTTCTCAAAACCAGCTATATTGAAATCAGAGTTAAATATCACAGAGAATTAAAAATAGACTGGTGGTCATCACTTTCATAAGGGAAATGTTGGTGTGGTCGTACCAACTTTTTTTTCAAAAAAAAAAAAAAAGTCATGCAAACAACAGGTGCTGACCAACTGAGTTCGATGGTTAAGAAAAACAAGAAAACATGGGGTTTTTTTAATTTCCTTTCTTTGCTCATTTTCATAAATATTGAATGGGAGTACTTTTTTCTGCTATTTGTTTTATTCTGTTATTGTTATTTAAGTTTTTTTATTGGGTGTTTGGCTTCTTGTTGTTATTATTGAACTGGTTTTGTGGTGCATTCTCTTCATATTGCCACTTTTTTTATTGTGGTCCTCTTTATTTTCTTTTCTACATATCATTAACCTTTTTGCTTTTTGCCACATCCGTTGTTGTCTTTTAGTTCACATATTTTCCTGTTGTTTTCTGTTTTTTGCCATCACTTCGATCACATTGTCACTGTAGCGTAACCGAGTAACCTAACCCGACAAGTAAGCAATCAACCAATCTGCAACCTGCAACCAGCCACCAACCAACCTGCAACCAGCCACCACCACAAGGGACACGTGTAGTTGTTCAATTGCATGAGGTCGAGTTAAAAAAAAAAGAAAGAAGAAGGTGCAATCATTGCTTGTTGTTGGTGTCCGTTCGTTACCGACATAAACATTTGTGACCTTTTGTCATGTTTCTTGGAAAAAAAGAAGAATAAGGCTTTTCGGCTTGCTTTTCTTTTGCATGGAAAAATGGTAACACATCAATTATAAGTGATATGGCTATATGTGGAAAACTTGTGTGTGTGTATTCAAACACCCCAAATATGCATTCATGCATATGACATCTAGTTGTGTGTTCAACAACAACAAATATACAACTGCTGCATTGATGCGGGTCTTAATCAGACAAGCTGTTATGGTGGTCATACATTCACTTTATTTGAAAAAAAGAAACAACAACAACAACAGTTGCAACTGTTGTGTGAAAGTACAGTTGCCAGATGTGGGAAGGTTTGATATTCTAAGCATGTCTTTGATATTGAACCAGATGGTAATCTCTTGACGTCCAATATCTGGGAAATGAATTTTAAAAAGGAGCCACCTCTAATTTGAAAGACTATATGGACTATTTGGGGCAGAACCTCAGCATGGTAGTTAAGCAGGGGTTAGAGATCCCAAAATTCTTACATCTAAATATATTTATTTTATTGGGCATTTTTAATTTTTTTATAAAAACCTGTATGTTTTGAAGTTTGTCGTTCATCAACTTACCTGAAAAGAGAAAGAAAATTTGTTATTAATAAAAACATTCAAAATTAATTTTGGGAAAAATCTATGAATATAAATACAAATTAAAGGAGAACTCTTGGCTTCGAGATCAAATCAAATTGCGTTATTTGAAAATATACGTCTTTCTCTTTAAAATTCCGCATTCTTAAAAGTTGTTCTCTGATTTTTTTATCCAAATCTTTGAGATTTCTAAACATATGTGCATTTTTTGAAGTCATTAAAATGTTTTTTTCTTAAAAAATCTCCTATTTGGCAGTCCTGAGAAATACATTTTATTTTTAAATCCACGTTTAAATAATCCTTAGAAATACTTTTTTAAATCCACGGCTAGGTTTTCCTTAAAAAAATAGATTTTTGAAATCCACATTTTAATAATCCTTAAAAATATTTTTTAAATCTACGGCTTATCTTTCCTTTAGAAAAAATAGATTTTTTAAATCCACGCTTTGATACTCCTTAGAAATATTTTTTTAGATATCCAAGCATTGATGTCCCTTATTAAAAATAGGTCTTTTTTAAATCTTCGTCTTAATCGTCCTTACAATACTAGTCTTAAAAAATACGCGCCTTGATAGTCCTTTGAAAACAATATTCCTTAAAAAGATACGCCTTAAGGTCCTAAGAAAATATAGTCCATGCCTTAATAGTCCTTAGAAAAAATATTCTTTAAAAACTCCACGCCTTGATAGTCCTTAGACAAATATTCTTTAAAAACTCCACGCCTTGATAGTCCTTAGAAAAATATTCTTTAAAAACTCCACGCCTTGTAGTCCTTAGAAAAATAATCTTTGAAAAAATCCACGCCTTGATAGTCCTTAGGAAAAATATTCTTTAAAAAAACCACGTCTTGATTGTCCTTAGGAAAAATATTTTCTAAAAATCAACGCTTTGACAATCCCTGAAATACGTATTATATAAAAATCCACGCGATCACAGTCCTTTTCCTTGATAATCCTTAGAAAAAAATATTTGTTACATTTAACTCACGTTTCTGCTGACCTTTTTATAATACTACTGTGTAAGGCCTTAAAGAAAAATATTAGTAGAAAAACTACACTTTCCAAGTCCTCAAGAAGTGTTTTAAAAAAATCCTGGCAGCTTGGAATAAGGAGATACATTTTCGAATATTCTTGAACATATAAATTCCCATGTAATCTTAACTAAACTGTACGTCCTCCTAGGGGACTTTAATTTTTCTCCTAATGATTTTTTGTGTGTTAAATTCTTTTAATAGCAAATTATAAAATTCCTTTGAAAAAATTAAATTGTTTAGAAATCAAAATCACAGCTGCCATTATATTCATTCATTTCGTTATCGAAGTGTTTGTGTCTACGCTTACGCTTTGATGACATTCAATTTAAAATATTTTCAATAAGATATTGATGGTGATATGGAACAGCCGGCGGTGTTTTTTTTTTTTTTTGGAAATTGTGAACAGAAAAACTTTTTTCAAATACAAGAAAAAAAATTAAATACAGGTGAGATTTGTTTGGAAATTAGACATCCCGCAGCTTTCCACAAACAAACAAACATTTGTGGAAATGGGCGATGGGGGGCTGCGACTGCAGAGGAAATGAAAACTGTGCCAAATTTGTGTGATATAGAATTTCCATTCAATATCAATGAATGTGCCAAGTGATTGAATATGTTCTTTTTTCGACTTCTTCTAATAAATTAGATTTTCAAGTATTAATCTCTTAAAAAAAAACGAAAAAACAAAATTTCATTGAATATCTCGTAGAGGGAAATTAATTGCTTTATCTTAGAGCATTTGATTTTGGGAGGGAGGGAGTGAGGGAATTGCAAATGTTGCTAGGAAAAACATATTCAAATGATGATAATTCATCATTTGCCATTAACGGTATTTGAAATTCATATCAGGTGTTAAATCAGCAATAACATCAAGTGGTGCTGCGGCTGCTGCCACCTTGAAGGCAGACAAAAATTCAATCATTAGAGGGAAATTAAATTCTTGTTTTTTTTTCTTGTTCTCTACAATTTTTCCCCTATTGGCAATGGAGTGTCATGGTGTGTGGGTGAGTGTGTTCGCGAATCTTTTGTATTTCGTATTCGAGACGTGGTATTGTAATGAACCTAAAGCATCATTATCATCCGAAATAAAAACCAAACCGCACAAAACTAGAATAAAAACGTAAGCAATGAGCAGCAACAAATGCCACGGCTTGTTTTTTGTTGGTTGGTTAATAGGATTACATACTTAAAGCTTAGTAAAAGCACTTAAGGAAATTAATTTATGTTAAATGATAAAGAAAACTCTGAGGTTGTTTTTTCACAGCCAGCAAGCGGTGAGCTTTGTAGGGAATTCAAAATTTTCATATTGTGTTGTATTTCATTTCAAGCCGAGCTAATAGTCATCTTAGGGAAAACTTCATTTTCATAGCTCTTGTTGTTGTTGTTGCTGCTTCTGTTTGTGCAAAAAAATTTGCAAACAATTGAAGATTAATGGTATTTAACTGTTAATGACAATCTGCATTTTGGATTAGCATAAACAATGGATGATGGTGGTGGGGGCTGTGGTGTTGACAATTTGTGGTTTGGATAAGCAATGACAATAATTCGGATTTGTTATTCCAAAGGGATGGGACTGGGGAAATTATGTGCTTCCAGCTTTCACAAAATAAATTATAATGAAATGAATAAATTTTAAAGATAAAGGCTGTTATGATGATTTTTATATTTTTAAAAATTAATTTTTTTTAAAGAAACTAATTTTCAAGTGGGTACATAATTTGGAGTTTTTAAGGAATATTTTTTCCAAAAGACTAGCCGGGCGGGGATTAAAAAAAAATTTTTGCTTATACTAGTGGGGACATAACTTGGAGTTTTTAAGGAATATTTTTTCCAAAAGACTAGCCAGGCGTGGATTAAAAAATTTTTTTCTTATACTAGCAAAGCGAGGATTTGGTAAAAAAAAATATTTTTTAATGCTTGATTTTCCTAAAATTGTTTTAGGAAATTTAGTTCCACTTTTTTATTTATTTTTTCCTTTCAAATTTTATGACCACCTTCCATTTCCATTAACATTATATTTTGAGTGTTTCAATTTTACAGCCACCACATAAAGTATACTTTTAGGATTTATTACACTTTTTCTTGCCTATTTTCTGGAAATTTGCATAAAAACTAACCAAAAAAATACCCAAACACAAAAACTATAAAAAATATAAAACTTGGAAAAGTTTATGTACTTCCTTTTTTTGTTGTTGTTGAGACAACCAGCTAACCATTTATATGCTAGGCTATAAACTTTATTCCTTGTCTCGTTTCAAAAGAGAGAAGGAAGGTTATTTATGAAATAAAAAATTTTCATTACCTCCCCCTCCTCTCTCTCTCTCTGTCTAACAGATATTTATTATTAGATAGACCAGTCAACTCATAAAATAAAATGTCAAGGCTTTTTTGAACGCCCTCTAACACCAGCACAACTCTTTTCTCATAACTTTCTGAGTTGTTTATAACACAAGCCCCCGTTAAAGTTGCTTATAAAAGTTTTCGATACACGTGCATATTTCTATATAAGTATAAGGGAGGATGTGTGTGTGCAAGTGAAGTCTCCTTTAGTTTTATTTATAATCATCATATCGTATATGAGATACTATCATTGTTCAATGAGTTTTTGAGTTATTTTCGATTAATTTTTCAAAACTTCTATACAGAAGAGAGAGGAGGGTATATTTTCATATCACAACATAAATATTTCTTGGCAGAAAGGAAGGAGGTGTGGGGAGTAGGTATGTCTGCTTTGTTGCATGGGTATAGATGATGAGTGGGTTATAATACTTGAGACCACTTGACAGACAATCATGCCAGATATGAGTTTATGCTGAAGGAGGAAAAGAAATAAGACAAAAACAAATGTTTGGAAAGTTGGTGATTAAGTTTTTATAACTAGAGTTGAATTTTTTTTATGATAAGAAGAATTTTCCAATCGCAAAATTCAGATTTCTTTATTTTTGAAATATAGAAAATATCACAAAGAATATATTCTCATAAAGACTTGTATTTATAAATGCATCCTAAAAATCAAGATATTTGATATTACGCCGATCCTAAAAATAGCATCTGGTGTCACACAAGTTTAATGGAGATTGAGGATCATATATTGATTTTAATTTTACAAACTAGCTTTGTACAAGTTTTTCATACAAGGCCTCTAGATGGGTCTGCTACAGAATAGGTCATTATGAGAAAGAATATTCCATAGGACATATTACCTTCGACATGATATTGTAAAATTCTCTATAAGGTATGGGACTCCAGCGGGATCTTCTATGGTATATAAGAAGCAGGTAATTAAATGTGTCAGCCCATGATTTTTTTAAGGTGTTCCTATTGAAGAGAAACCTGTTAAAAAAGGTTCCATGAAAGGTATAAAAAGGGTCTAGTCTAAAAAATACATACCTATTGGAATTTGATAAAATTAAACACTTACTAATAATCCCTTCGCAGGATATGCTTATAAGGAAGTATATAAATAAATGTGACAGCATAAATATCGGCTGGTCTTCCAACTTTAATCAGTTGGGACCCTCATATAGAGGCTATGTAAAAATATGAATATCCGACATTCCTTATTCCCCAGTAATCCCGCATTTTAAATTCTAGCAAATTAGGTTAGAATAGAAAACTGGAATGCCAAATTACAGCTACACTCATGTATTAGGACCATTAAAATACCTAAAATTGATATGTATAGTCAAAATACGAGAAAAATTTATCGGTACCCATATATGGTGTTATAACGAAACGTGTACCTATATCGAAAGTTTTCTACAAAGAAGTTTCCAACGTCCAAGAACTCGGATTGACAAATTATAGCTACTTCGGCAGTTTAAGGGTCCTAGACTACAAAAGTACCTAATATTAGGCGGGATTTCTACAGGGTGAATTTTTCAAAACAAAAATTTTTTATTCACCCTCCATGAAACGGACATACCCAATTACAATTATAAGGTTAGGAAATTGGGTCTACAACTTCATAATAAACCATTAAGGAAAGTAGTGAAGTCAACCATATGATACCTTTCTCCACTTTGGGTATATTCTACATATGTATCCTAACACTATATAGATATATAGGGACTTTGGTGCACCATTTACATTAAATCGGACGAAAATATAAAATTTCAATAGGTTTTATTCCTGGACTAAATAAATAAGCCACATTTTATTAAATTCGGATTTAAATGCGGCCTGGACATGGACAGACGGACGGATATGCATAAATCGATATAGAAAATGATTCTATGCATATTCTCAAAAGGAACCAGGTGTCTATCTCGTTTCCTTTTTCTTGTTACAAACATATGTACAAAGACATAATACCCTGTACCACAGTGTGGTGAAGGGTATAAAGATGGGACCTATATCGAAGGATTGCCACGAAGAAGTTGTTTATCCTCATGACCCAGAATTCCGAATTATAACTATTGAAAAAAGAACTTAGGACCGTAAAAATGTCCAAATTTTGGCCAGACATTTATTCTATAAAAGGAGCAGACTTTTATAAAAGAGCAGAAATACAGATAGGATAGATCAGACCTTTGAAGGGGCTGTCTATGGAAACGAAAGATATAATGAAAGAGATCATCAGAATATACCTCTATATTACAAAATACCTCTTATAAGGAAATGGATAAGTGGGTGGGTCTTTGAAAAATATTTTTTTCACTGTCCCAAAAATTTAGAAGCCAAAATTTATATCAAAAATCTAATCTGAAATTCCATCAATGTATGAAATTTCCATCCAAACCGCAGCATCATCTAAACGTCCAGGATACAATGCCTTATAACTATTCGCATCATTACAAACACCTTCTTCACATTCACTTCTTCGTCCTTATATATTTTTTTTAATTCTATTAAACTTAGAAAAAATCCCAAAAGGTTCTGTAATCTCCACATGCTCCCGTTCCCCCTTTGCCCTTCCAAAAGTTTCTAAGTATGTGTCTAAGGATATGTCGGCTCAATTAATTTTTTGTTCCAATCATGCATGCCTACATTTGGGTTGATTGCTGAAAAATATTTCTTCGATTTGTTTTATAATTAAAAACAACACACACTCACACAAATACACAACACATACATATAATGTAAGGATAATTGATAGCTTGCCAAAAATGATCGATGTATTATGTTACACCTTATTGAGAGGAATTAGCTGCTTCTTGAAACATTAACCTGAGAAGTAACATTTTTTTCCGTTCTTGGCAAATTAATTAAAACTGAAACACCTGTGAACATCCATTTCATCGAGGAGGACCTTTCTCGTTGCAAAAAAAAAAAAAAACAAGAACAAATTAAATGTAAATATTTTGTTACCTGATTAGGAAAAAAATAACAAAGGTCCTTGCAATTTATTTTTATCCTGTCTACTTTAATTAACCGCCCCAACACCACCAGCCAAGACTAATGAATGACATTTGTAGCAATTAAATATTATTCATATTCTACAAGCCAAACAAATGAACAAAAAATTCGGAGCTAAGGACAAGTCGGAAAGAATTTGTATAACAAATATCACACTTAACCAAAAAAATTACACATAATTTCCGGTGGCAGGATGTAGAACTTTATGGGCTGGTGAATACTTTATGGCCTTGATGTTGTTTTTTTTTTCATTTCTTTTGGTATGAATAAGTCTTAGTGTGCGGTTAATTCCCAAATTGTCTGTTAATTGAAAAAGGAAGCGTCGGATGGTCGGTAGGCCAGGCGGACACAGACATGACACAAAACATGATGTTTTTTTAAATACCCACAAAATATAAGGGGTCATTTACAATCTGGTGTGTGTATTAAAGGAAGAGCAGAGGGGGCTGGTGTTATTGCACAATAGCTTAAGTGAATCACAGCAGGTGTTGTTGGCAGTTATATGACAGATTTTGTTTGTCTGCCAGCTTTATTATGAAGTCTTTGGGGGGATTTAACACTAAATTATTTGTAATTTGTTGGATATTCTCATTGGCCATACTGGCTGCCGCTCTGTCCATTCAAGTCATTGATCTTGTTTAGCCACAGCTACTTATATGGAAGTTCCTTTCTTTTACAAAAACAACAATTGTTGCCACCTCCCCTCCCGCCTGTCTCTTCTCAACAAAAACCCAATACCAGCCACATCTTTAGCCACTTGCTTCATGTTTTTTGTTGCTTTTAAAAAAATGAAACCTTAGCAATAACTGAGCGACAGCAGAGCACCAAACAAAAAGGTATTTGTTACCAAGTTGTGTGTGTGAAAATGTATGCGTGTGTCTCTGCCGGATTTACACAAGTATTTCTTGCTACACAAACAGCAAACAATTCCTCCAGGGTGTTGTAGCTTTTGTATATCTATCTCTCTCCCTCCATCTGCACACATATATATGTATGTGTACATGGGTTTTTGTGTTTATTGGTATTAGTGTATAAAATTTAAGTAGTTAGCTGTCATTATGTGCATAAATAAGAGCTTAAGTATATTGCCAAAGTATCAAATTACACTTTCAATTTTTTTTTGCTCGATTGTCGTTGCTGTTGCTCTTGTGTCGGTTTCTTACTTTTGCTCACTTCTGGTTTTCTCTGCAGACTGGCTTTGTTTTTTTGTGTTTGGTATTCATTTATTCTGCACTTGACACACGCATTCACATACTTCAGTTTTGCTTACATTTTTTATTTGTTTTTTTTCGAGAGCTTTGTTGGCTAAAGAATGATTTAGTAGAAGGAAGTTATTGAGAGAAGGACGATGGGAGAGGATTTCTGGTGATTTTTTGATTGGCAGAAGCTTATTGCATAAATTTCAAGTTTTTAATGTCAGTGATCTCGGCTATGGCTGATTACACTTCAGTCTGAGATAATGTATATATCCTCTTATGCCATGAAACATAGAACATTTAAAAATGTTAAACTCTGACTGTAAAATAAAAATAAACATATATTTTTTAATTCGAACTATTCCGAACATTCGACCCACATCCGCTTTTTCATTGAGCTAAGACCATAAAAATTCCCATAAATGTTTAGAAGGGTACGGGGTGAATTTTTGTATGCATTATTTCTAATCAAATCTATAGACAAGGACCTGCAAAGCAATCTGCGACCTATGCTAGGTGTATGAGGCTTTAGAGACCACTTTACGAAATATCTGAATAAACTTGGGATTAGAAAAAATTCTTCTGTGGAGAATTGGATTTTTTTCTAGAATAGGTGTGGGTCGTTGGCTTCATATGCCGGATAATTGGAATTTTTCCTAGAATAGGTGTGAGTCGTTGGCTTCATATGCCAGGGACTGAGGTTAAATTGGTTAGAGGAGAAGTTAGTATCCCATACAGAGATGAGTGAAGCCATGCTCACATGTATCTGCTATCCAGTTTACAGGCGGAATATATTAAGAGCACATATTAAGAAGGGATTTTGTTTATATTTTTTCAAGGAGGGATTTGTTTCAAGTTAATATCCCTGGAGTACCATGAAAGGACTTCTCAGCTAAACATGAAAAATCATTGAAGGTCCCAGATATCAACAAGGCTCCGTTCGTATATAGTCGGTACACGGACTGCAAAACGAGAAACGTCGAAGAAAACGAAGTCGTCTAGCACTCCAGGTGGGATGTGTTCGGAAACTGGTGTGTTAATATTTGTCATTTTCGCCTCGACACTGGAGAATTAACCAGCAATTTTTCACCGTCCTCCAATCTAGTGGTCAGAGACTAATTAAATCCGATTTTTATGTTCTGCAGAATAAAAAGATTTTCCTCAGAATGTAAGGTCCCAATGAGAGCCTTATTTGGAAAAGAAACCCTCACCTTAAATATCTTTATTAGAAGATATGGGACTTCCGAATATTCTTCTAAAATTATATGACCTTCATGGGGTTCTTATAGAATTTTTATGGACTTCCGATGAGTTTTTATAAATATCTGATGGATAAAGCAGGTGAATTATCCAACATACATTATTTATCACTATGAGAGGAAGAAAAAAAGATTCTTATATAATATTTTAATTCATCGCTTCTACGTCCTACTTTATGTAACTTCTTCGGAGACCCATTATGTTTCTCCTACTACATTCACTTTCCTTTTCTGATTTATCAAAGGGACAGCTACTCAATACAATATTACTACAAAATCGAAACCGAAATCAGACAAATTCTTTTAATTTCCCTTTCAGCAACTGCATATAAAATTTAATAGGAATCAAAACAGAAAATGTAATTTTCAGCAAACATTAGACTTAAATCTATTCGAACTTTGGCACTTCCTGAATAATATCCGTTTCAAAATATCCTATCTACCTTTCATACTCTGTCCTAATTTCAAGAGCATCAGTATTTTATCCGACATTTCAGTCAAAGAATATTCTAAACTCTCCATATTATTTTTTGCAAGAGCATGAAACAAAAATCAGAATCTTTTCAAACATTCAAATCGATATCTATTGGATTCACTTTTTGCCTCCTGCCCTTTGACCATTCGCACACACACCCTCACATATTACCCTCACACATTTTCAAGGTACTTTCCATGTAATGAAAAAAACACACACAAATGCCATAAAAATCCTTTTAAATTAAATCTAAAAAACATAAAATTTTATTTCAAATGTAATTTAGAATATGGTTGAATTGAAACAAAAACAAGAAAAAAATATAAGAAGAAGAAAAACACCCATTGAAAGTCTCGAACTTCGTATGGTAGCTGATTTGTGCAATAAAATTGAAATAATCCATTTGCAAGAAAGGGTAAACGAATCACTTATGATGTTTTTTTGTTTTTATGAAATAAAATAAGAGGTATTGATTTCATTAGCAAGAAATGTAATTATGGCAAAAATAAGCAATACTTTTTATTTTTTGTACAATATTTCATAGGGTAAAAAACGATGATAGTTAAAAGGAAAATGAAAATGGAATAACGTGTTCAAAGGATATAAAATTTCATCAAAAGTATAAAACAGCCTCCAAAAAAAATTGAAGAATTCGGGAATAATTTATATGCTCATGTATAAATTTGTAAAAGTCATTATTAAGCTTTCCTAATTCCACTTGAAAAAGTTCCCCTAAAGGTATACACTTATTTTTCCTTATCCTTAAAGTATAGTACGTATTTTCATAATTTAAAAGCTTTATATTTATAATTATTATCACATTTATTGATATTGACATATTTCTCTGAATAAATAACCCCCTTAAATTTTCCTTTCACATTTACATTTTTATATACCTATGTATGTTCAGCTTAATTGCTTAAATGATAAATTCAATCACATAGAATATATTTATTGATGGTGTTACTAATGGCAGTGATAAACATATTTTCTATTGACATCAATGAAGCCCATCAGTATACTTTAAAGTAGCTGCCTACTCACACGCATTGTTATGCTCTTTCATTCAGTCGTTGTTTGACAGCCAACGAATTAACACATGCTGGGGTGCGCGCACGACGTCGTGTCCACACAACTAGAAAATCAACGAAATCACACTTAGGGATAAAAGTATTTCATTATATTTTTATTTAATTATTCAAAATGCGTTTGGGAAGGCGCAATGTTTTGTATGTTTTAGAACTTTTAAAAACAACAGAACATCACATTATCAAATATTTAATTATTTCAAGAATTAAATATTTGATAATATGACTATTATCTCAGTATATGCTACTTTATAAACTTTATTTGATTTTTGTAACATATACAATTTGTAATTCATATAAAAACATTTTTAATAATGCTTTTAATCTATATAATAAAAAAATTAAATTCATCGATAATTTTTTCCGACCACAAAAATGTACACACAATTTTGTTCAGTACTGTTCTGTTTTCTCTCACACATACTAACGCATTTCAATTTTGGGCACCTATGATTGACATGCAATAGGTGACTGAATTAAATACAACAACATAAAACGTATTTTTTTATTTTAGGACAGATTATACAACTATGTGTATACACACACATACATATTTATCTATGGCCCTTTATCAACAAAACAAAATTTTGTATCGAATTCCTGCTGCAACAACACGACATTGGCTTGCCTACAACTATATTTTTTGTGAATACAACAACCAACAACCAAATAAATATAAATAAATATATATTATAATTAATTGCTTAATTGCATTGTGTGTATGTAGTTTTAATAGAAATCAGTAAATAATAAATGCACTGCAACATTTATCCAATTTTATTTTGTAGTTGTAGTTTGTATTGTATTGTATAAACAAAATAACTAGTCGACATGTGGTGGCATACCTTTAGGCATTATTGATTATGGCGTTTTTAGTTATTATTATTGCAAAAATCATAATTATTGGCTGTGAATATTTGCAAATGCCATAATTACATACAAATGATAATGCCAGCAAATAATATGAAAGAGAGCGAAGGAGAATGGGAGGGGGGAGGGAGAGTGATGTGGAGGCTAGGAAATAAATATAATTTATATTTATTGTTATGACTGAACACAAAGTGGAAACAAATTAAATTAAAATAAATACAATTAAAAAGGATTAAATATATAATTGAATTTTATGGCCAGCCTAACAACAATTATACAAAGAAAAATATAAATTTTTGTAAATTAAAAAAAAAGAAAACATATTTATGCATTTAAGTATATATCACAATATAACTTGCTGTACTATTTCAATAGCATAGTTCTAGGCGAATAATAAGTAAACATTTTGTGGTAGTACAAGAATTCTCCATGTTATGAAATTTATAGGATTATTTTTGGGAAAATTCTTAAATTTTTTGGAAAGAGGCTATATATACTCGACAAAAGTTCAATTTGGTTTATTTTTTCTAATAATAAATATCATATATCTCATTTAATTTTCACAAAAGCCTTCTCATATATATTAATTTGTTCAAAAGCATACTTGTGGAATATTTCATTTTTTAATGCATACTTTTAGGAGCTTGATTTGATTTCTATTACTAAATTTTTTATATTTACTTTAAACTTCAGTCATTTCGTTTGTGTGTTTTTATTCAAGTTTTATTTTTTTTTTTAATTTCCGTTCGTTGTCAATTCCCTACCCACCCTTCAAACACACACACACAAAACTAAAGATAAAAATAAATATTTTTCTATTTTGCCAATAACAGCTGTCCAAATATTTATTTAGTATAAAATGTTTTTTAATTAACTGAAATATATTTTGCCAACAATTTTCCCATCCCGAGCTTCCATACAACCCTTTGCAAAAAATAAAATAAAAACTCGTTCAAGAAAAGATGATTTCTTGTTAAAATAACATTTTGCTATAAGTGTTTGTTTTACTATTTTTCTTTCTCTCTTCTGCTGCTTCTTCTTCGTTTGCTATTTTTTCTAGAATCCATTTTTTTCTTCTTTGTGAAAAAGTTCATTCTCTGGGTCATCATCAATTGAATATGTAAATTAGTTTGAAATGGCAAAGTTTTTCATTTTTTCCAAAAGACAAATTCTCAGAGAGTCATCATATGTTATGTATGAATGTGAAAAGTTTTTCCCACACACACACACTCTCATGTATACATATATATGTGAATTTATCATTGACCAAGTAACATATGTCAAATGGCTGTTTATGTCAGAGAGTCGTAATAGTTGATTTTAGTTGTCAATTCGAAGACAGCAATAAAATTGTTTGAAAATTGCAAATCGATTAACTGGATACAATGTAAGGATGGAATCGCATAAAGGACATAAAGACACACGCACACACACATACATAGGGAGACACATATGAATGGTTAGCAATAAAACTTTATTTATTGGTAGTAATAAAATTTCCCATGTAGATAATAGAAATGAAGAGAAGCTATTTAATCAGAGATAATTTCTGGATGGATTGGATATTGAGGAAATTGAATTTAAGGAACAAATCAGGGTTACAGAGGGATTATAAGATTTTAATTTAAATTTCTGTATGGGAAATATTTATTCTATATATTTAAAAGATGAATTCATCAGGTAGAGGGTTTTTATTGATAGTCCGTTTCTAATAACACTATGCAACAAATTTGAAGCAGACTATGGAGAAATTCTAAAAAAATGGTGGAGGATCTAAACATAGAAGACACTTGTATCGGAATTTTGAAAGTTTACTTCGGGAGGTAACCTATTTCCCATTCCCAAGACATTTGCAAAGATTCGGCTTAAGATTTTTCGAAATCCTGGCATGTTAGGTATATTGTGTCTTTATGAGGAATATTTTTGTTTAAAACGTTAACCCTCAGTCGACACTCTGAAGAGGTCTTTTCGGTCCCATTTTTCAGAAATGATTAAAAACTCACTTAAAACTGAATTATAGCAGGTCAAAATGTTCGTCCGAAAGATTTACTATAAAACTCAGAATGTACCAAAATTCGAAAATCAGCCTAAACGTCAAAGTTTCTAAAAATATGAAAAGTCATTTTAGGGTTTGATCCGATCTTATTCCTAGTTTATGCCAGTTTATGCCACTAGATTTCGTTTTAGAAGGATGGTATAAAGGATAAAAATATTCTCCATCAAATTTAGGTATATGCCACTGAACAATAATAGGAAGATTTGCAATGAAAACCGAAAATATAAAGTATTTTATTAAAAACTCCACGCGTTATGTAGACCCTAAAAATATTGGTTTAAAATCCACGTCTTATACCCTTAAAAATATATTTGAAAAAAATTCACGCGTTATGTAGACCCTTAAAAATATTTTAAAACCAGTGAGCGGAGCAGTATAGTCGGACGGGGCCGACCATTCCCAACTTCCACGAAAATCTAATTTTCTATGGTTCGATATTCTGAGCAATGGGGCCGACTAGACGTCTACAAATATTACTAATATTCAGTACAGCTCTTCTAATTACAGATCCCCTTCACCGTGGGTTGTGTTATGATGTTCGGCTTTCAATAGTGGCCTATAAATCAACACATAAAAAAACACAAAATATTAAGTTTTCGGGTCACTTCATCCCAACATTATTATGTGATCATCACTGAAAATTATAGGCGTTGTCCACGACCATACCTGGATCCTCAGGGAAAATTTTAAAGCGATCAGAGCCATATTTCCGCCCTATAGTGTGGTAATGGGTTACTAAATAATATATGAATACGTAAGGACCTGTAAATATTTAAGTGCAACTCCCACATCCGAGTAGAAGCGACAATGCAATTGGTATCAATTTAAAGGTAAACCACTCATCTTTGATATACTATCAAATTCTCGGGTCTATGTCCTTCAGGAGTAAATATATACACCATAGAATACACATTTTGTTATTTTCCACACAAAAGTCAGGGTCCATTTGACGTGCTAAATAATGACCAATCTTTATCAAAACAGGCATGCTTATTCTTTGCCCCGATTCCCTTCTTCATGCAAAAATTCGAGGTGTTTGGGCAATAATTGCGGCCTCTGGATCGACCAGAAAACCCGATAAAAATAAAGTGTTTGGTCCATTTCATCCCCTAAATATTAACCGATCTTTTCCAAAAACAATAGGGGTCTTCATTGACCAGAACCCATTCTACATGCAAAATTTCGTGAAGATTGATCCACAACTGTGGCCTGTATCGTGTTTACAAATTATAATGGACAGACGGACAGACGGACGGACACACATGCCTAGATCGACTCAGCTAGTCAAGATATGACAATCGGTATACTTAAAGGTGGGTCTAGGACCAATATGTCGCGGCGTTACAAACTTTTGGGGCTGCACAAAGCTATAATACCCTGACAACATAGTTGTGTAGGGTATAAAAAAGTAAAGTACGTCTTTTGTATCCATACCTACTTTTGTATCCAAACCTGGACAGACATGTTTAATTTTCCAAACCAGACATCATTGAGGCATTAACAAAATGTCAAATCTCTCTCTTAAATTTTGCGACCTCTAGCGGGATTTCAACAGCATTGACTTTTTCTGATCATGACTATATATACATTTTGGGGTCTCCAATATTTTGAGGTATTGCAAACAGAAAATTCAAACACAAATCCATATGGTAGACGGTATAGAAATGTTCCAAATAGGTATACTTTTTTGCTGGTCCCATGACTTTCAACTGGTTTTAATTTAATTCCCTCATTATGTTAAATTTTCAACCTCCCTATGAATCTTTATATACTACCATTATTTGTGCTATACAAAAATAAGTTTTTCTTTTTTAAGTTTTCCTACAACTTTAAGCTCCCCCAAAGAGGCAGTCTTCGTCCCAAAACCAAGACGTCTTGGAATTTTTCTTAACAAAAGAATTAAAATTCCAAAAAAATCCGAACGAACGTAGCAGAGAAAAATAACAACACGGATGTATGCTATTATTAACCATATAATAAAATAACAGACATGGGAAATGCTTTCATGGAATGTTACAAATACACAGACACACATACATACACTCAGACCAAACGAGATACTATATCTAGACTAACGATTTCAGTTTGGTTCTTAGCTGATATTCTAAATATGGCCACAAACATAACATAAACATATATAAGGGCTCTTCTCTCGCTCTCTATGTTGGGGTATCATAACATTAAAGTAGAACTGCTATGGGAATTGGCAAAAGAGGCGGGAGTTGTGTTATGTGAACAAAGGAAAACTAACTAACTTAACCGAAAAATTCCCACAAACTTCAAGTTCTGACTTTGCAAAAAACGAAGAAGAAAAAAACCTTCCAACACGCCAACGATAAAAGTTGAATTTTAAAAGCAAAAAATCAAATTCTTATGCTTGGCTGCATGTGAATATTGCAGAACAACAGCCATGGCAATGCAGCCAGTATGGCAAGAAAAATAGCCAAGGAAAACATAAAAATAAGCAAGCAAATGCAAAATGCATTACAAAAATAAAGAGGAACATATGTTTGCTTGGATTTATGTAAAAACCAAGATTAGCAAAAATGGCTTAAATTGCAAAAAAAAGAGGAAAATTGGTCAAAACCTAACAAAACTTTAAAAGAGTGAAAATTTAGGGAAAGAACTTGAAGGAAATAGAAGTTGGTTTAATGCCCCTCCGACAGGCCATAAATGAGTATTTTTATGGGAATTCAACAACTGGTCGTTTACATGTTCATTAATCTTTTGAAATGACTTTTTTGTGTATTAATTTTCCCCATACAAAAAAAAACTCATTAAAAATGTATTTTATAAAATAATGAGAAAGTGCAAACCCAATCTCCCTTCAAAATACCAAACTGAAATAAACCAAAATTACACAACAAGCGAATTATGTGTGAAAATGGATTTTGCGGTGTTTTGTGTTAATTTGCGAAAAATGTCCCTAAACGTTATTACCGCGTATTTGGTGTAACTAATGGCATATTTATAATAAAATATAAATTTTAATTGCATGACTTTTTAAATAGGCAAAAAAATTTTGTAATTTGCATATATTTAGAAGTTGTACGCACTCCAATGCACACACTCCAACACACACTCATACGCATACTCGCACTGCACCCATACATATACACAAAACGTGGACAGGAGTTGAAATCATTACAAAACAACAAAAATCGTTCTATATAATTGTCACACCGAATGTTTGTTCGACGGTATCTTTGGCTGATTGAAGGGCAATTGTGCGTGTGTGTGCGTGTTGTAATTATTTGCATAAATTGTTATAATTTACAAAAAAAAGATTTAAATTTAAAATATATTATTCAAATATATACAAAACATATTTATGTATATATCTATAAATAATTAGATCTTTTGGATATGCCAAAACAAATGTGCTTTTTACCAGTCATCAAATGTAAATTTCCATCAATTTATAATGAACTACTAACTAAATTAATTGTGTAGTGTCGAAATTATACAGTTGAAGGAGGTTCGGACCTAAATTTATATTACAAAATAATTAGAATTAACTTGTAGGCTTGAAATTGGGTAGATTTCCTTCCTTTTCCGTTCCTTTACATTTTTTAATTTTATTTTTTTTTTCCAAATCCCTTAGCAGCCAATAGCGAGTAGTTTGTGGGAAAACACTTTATCAAAATACAAGAAATCTTGAATGAAAAAATGTATTTAAAAATCCATAGCCGATTTTATACTTTTTTAATGTCCAACAGAACTTTAATTTTAAGCTTGATTTTTAATTTTTTTTATTACCCAACATAACTCGAATTTATTTAAAAATATTTTACACCCAACACTCAAAGTGATTCGACAACTAACATAATATCTAGAAGACTTCAGAGTGCAGAAGTTCCTTCAAATAAAATATAAAAGTCCTTTTAAAAAATTCTTTAAAAATCCAAGCCTTAAGCTCTGATTAGGCCTTTAAGAAAATTCTTTACAAAACCACGACTTAAGCTCTGATTAGGCCTTTACAAGTTCTTTAAAAATCCACGACTTAAGCTCTGATTAGGCCTTTAAAAGTTCTTTAAAAATTCAAGCTTTAAGCTCTGATTTGTCCTCTAAAATTTCTTTAAAAATCCACGACTTAAGCTCTGATTAGGCCTTTAAAAGTTCTTTAAAAATCCACGCTTTACGCTCTGATTAGTTCTCTAAAATTTCTTTAAAAATCCAGGCCTTAAGCTGTTATATTGCCTTTAAAAATTCTTTAAAAATCCACGCCTTAAGCTGTTATATGGCTTTTAAAAATTCTTTAAAAATCCAAACTTTTATATGGCCTTTAAAAAATTCTTTAAAAATCCTCGCCTTAAGCTCTGATATGGCCTTTAAAAAATTCTTTAAAAATCCACGCCTTAAGCTCTGATATGGCCTTTAAAAAATTCTTTAAAAATCCACGACTTAAGCTCTGATATGGCCTTTAAAAAATTCTTTAAAAATCCACGCATGAAGCTCTGATATTGCCTTTAAAAAATTCTTTATAAATCCACACCTTAAAAAATTATTTAAAAAATTCTTTAAAAATCCACGACTTAAGCTCTGATTAGGTCTTTAAAAAAATTCTTTAAAAATCCAAGCCTCAAGCTCTGATTAGGCCTTAAAAAAATTCTTTAAAAATCCACGCCTTAAGCTCTGATTCGGCTTTTAAAGAAATTGTTTAAAAATCCACGCTTTAAGCTCTGATTAGACCTTCCAAAAATTCTTTAAAAATCCACGCCTTAAGCTCTGATTTGGCCTTTAAAAAATTCTTTAAAAATTCACGCCTTAAGCTCTGATTAGGCCTTTAAAAAATTCTTTAAAAATTCACGCCTTAAGTTGTGATATGGCCTTTAAAAAATTCTTTAAAAATCCAAGCTTTAATCTCTACCAGGTACAGGTCCAGGTCCTCAAGAAAAAATCTTTAAATATCCACGCATTAGGGTCTGTCAAAATCAAATTATTTTCTTAACAAATGATTATTTGACTAATATCCTTAAAAATTAAATATCTGGGATTAAAGTTCTGATGTCCAATCTGTAAAAATCTTAAAGCTGTGGCGTTCTTTTAACACGTTCCAGACTTTTGGATGCCATAAAATATACAAACAATTTCACATCCAAGACAAATTCTTCAATATCTGCTAAACGATTTACATTAACTTTACTCCACCCTATCATACACACACACATATACATATACACCAGTATAAAAAAACAACAACAATAAACTATTATAACATTGAGGAGTTTTCTTAATAGTTATTACAAAAATTGTTTATTATCCCACAAAAGTGTGTGTGTGTGAGTGTGACAAATAGGATGTAATAATGAAAACTCTCTTTCTTGGATACACAAGTATACGTGTGTGTGTTTTTTTCTGGGTATTAGTGTTTTAAGAGTTTTGTGACAATGATTAAATGCCATGATAGTTCCTTAGCGAAAAACTTGAACACGATTTTGTGTTTGTTTTATTTGTTTTTGTATTTCATTTGTTAAACTCTCATGAGGTCTCCCATTCCCCCTCCCCCTCCCAATGATATTCATACAAAATACTGGATATACTTCCTGAAAATGTTTTTGTATTTTTTTTGGTATGAAGAGCTGAAAGACAAAACTGACAGAAATAAAACCAAAATGTGAATGATGGCAGACCACAAAAAGAAACGGTTTAGATAAATTATCAGTTTGTTGGTTTTCTAGTACAGAGTTGTTGTTGCTGTTGATGTTGGTAGTGGTGGTGATGATGTTACTGTTACAACAACAAACTGGTTGGACTAATGATTAGTAACTAAATGTTGATGATGTTGATTACACACAGAGAGAGATTGAAAAAATTGTAGTTGCCAATGTGTATTTGTGGCCAAAGGCTTTGACTACATCCTTTCATTCCATATCCCTCCTATCCCTTTTGTGAGTCTATATTTGTTAATGAAAATAATGTTTTGCCAACGATAATGATGAGGTTATGTTTATTTTGTTTTGCCTGGCTTCGGCTTTGTGTGTGAGCAAAAGCTTTTGGCTTGTATGGATGTAATTGGCAATTTGAGAATCTGTTTGACATTCATATAACTGTTTGCAATCACAACGATTACTATGTGTATATACGGATTCCAAATCCTCGACCCACAGTCTCTCTTCTCTCCCTCCCTTTTATACCAAATATTGTGGTGGAAGCTGGAAATCACAAATCATCATACCCGTTCTTGGAAATCGTAAAA
The DNA here is from genome assembly GCF_032173495.1 of Musca vetustissima. NCBI lineage: Eukaryota > Metazoa > Arthropoda > Insecta > Diptera > Muscidae > Musca > Musca vetustissima. Next base: position 519,471 of record NW_026884077.1, read on the forward strand.
TATATATTTTTGGTGACAAATGTTGTTGTGGATTTTGTGGTTGGTTGCTGGATGATGATGATGATGGGATTTGAGTGAAAAACATTTTTCATTTTTTCAATGGTTTAGTGTATTTTTCATATCTGTGCTTTGCCCTCACCCTTCCTCTCCCAAATTCAGAGAAATTACTAATAAGATGAATTCATTGGTATAATTAATAGGTATTAATGAGAATGTGGCAGGAGTGAAATGTGTGTGTGAGGGGAGGTGGGGGGTGTTAGTGTCAACAATTTATGTTAGTGATTTTATTTTGCTGACAAAAGAGATACAAATTATATATGTGAAGAGGATTTACATTAAGCATTACAGCATATATTGACAAAATGGTATTAATGTGAAGGATTTAGCAATGTCAAGAAGAGTATTTTAGGGAATGGGACTCTAGGGGCTAGATAGGGGATAAATCAATGCCTAAAGCTTTACCAGGTACCTAGAAATACTGTTTAAAAATCCACACCTTAAGCTCTGCCAGATCATCTATAAAATGTTCGTTTATAAAGCAATTCCCAAAGTTCTGCCAGGTTGCTTAGCAAATATTTTTTTTAAAATCCATGCCTTAGGAGTATATCATAGACTTGCTCGAAGAGAAAAATAAAATTATTGAATTGAAAAATATTTATAAAAAATTTCTCTATTTCTGTTACGTGGTAAAACACAAAATAGAGGAGAGATTTTTATAAATATTTTCCAATACAATAATTTGTTTTTTCCTCTTCAAAAGAAGTCGATGATATACACCTAAGAAATTGATATTATATTTATAAAAAGGTCTCCACAAAATTTCAAATTTATCACATTTAATGTGAACTAATTTAAAATAAAACTATTATCCATTTCCCTCCACTGCTAACTCCATAAATTCAGCATTCAACTAACCTCATTATTATATTATACTGAAAAAGACACACACATATACATATAGCAACAACATCAACACACAAGTTTCATTTTCTATTGTGTCGATGCAACAACAACAACGACACCCGGTGTTCAGGTGCATTAATGAATTTCAAATTATAATTTTTAGCCTTTTGCAAATAGCAATCCATGCAGAAATATAATTATAAGCATATGTGACTGAGACACTTGGACACAAAAACACAAATATACACACAATAATATAGAGCAGAGCCATACAAAGTGTACGCAACTCTCAAATGCCCAGATGATGAGCTTGCTAGCTGCCTGGCTGACTGTTGCTTAGTGGCAATATTATATGCGGCATGCAACAACTGTGGGAAATTACCAAAAAAATAAAATGCTAAGATGATGATTTAATGTGGGGTAATATGTTTTGTATATGGCTCAAAACTAGACTATAGAGAAGATGTCATTTTGTATGTGTGTGTGCCTGAATGTCCTAGAATATTAAATTTAATTAACCGGATTTTATGTCAAGGGGAAGAGAGTGGAAAAATGGGGAATATTATAACAATATATCTGTTACAATGATAATATATAAATAAGTTTGAATTGTCAGAAAATATAGAGAATTTCAAAAAAGAGAAAATATTAAAATTTTTATACACTCTATCAAGCTGGTAACAACCTCTCTGTATCAATTGGTAATAATTCGAAAGAGAAATTAATTTTATTAATTTCGGAAATGATTGATAAGATTAAAATTTTTTATAAAAAAGACACAGAAAATTTAAAACAAAATTGCATGTTGCTTGCAACGTTGGCGTATACGTTATGACAACACTCATACGCACTCGAGTGCAATATAATTTACTATTCTTAAAAGGTCACCGGATTGAATATTTCTGGAATATTTGCTGATCTTTATATATTTTTCCAATGTAATTGTTCCAAAATATTTTGAATATATTTTAAACTCTGACAGCATTTAAAAAGAAATGTTTCTAGTTCGAATATTCTTTTTAGCTCCATGATTGTAGCTGGCCTAGTTCTTCAGATTCTTTAAAAATCCACTTAGCTTTGCTAGTCCTTCAGATTATAATTTTTATGAAAATTACACAGAAAATTTAACACAAAATTGCATTTCGCTTTAAAATCAATGTATACATTGTGACGGATTGTCACTCAGGTGCAACAAATTCTTAAGAATAATAAATAAATATTAGATAATTGTTTTAAGGGCTAAGCAGATTGCATTTTTTGGAAAAATTTTGATCGTTATAAACAATCTTATTTTTTCCAAAGTAATATATTCCATTCCCTAACTAGAGGGCCGAATTTTCAAGAAATATAGTCATTCAGAAAATATTCTTTAAAAATCTATAATTCTAGCTCGGATAGTCCTTAAAAAAATGTTTGCAGTTGGGCTAGTTCTTCAAAAAATTCTTTAAAATTCCACATCCTTCAGATTCTTTAGAAATGATATGGTCTTCAAAAAATTCTTTAAAAATCCACGTCCACAGTTCTGCTAGTCTTTCAGATTCGTTAAAAATCCACGCCTTAAGCTCTGAGATGGCATTTAAAAAATCTCTAAAAACATTTGCCTTTAGCTCGGAAAAGGCCTTCAGTTTCTTAAGGAATCCACTTTGATAGTTATGTTTGTACATCAGATTCTTTGAAATCCACGCCTTTAGCTCGGAAAAGGCCTTCAGTTTCTTAAGGAATCCCCTTTGATAGTTATGCTTGTACATCAGATTCTTTAAAAATCCACACCTTAAGCTGTGATATGGCCTTTAAAAAACTCTTTAAAAATCCACGCCTTAAGCTGTAATATAACCCAAGAAAAATTCTTTAAAAATTCACGCCTTAGGCTTTAAAAAATTCCCACGCCTTAAGCTGTGATATTGCCTTTAAAAAATTCTTAAAAAACCCACGCCTTAAGCTGTGATATGGCCTTTAAAAAATTCTTTAAAAATCCACGCCTTAAGCTGTGATATGGCCTTTAAAAAATTCTTTAAAAATCCACGCCTTAAGCTGTGATATGGGCTTTAAAAAATTCTTTAAAAATCCACGCCTTAAGCTGTGATATGTGCTTTAAAAAATTCTTTAAAAATCCACGCCTTAAGCTGTGATATGGGCTTTAAAATTCTTTAAAAATCCACGCCTTATGCTGTGATATAGCCTTAGAAAATATATGATATGGCCTTTTAAAAATTCTCAAACATGTATTAAAAAATTAATTTACCTTCATTACAACCTATTTTGTTACCTATTTTCTTTCCCCCACTGTCTGTTTTAAAATTAAAACGGGTTCTTTATTCGCACAATTCATTTGTGGGTAAGTACAATTTGATCACTTTATCTTATTATAATTGTAGTTGTTGTTGCTGTTATAGCACAAATAGTGGTAGTTGTTGTTAAAATTCGAGTATTGCGTGTCTGCAGTTTCAGTTTTTATTTCATTATCTAGACAATGAACAACACTACGTGCGACTGCTGCTGAGTACCTTTGCCATACTCCCACAGTCTAACCCTTGAAACAATCTAAAATCTGTAGCACACAACATTTTCATCATCACCCGAGCACAATAATGTGAGTGAATGAGTGTATGTGTGAGTGCGCGCGAGTATATGTAATTTTTGGGTAATTTTAATAAGCCAAAGTTGCTGAGGAACCAACAGCCAAGCGTTTACAAAAAGGTGATGTGCTGCTGCTGAAGTCAATTGAGCTTCTGTTAGTTACCAGTGGTGGTGATGGTGCTGGTGGCGGTGTGACTTGCCATCACCTTTTGTGTGTGCGAGGCACTGGGCGCTGTGTTCATTTTCATGTTCGTTTTTTGGCCAGACTTCTGCAGTAAAAGTTCCAAAAGCAAATGAAACTAGCACGTCATCTAATTGTGAGAAATTTTTCAGTTTCTTCTTCACTTTTTGTTGCTTTTAGTTTTTGTTTGTTTGTTGTTGTCGTTTTACAACAACATGTGTTTCAATGGCTTATTCATTTACCACCTTTGATGTTGGAAAATATGTTGTTGGTTTTTTTTAGTTTCCTCTCTTTGGTTTCAAGTGTTTTATGTGACCAGGTCGGGGAGTAGTAAATACATATGTTTAGTTTTTTTTGTCCGAAAACTTAGTCCCTAACTAAAATAGTCCAACCCTAGGTGAGGTCAGTGATTTCGGTGATTAATGGCCCTGCTGTGTGAAAATCATAATGGAATGTTTTAAAAGTTTTATGTTTCCTCCAATGCGTTGTGTTTGGCTTGTTTGGTGGTGGCGGAGGTTGTTGCCTGTTTAGAATTTTATTAAAACTATAGCTAAGGTGGATGATGGGGAATGGCTGGTCGGTTGGCTGGACAGCTATTTGGTAAATGATTAATTACTGGCCATATATCCAGGGAGTAAGTTTTTATTAGTTTACATGGTTTTGTTTTTGGGAAGAAATGTTGGGAATTTGTTGATTACAAGTTTTTGCTCTGCGTATGTGTGTGGAAAAACTGGACATAATTTTCCAATTAACAAGGTAATTTAGTTACATATGTCAGTTATTAAGGATATTTAAAATTGAAAGTTTGCTCATGTTGTTTTTAATTGTCCCTGGGAACTGAAATTCTTTAAAAGAGTTGGCCACTCTCTCTCTCTCTTCTCCTTGCCTAATGAGTTGCCATGGCAGTGAACAATGAGAGAGAGTGTAAAATTTCATTAACATAAACATGTCCTTTAAGCATACATAAATTATAATTAAATGTGATTAATATTAGATGTTTGTGTGTGTTACACACACAAAGGACGAAGATAGTGTGAAGGAGAAAATTACATGGCTAGCTTAAGGAAATAAAGGGAGGGTTGCCAATGGTTTTGGAGGCGTGGATTTTATAAAAAAATTTTTTGCAAGTTAATCCACAAGGCGGGGTTTTTATAAAAAATGCTTTTCTAGAAGACCCACAAGACGTGGTTTTTATAAAAAAAAATTTTGCAAGTTATTCCACAAGGCGGGGTTTTTATAAAAAACGCTTTTCTAGAAGACCCACAAGACGTGGTTTTTATAAAAAATGATTTTCTAGTAGACACACAAGGCGTAGTTTTTATAAAAAATATTTTTCATAAAATCCTCAATATTGGTCATCTTAAAAAAATATTTTTTAAAAATTTTCTGTAGGTCTATTCATCCTCTATGATTTTTTAAGAAATATTTTTACCACAGAACCACAATCGTAATTTTTTTAAATTTTCTAGATTTTCTCTGTGGATATATTTATCAACTCTCTGGCAACTCTATGCCCAGCCCCTCCAGCATGGCAACACATTAAAAACAAAAGACTAATTTAAACTATTGCTAACATAATGGATACTATGTATGGATACTTGTCTGGCCATAATACTCAGCAGCCATTACGACATCTATCCATATTTCCATAGTAAAAAACAAAAACTACAACAAGGACATGAGACATATATCCTTAATGACAATGTGTGTGTAAGTGAATGGATGTGTCATGATATAATACTAGCCTGCCTGACTGCCAGTTGAAGTGCAATTTTAACATATTTTCCTCTGCCATTTTTTGTTGTTGTAATATTTTCATAACCTTGTTAGTAAGCCAGCCTTTGGCTTACTTTACTGGTGGTGCAACCAGAAAAAAACACAAAAATCTAAAAATAACCAAAAAACAAGTTAAGGAAGAAGAGGAACAACAGAATCTACTAGTATGCCTTAAGCAAAAACCAGTTGTTATGTTATAAGAACGAAAGGATGAGTGTGGGTTTTTTCTGTTGTAAATGAAGAAGAAGCAGCAGCAGGAATACATAGAAAAATATTAAAAGTTTCCGCCCTGACAACAACCATCATGTTGTCAAACAACTTAAATTAAGACAACAACATTGGCCACATCCTTTTGTTGGTGGAGAGAGGGAGAAAGCTGGAGAGGTTTTTTTGGGGGTTTTGGATAAAACTGATATATGGATGTTTGAAAGATCCTTGCAAATTTAAATTTAATATTGGAATGATTTGGATGGAAAGATGTTTTCAAGTAGTTCCATAAGGCGTGGATTTTATAGAAATATTTTTTTCAGGCGTGGATTTTATAAACATATTTTTTCCAGTAGTACCATTAGGCGTACTTTAAAATCACGAGGAAATTAAAGTACCTCTATTGAAATTCGAGTGTTTCTTTTATTTTATATATTTTTTCATTCAATTTACACCCTGAAGTCTGGCCATTTATTCTCTAATGTTCAACAGATTTCATTAACTTTCTCCCTTTTAAAGAAAATTACAATTTCTTGTGTTAATCATAATGCCAGCTACAAGTATTTAAATATCTATTACAAGAAATTGGCCATGGCCAGCATCGGGGCTGGAAATATTAAATAATTTTCGGCCAACAAAAAATATTAAAAAAAACAACAACAATAACCAAAAAATAAAATTTATAATGTGATCTGTCATCCACAGTTTGTGTGAGGCCAAAACACACACAATAAAAAAATCAGAAAAAACAACAACAACACAATACCCATACAAGCAAATTAAGAACGACAGCAACAGCGAGCAAGCAAGCAACAACAAAGTGCCGACATCAACACCCCGAAGTTCCATTGCTGTATTTTACACAATAATGCTTGTGGCGCCACACGCATTCATATACCCGCTAGACGGAGGCTATACAACGACAGCAGCAGCATCATCTACTCCCACCACTACTCATTGGCCTCCATGTCCCCAATTTATCCATTCTAAATGCCACTGGCATAATGTGTACAATTGTGCGTGCGTGTGTGTGTGTGCACTCTTAAGAGCGAATATTCGTAATAAACCCGCGAGATGGGCTACTTTACAAAATACATTTCCCGGACTGCTTACGGATAAACAGCTGTACGGATGGCAAATAAAAAAAAACACAACGACACAAAACATTGCGGGAAAACGCACTGAACTGATTGATGAAATGAAATAAAAAAGAAATAGAGAAGGAAAATAGCAGAAGAAGCATAAAAAATGAAAACATAAAAATATCACAATCACCGCCTCTCGTCTTGCTTATTTCACCTCCCACGCTTGGTCGAAGTGTGTTCTGATGCTGTTGTTTCTTTTTTATTTCCCCGGTCTTATGACACACATTTATGACAAAATATTTCTGCCACTTGTAAAAAATGAGGAAAACACTTTTAAATATAGCAAAGCAATGGGGACAGCAGCAAGGCAGCCAAGCAGCCAGCAATTGCAATTTGCAGGACAATGTGGGTGCAAGACAACATAAAAAAACAAGGGCGCCAAAAGTGGCAAAATGGTGGCACGAATTTTATTTGGATTTGTTATTTCAACGATATTAATTTTTTTGCAATAAATTTTAAACAAATAAATTATTTAAAATTTTGAGAAAATTTTAAATCTCTTCTATGTATACTTTTTATAAATGGACCTCGAAAAATTCGCTCTCTTTTTTATTACCTCATTAAATCACCACCACTACTGCACACCTAATCATTTCAATTTGCCCTTGGCATCCATCTATAGTGTGTCGTCTCCTGATGCACTTGTCATGTTTCTTTTTTTTATAGATTCCTCCGAAAGCATTTCGCCTTGCTTGTTGAAATTCATAGCCTAAGCGGCGTCAGCAAATTATAGGTGGCAATAAAAAAAATATATACTACTGTATATATTGTTACTCAAGCAGTAAACCCTCCTCTATGCCACGGCCTCATCTATATACGAGAGAAAATGCTATAGCTGGAAATGAGACTAACGAAAAAAGGGGGAAATTGGCATTTTCGAAGGTGGTCGGACACTCATATCTAGGGTGGTGGCAGATTAGTCATCACTGCCATAGATATATTTATATAGCAGCTGGACGTTAGGTAGATACTATGCCTGATGGTTTATGGCTGTATTTGCTAATAAAAATCATGTCAAAATTGTTGCTCGTTAAATTGAAAAAAATACACAGAAATTTATGACTGTATTCACACTATCGGACAAAAAATATGTATTAAAATTTCAACCAAACGTTCCAATTACACTGTGCGACAGGATTTTAGGGTGTTGAAAAATTCCTATAGTTGTTGAAAGACCTTGGTGAGTATATCGAAACTGCTTAGCCATATACGGTACCGTAACTGATCTTCGATGGTTAAACACGGATTCTCTTATTTCTCTCTTCGTCAGTAGATTTTAATGATGAATTCTCCGTTATGCTAACCCACACTAATTTTCAAGTTTGATATCCCCATCACTGCTCTAAAAGAAAAAAATCGCCATAGGTCAACGTACGGATAAATGGCGCAATATTTGTTTGCGACCCTGCTATACATGGAGAGAGAGAGAGAGAGAGAGTTTTATCTTCATTATTAGCTATTGTATGTATTTTTTGAAAATCAGTAAAATCGAATGAGGAACTTTTTGTAGAACATTTCGTGCTTCTAACTCGATTCCTTGCGGATCCTTTACACCCTTTATTTATTGAACCGGACCGCAATGATCACATGATGCGATTTTTCATCCTCGCAATATTCTACAAAAATATTGATCACAAGATTTTAGACGAGAAATCGATATTTTAACAAGGCGTGGATTTTTTAAAAATATATTTGCAAATAATCCCATAAGGCGTACATTTTATAAAAACATTGGTCGGTCATTGGTGGTCATTTACCTTCAGAAGACCTCAAAGATCAAAGTTTTGATCAGCTCGGAAGTATTTAAGCTGTAAAGGCGTCATAGATTTTATTGTTATAGAATACTCCAAGGGAATCTAGTTATGAAAGAGCTCATAGATATCCGAGCTATAGTGGAATATCTATTTACATACCTTCAAGTTTTTCTAGAGGAAGAAAACCTCAAAAATTGTGGAATTCCCTTTGGCGTAAAAAATCTTAAAATCTTCTTGATATAAAGCATCGCCAAAGTAGTTTGGGAATGCAGGCATCACAGTTTTTCTATGGTAGGAAAATCATAACGGGCTTCCAACCACAGAAAATTTCATAAATCCCTTTGTCATGGAAGATATCAAATGACTCCTTACAGAAAATTCATCAATCGAAGACCTCAGTGGACTTCTGTGATCTGAAGATCGCCAAAGTAGTTTGGGAATGAAGACATCTCAGCTTTTCTATGGTCGGAAAATCAAAAAAAAAATCCATCAAGACGATGTTTCTCTATCTCTATCTCTTCAGTGGCCTTCTGTGATCTGAAGACCTCTCAAGTCGTCTTGATTAACAGTGAGAGGCCTTAAAATGTTTGCATTCATGGTCATAGAGGTCTTCTAGCTAAAAAAAAGAACGGATATGATATCTAACTATAGTAGACCTGAAAATTTCTCAGGCTAGTCGGACCTGAAAAATAGACGGGCTATATATGATCTCAAATGCAGCCTAGGTATAAAAGACCTAAATGGTTTCTCAGCGAAAATAATTGATAATTCGTATGCAACTCAGAAGTCTTTTAGATCAGAAAGGACCTCAAAAATCTAGTTATATACATATAAACACCGTATTGTTCTTAGAGAAATCAATAAGTAGAAGGTCCTAGACATATTTTCCAACCCAATGGTCCATTATCCGGCATATTGTTTTCTCGATCTAGGGAAGATCTTCCAGCAATTTAAATTCTCTATAAGTTTTCTACCTTTGAATCCCATTAAACCCTTTTATTTTCATACTGTAGAGGCTTGACTATATGTCGTGTTAATTAATTAGATTCCTAGTTTACTTTCAATTTCCGCATTTTAAAGGCCATCGGCCTTTAATTGAATTGTTGATGTCATCCTCCCAATGTATCAAAAATCCATTAGGGGGAAATTTTTCATTCAATATATAAGTCCACGTTTTGGTATAGCTTCCATATGCCGGTTACGACCAACACTTGGGAAGCTGTGGCAATTTGAACCTCATATTGAAAGACCGAAATATTGCGTACACATATTTACGTGTTTCGATTTTTTGGTGTACTGTTACCTGTTGTTGCTATCTTCTATTATTCACTCTCCTGTGTCACCCCCCTCTAAGTACCAATAAATCACCATTTTATCAAATTAAATTTTCCACATAATAATAAATTTTCCTGTTGCCTTGATTTCAAGGGGAAAAAACTTTTTCGTTTCATTTTAGAGAAACAGAAAAAACCATTAGCCTACTTTTAGGCAATACAAAATATCTGGCCTAACCTAAGGCGCATTCCTAGAGATGTAATTTATATTGTTGTTGTTTCTCAAGAGAACTCCAATATATACAAATAAAATTATTTCAACAAATAAGACAAAAATAAATGATTGTTGTTATTTGTACTTACCCACTGCCAGAACATTTGTATATCCTTGTAAGCTATAAATTAACAATGTAAATCCGATTAGTATGCTGCTGCCATGCTGATGTTGGTGTCGTAGCAACATGTTGCTGCCGTTGTGTTTAATGCTCCCGGTGCTACTGCCGCTCGACGACGACGACTACAATGATGATGACAATGATGGCGTTTTCCTGCTTTCCTCCAAGAGAGCCTATCTATCTTTAAGGCAACTCTTTTAGCTGCTAAACTGCAATTGCGTTTTGGGCCCCAAAGTGGGGGCAGTTTGTAGTTTCAGTTAGCTGTTATAGGTATATGTATGAGTATGTGTGTGTGAGACAATAATAATCGTTAAGCAATGTTTAAATGCTCACATGGGAAGTTGTGTACAACAAAGTATGGCACAATTGCTGCACGTTAGGTTTCTGTATGTGTGTGTGTGGAGAGGATGTGAATGGTGTAAATGTGTTTGTGTTGTTGTTGCTGTACATGTGCATGGAAATTGCATTGATGTTAGGTTTTATAACATTGTCAACAATTGTTGTTTCTGTTTGTTGTTAGTTATTTTTCGGGGGAATTGTTGGCTTGGTTTCTTCTCCTTCTTAGATTGCTTCTTAAGATGGCTTATCTTAATGTTGTTGTTTGCTGGATTTGTTGCCAAGGTTGTTATCAGTTGCAAAATATCAATTGTTATATTTCCACTTTTTTGTTGTTGCCAATTGCCATATACAATTTAAGTTTTATTTGTTTGGCTGCTGCTTTATATGATTTTTATTTGCAGATTATCTTCAAATTGAAGTGGTCGCTTTATATCTTCCAATTTCTATTTTTTCTAATTCTTGGCATAATTCCTTTTTTATTGCATCTTTTGTTCAACTTGGGGTTTTCATTTAATTTGCAATATGTAGATGTATATATTTTTTTAGATTTGTTTTATTTTTGTATAACTTAATTTACAATATCTTTGGTAGTTATTTATGAATTTATTATGAAAAAGAAATGCCTGCAATGAAAAGAAAGAAAAATAAATGAATGAACATTTTTTTATTATTGACAGAAAAATATATTATAAATATATGTACATATGTGAATACAATTGAATTAAACTCTTTTTTTTAGGCTTAGGCTTAAATATTCATCTTAAGCAATAGAAAATATTCAAAATGCCTATTTGGTTTATTGTTTATTCTTTTTATTTATAAGATGACAAATATTTTAATTTATTCTTAGGAAAATCATTTGAAGTATTTTATGATCATAAAAAAATAACTTTTATTATTTATTTAAATTGAGAAAGAACAATTTTATTATTTATTAACAATAAAGATAACAAAAAAGCTAGGTTGTATGTACAAAACTAAAATATTATGGGATTCATTTAATAATAAAGCATTTAATATATTTTAAATATAAAGTAAATGGACATTTTATAGAAATTATATGTTTTAAAACCTCAAAGTAGGATTTTTGGCTGTTGTACCCCAACAATCAAGAACTCTCATATTCCACCTACTATCGTCTTCGAGGTTATTATTTTCGAGGAACCTCTATCTCACAGCAAGAGTTCTCACTTGTTTATGGTATCAAAGTAAGGTTATCGTAATTCAGCTTCATATATGAAGTCGTTCGTTAGTCTATGATTCCCATATTCCTCCTATTATGGTGTGGAAAGTAATTATTTTAGAATCATAAAAAATGTTTTAGGTTATCGGCGATAAGCATTAAAGTAAAGTACGTAAAGTAAAATACGTCATTTTTCGCTAATAATTCCGAACTCTCACATTCCACCTACTTGATGGCCATAGTGGTTGAAATATGGGAGATCTGAGTTATTAGGGAACAACTCCCTATATGAAGCTGAAATACGATTTTCCAAACCCTTACTTTAATGCTTATTCCCGAGAATCTATATATTCTTTTCTGATATAAAAGTTATTCTAAAATAACTACCTTCCACAACATAATAGGTGTAATATGGGAATAGTAGACTAAAGAATTACTTCAGACATGAACCTAATAGACGACTTTCCAATAACATATCCTCCTTTGATACAAAGGTTACACAGAAATAATTGCTACAACCACCACATAGTAGGTAGAATATGAGAGTTCTTGATTATTAGAGAACATAATATATGAAGCCTTGAAAACGGACAATCCTTATATAGTATAAAAGGGTTATTATAAAAAAGTCCTTGCAACACTATGGTAGGTGGAATATGGGCATTCTGGACTATTACTGAACGACTTCATATAATTAGCTGAAATAGACAATCTCATTACAGTGCTTTCTTAGTAGGTTGAATGTGGGAGTTCGAGATAATAAGATAATTAAAAAGGACTATGGAAAATCTTTTGACTGACAAATAAAGCATGTTATGTGATGTAGTAGGTGGAATATGGGTGCTCGATCAGACACAATAATTTGTTGTTTTTGTGAGAATCTTTATAAGGCTCAAAAGAATAAATAGGTATATCGATGTCATATCACATATTTTGAACAATGTAAATGATCTAATTTTTACTATAGAATAATTGTTTCGAGTCAGTATATAGTAGGCGGAATGTGGGAATTCGGAAGAATATGAAATGATAAAAACAATTTTGGCGAAACGATTAAAATAATATTTACAGAGATCAACTGATTACTCCACAAAATTGCTGTAGGTGGAATGTGGCATTGATGAATATTTTTTTATCGTCATAGTAGGTGGAGTATGGATGTTCTGGATTATTACTGAATGACTTCATATATGTAGCTGGAATACGAATTTTATGACATTTAAAAACCTCTGACTTCGAATTGTTATCCATGAGATACATAAACTCCATAGAGTTTATAGATCATAAAGAGTATTATAAAATAATTACTTTTGAACAGCGTAGTAGGTGGAATATGTGAGTCATATACTAACGAGTATGTAGGTGAAAGACAATTTTCCAAAAACATAACTTTTATTATATATACACAAGGGATTCTGAAAAGCCTTTTTTATCTAAACTGTATTTAAAAAAAATAATGACTTTGTACTCCATAGTAGGTGAAATATGGAAGCAGTGAGTTATTTGATACCGAGTTCATAGATCAACGAACATATTTAAATATAAAGCTGAACATGTTTTGAAAATATTCGAAAGTAGAATACTAACATAATTTAAATTAAGATAGATATTTCACAAATCATTCTAAAATAATCCACTGAGCACTATAGTAGGTGAAATATGGGAATTCTGTAATTTTAATGAACAACTTCATAGAGTGACGAATGACTTTAAATATGAAGCGGAAATTATTTTTTTTTTTTTTTTGTCTACAAATGAGTAAACCTATTCTAATATGGAGAAAAAAATTCATAGTCCTTTCATAGAAAACAGTTTTCTAACAACAAAAAAATATTTCCTCAAGATTTCTTAGCTTAAATTTCTTCAAACTGACCATTGAATATTTACATCTTTCCATGTTGTAATAGAAAAGCTGATGCTTATTTCCTTTATATAACTATTTTGTTTGTAGTTGGTGTTGCTCTGGTGTTCCTTTATGCTTAGAATGTCAATTACAAGTTCTTCATCTTAGTTTCATCATCACATTTTTTGTTGTTGCTGCTGGTTTGTTATCAAAGAATTTCTCATTTCATCATGGGAACCTGAAGGGCATGGACATGGTAAATCTGGAAATTCTATTTGGACACTTGTGTGTTAAGAAAATAAACAAACGGTCAAGCAGTCTTAATGAAATATCTTTACATCAAAGCTATTCATAGTTTCAGACACACACATACATACAATGTTGTGTTACCAAAAGGAGGAGAAATGAATGTTGCAAAAAACTGAAATGAAATGATGTGCAAAGGAAGGACCAGTAAACAATTCAACTAACGAGTGGCATAACCAAGTTTCTTTTTCCCCCTAGGTTCATAGTAGAAGAAAATTCTACCAGAAAAAGCAGTTTGGAAGAAAACAATTCTGCAAAAACAGGAAAAAATTCAATAATAACACAGAGCCTATAAAATATGCTGCTAATTTATCTCTTAAGCCAATAATAGAATATTACCAATTCCTTATGAATGTTATTTACCAAATTTCCCTAATGGTCAGTTGCTCGAAATATTCTTTTTCGTTCGTTTTCTGATTTGATTTTTTTGTTTGTTTTCCGTTTTCTTCCTTTAGGGATGTTAGGCAAAAAATCAATGGAGCCTATAAATATGCTACAATTACATGCACATTATTTAAAGATAATATTTTCATGGTTGATTAGATTTCTTTGTAACTTTTGCTAAAAGAGTTTTTTTATATAAAATGGTTAGAATATTTTTTTTATATAAAGTGGTTAGAATATTTTTTTTATATAAAATGGTTAGAATATTTTATGTTACAAAAAAAAACTGAGAAAATAAATTGAGAAAATTATTGATTTTTTAGGAAAAAATAGGAATCCATTTTGGCGAACCTCTTAATACATATAGAACATTACTCCCAGATTTAGTAAAAGATCATATCATATTCACCAAGAGAATCCAAATATCACATAAATTTAGAACAACGCAGTTGACTTGAGTTTTATCTAGAATAATTACTTTGAATACCAGAGTAGGTGGAATATGGGACTTCTTCTACCAGAGTAGTTGAAATATGGGATTTCTTCATTATTAAAGCAAATATCATATTCACCAAGATAATCCTAACATAACCAAAATTTACAGCAACGCAGTTGTTTTACCCTATAATAATTACATAAAACGCCAGAGTAGGTGGTATATGGGACTCCTTCTACCAGTGTAGTTGACATATATGTCTCCTATTTTTCTACGAATGGGAAAGACTCCGTAAGTTGAAGAACAAATGTGATGCTGAATATATTTTGCTCAAATTTATAAATACAAATCGAAAAATAAATAAATAAATAAATAAATTGGGAAAAATTTGTATGATATAATCTATAAGTTAGAGTAATTGCTTTGAGCACCATATTAGTTGGAATTTGGGAATTCTGGGGAATCCGAGAACAGATTCCAAGACTACAGAGAGACATAAATCGTAACATATTTCACCCGTAAATGGAAAGCTAAAATAACTTAAATGTATGACGGGTTGGTTTCTTTGTAATGACCTTTACAGTAGGTTAAATATGGGAGTAGGCGAAAATGGGACTTAATATGAAAATTAACCAAGGATTGAAATCCTGCTGGCGATATAACTAAATCATTATTCAGTTGACCATATTCATTAATAATTTCCTTATGACAATATGTATAATCTATCTGAAATAGGTGGAATATGGGACTTCGCTAATTTTATTCTTACATTTGTAAAAGTTACTCTGTAATTTGAAGTCGAAATTATTAACTGAAATAAAATAGTAAGTAAAGTACATAAAATGTAGATAATCTAATGGATACACTGCACTGTGTGCTTTGATCTGCATAGTAGGTGGAATATGGGAGTTCTGGCTTAATAAGAGAAATAATGGGCACCGATTGACATCAAGCTGGCGAAATGAATACAACGTTCAACAAAGAAATAATTAAAGTTTGTAGTCTAGAAAAATTATATAAGACGGTACAGAGTAGGTGGAACATGAGACTTCATATATTTTCAATTAATACATTAAAGGACAATTTAGATGATTTTATGGTTACTCTTAAGCAATTGTTTTATACGGTGTCGTAGGTGAAATATGGGTGGTCGACCAAATGCAATAATTTATTGGTTTTGTGAGAATCTTATAGGGCTCAAAGGAATTAAATGGTACATCGACAGGTCCAACCAAGGTCCAAAAAGGTAAAATTAGTTTTAGAAGGATTTTCAAGGTATTTTTTATATATTTTGTGTGAATCCTTAAAAAAATATATATTCTAAAAAAACCACGCTTTCTGTGGATCCTTAAAAATATTTCAAATGCAAATGCCAAAAAAAAAACCCCAAACAAATTTTCTTACCAAATACTATTTTTATTAAATCTTTCCTCAAATCAATTGTAGATATTTATATAAAAATATATCAATATATATTCACAAACATGAATCCATGTCAAAAATCAAACGAACGAGAACACACACCCACATAAATTGATTACGATTTATATACATATATGTATTGACAGACAAATAAATTGTTAAATATATATATGACAGTTTGTTGTGTGCTGTGTTAAAGATTCAATCATTTCTTTTACAATAGCAAAATGTCAGAAAAAATACAGCTTTGACATTTACTTTGGCTAACAAAAAGAGAACGTGACTTTCCATAGTTATGGGGCCACAATGGCAAAAACAGCTACAAATTAGAATCAATATCAACATATCAGAGAACATGGCTAGAGAAAGAGAGAGGGAATTCGGAGAGAAGAAGACCAGAAAAACGAACTAATATATTGAACAAAAAATATTACATGTGGATACATATATTTATATGACACATTGATTTGATGTGAACTGAAATCTATCTCTCTTTTTCCATCTCGTCCCTCTTCTTCTGTTGTGTGGATAACTTGGCAGCATATTCATTTGGTAGTTTTCCTTTTTCATCAGCATCATTATCATCATCTTTATAGGCTTTTGCAGAGAATGAAAAACATTTTTCATACTTTGTGTCTGAAAATATGGCCTCTGGCCATTATTAAATACCCACCCACACACGCAACCAATATTTTTGCTTTATTGGAAATATCCTTTCTGCACACATAAAATACAAAAATAATTGATAGTTTCAAAACCCCTATACATATAAATCTCAAATTTAAAATTTGTGTTTTCTTTATTTGATATCAAAACCTTATTTATTTTTATTACTATTATTATTGTTGTTGTGCTATAACATTTATGAAAACAAAATTTCAATTTAATTTCTGTGATTATTTGCTTTGGCTGGACACAATCTTTGCCATGGGCAATTTTTTTTTCTTTTTGTGTGTTTCGGCCAGGGTCACAAAAGCAATACTTGAGCCTTTGTAAGGCTTTCGGAAAGGTCTTTATAAAGGAAAACAAACACGTTGCTATGTATGTGTAGGCATTTGTGTTCTTTGGAATTTTCTAAGGAATATTGTCTGGCATTGTGTTCAGGTAATTGATATTTTTTTCTTTTCGTCGAGTTTTCTTCGATTTAAAGTGCAAATAAAAAAGAATTTTTGTCAATTGCCTTTGAAAACTGAGATTTGAGCAAACGATTGAAATAATGGTAGGCGTCCAGGAGAAGAAAATAAAATCATATATATTAAATTAGAATCCCAAATTGAAGTTAAAAATAAATAAATTGAAGGACTGAATTTAGGAATTTAGGATTTTCTAAGAAAGAAGGTGAATCTTGAATTTTTAAGATGTCAGGAAAGCAACTCACTCTATGAAAATGTTTATATTTTTATAAAAAATATTATCCACAAAAAAATTGGTCCTCAGCATCTGAGAATTTTTTTCTATAGAAAAAAGTTGGTCATCCGTTTCTAAGGATTTTTTTCGATAGAAAAAATTTGGTCCTCAGCTATTGAGGATTTTTTTTTCGATAGAAAGAAATTGGTCCTCAGTTTCTGAGGATTTTTTCTATTAAAAAAAAATTGGTCCTCAGCTTCTGATAATTGTTTCTATTAAACAAGCTGGTCCTAAGCTTCTGAGGATTTTTTCCAAAAAAAAAATTTGTCCTCAGGTTTTGAGGATTTTTTTCTATAGAAAAAAAATTATTCTCAGTGACTGAGGATTTTTTCTATAGAAAAAAATTGTTCTTCAGCTTCAGAGGATTTTTTCTATAGAAAAGGATTGCTCCTCAGCTTCGGAGGATTTTTTTTTTCTATAGAAAAAATTGCTCCTCAGCTTTGAGGATTTTTTTCTATAGAAAAAAATTGGTCTTCAGCTTCGGAGGATTTTTTCTATAGAAAACATGCTCTTCAGCTTCTTAGGATTATTTTATATAGAAAAAAATTGTCCCACATGTGGTCCTCTCTTCTGAGGATTTTTTTCTACAGAAAAAATTGGTTCTCAGGTTCGGAGGATTTTTTTCAGTTTCTGAAATTTTTTTTCAATAGAAAAGAAATGGTCTTCAACTTTTGATGATTTTATTCTACGAAAGAAATTGGTTCTTAGCTTTTGAGGATATTTTTAAAGAAAGAATTTCTGAGTTTTTTTTCTATAGAAAATTATTGGTCCTCAGATTCAGAAGATTTTTTTCTTTAGCAAAAATTGGAACTGAGCTTCTGAGGATTTTTTTTGTATAGAAAATATTGGGCCTGAGCTTCTACAGTTTTTTCTATAGAAAAATATTTTTTTCCATTGCGAAAAAATTGGTCCTCATATTATTCTGAGCATCTCTTCACTGATGAAACTATTTAATATATCCTTTTATAAACGACCTTCTGAAAAGTGGTCCCGAAAGACATAGCCTTCCAAGTCGTTCAATCTACAGCATATCAAACTCAAAAGATTAACCCTCTCAAAAGATTCATTAAAACCTTTTCACAAATTATTTGCCAATAATTCTCGGTTTGCCAACAAAATCGAATCAGTTTCAATCATTCGATGGCATGACAGGCATCACGAACAGAGGTTGGTAGAGGCATAAAATCAAAAATACCTCAAACTCAGTCAAAGTCATTAAATCACAAACCGGGGAGATTGTAGTAAATTTTGTGGCTGATAATCAATACACACGCACTCACACACATTGTGTCTGTA